>NW_022631033.1:534902-703709 GCF_010015895.1 Lontra canadensis
TTCTCCGCCAGTCCTACCTTTCAGAAAGTGGTTGATTTTCTGTTTCTAGAATTGCTGTTCTTCTTCTCTTCGATCTCCGTTGGATTTGTAGGTGTTTGCAATCTTTAGATAAGCTATCTAGCTGATCTCCCGCAACCTGAAGTAGTCTCAGCTGCTACTTCTCCGCCATCTTGACTCCTCCCTATGTGGATCTTTTGAGTTGTCTGTTTGTTGGTGCATAGTTGTTCCTAGTAGTCTTTTATGATTCTGTGTATTTTCTGTATCAGTTTTGATATATTCTCTTTTATTTCTAATTTTTATTTGAATTTTCTCTTTTTCTTGGTAAGTCTAGCCGGAGGTTTGTCAATTTTATATTCTGAAAAATCTTAGTCCTATTGATCTTTCCTATGTATTTTTATTTTGCATTTCACTTATAACTACTCTGAAATTTGGTGCCTACTTTTCCTCTGCTAACTTTCATTTATTCTTCTTCTTTAGTTCCTTGAGATATGAAGTTAGTTTGAGATTTTTCTGGTTTTTCCACGTAGTTGTTTACCACTCTGAAATTCCCCTGCAGAACGTCTGTATGTGTTGCTGTGTTTTCCATTTTCATTTGTCTCAGGATGTTTTCTTACTTCTCTTTTGTTTTCTTGTTAGACCCATTGGTTGTGCAGTAACGGGTTGTTGTAACGCTATACATCTGTTAATTTTCCAGTTTACTTTTTACTGCTTTCTAGTTTCATATCATTGTGGTCCGAAAACAAATTTGATATCATTTCTATCTTCTTAAATTTAGGAAGATTTGTTTTGTGGCCCAACCTGTGATCTGTGCTGGAGAATGCACCATGTGCATTGAAGTAGGAATTTTGGAGGGAATGTTCTGTGTGTACCTGTTAAGTCCTCTCTGGTTTCATGTGTCCTGTAAGGCTCTTGTTGCCTCATTGATTTTCTGTGAGGGTTATCTATCCATTGATGAAATGAGGGTATTACATCCTCTGTGATTATTAGATCTGTTAATATTTTCTTTATTTCGGTACTTCTATGTTGGATGCAGAAACACTTACAGATGTTGTATCTTCTTGTTGGAGTGACCCCTTTATCTTTATGCAGTGACCTTCTGTGTCTATTACTATAGCCTTTGTCTTGAAGTCTGTTTTACGAGGTGTATATCGCTACCCCAGCTTTTCCTTTTGGTTTCCATTTGCTTGAACTATCTTCTTTTGTCCCCTCATTCAGTCTGTGTGTCCTTCCATCTCAAGTGAGTCTGTTAGGCCAGATGCAGATGGGTCTTGTTCTTTTATCCATTTGTCCCCTCTGTGTCATGTGACAGCAGAAGTTAGTCCTTCCTCATTTAAAGTCATTACTGATAGTTCTGTACTTACTGCCATTTTGTTAATTTCTGGTAGTTATGTGTCTTTCTCCCTGTTTCTTTCTCCTCTGGGTCTTACTGTTGTGATTTGGTGATTTCCTATGTTGGTATGCTTCTCTTGCTCCCTCGTAATCTTTTGGGTTTCCACAATAGGTTTTTGTTTTGTGGCCACCACAAGGCTCACATAAAACAGCTCTATTTATAGCCGTCTGTTTTAATTTGGTAACTTAAGTTGGAAGACATTCTGAGGCTTTATATCTTACCATCCCTGTTATGTTTTTGATACCACAATTTACATCTTTTAATCTTGTGTATCTGTTAAGAAATAATTGTATTTTTACTATTTTTTTAAGTCTTTATATTAGCTTTATTAGTAATTATAACCCACCACTTTTACAATATTAGAGTATTCTGGATTTTAGTATATATTTACCTTTACCAGTGAAATTTATGTTTTCATATTTTTCTTGTTACTAATCAGTACCCTCTCGTGTCAGCTTGAAGAAGTCCTTTGAACACTTCTTGTAAGGCTAGTCTGGTGGCGATTAAATCCTTTAAATTTTGCTCATCTATAGAACTCTTTCTCCTCAGTTCTGCAGGACAGTTTTGCTAGGTAGAGTAATCTCAGCTAATTTTTCCTTTTAGCACTTTGAATATATTGTGCCGCTTGATGTGGCTGGCACTGTTCCTGCTGAAAAACCTGCAGGTGGTCTTGAGGGTTCTCTTGTATGCAGCAGATGGTTTTTCTCGTGCTGCTTAACTTTCGATGGTTCAATTATAGTGTGTCTTGGTGTGGATCCCTTTGGGTTCATCTTACTGGAACTCTGAGCTTCCTGGTTTGGATGTCTGTTTCTGTCCCCAGGGTAGGAGGTTCTCAGCCACTGTTTCTTCAAATGAGTCCCCCCCCCCCACCCCCCGCCCTTTTCTCTCTGTTCTCCTCCTGGGGAGCCTGTAATGAGAATGTAGGTCCACTTGGTGTTCATAATTCCCTTAAGATCACTTAATTCTGTCTCATTCTTTTTCCTTTTTGCTTCTCTGACTGGTTGAGGTCCCGCTGCCCGCTGACCCCCTCTCCTGCTCTCTCCACGAGTCTGCTGTGGGCCCTCCTGGTGCCGTGTGCGGTGCGGGACTCCTGCAACTTCCGCACATTTTCTGTCTCTCTGCCCAGCCGTTCTTCCTGGGAGCTCAGGGAGCACCCATAGGACCGTTACTCTGAACTCCTGTCAGGTATTGAACGTTCTATCAGGTAAGTTACTTACCTTTGTCTCACTAAGGTTTGTTTTCTCGGGTTTGATCTTTTTGTTTCATGCATACGACTCTGTTTCTTCATTTTACTTGACTCTCCGTGTGGGTTTTTCTGCATTAGAGGAAACCATCAGCTCTCCCAGGCTTGAAGGGTTGGCCACGTCTGGGCGATGCAACTTCTCAGTCAGCCCTGCCCTCAGTCTTGGTCACCTCGCAGGTCTTCGTGAGCATCCAGGCTGTCTCTTGCTGCTTACGGGCGCCTAGTCCTTGAGAGTGCGCCCAAGCCAGGCTGTGCTCCGGGGGCGGGTCTCAGGCAGCCCCCGATTCCAGCTGACGGGCGGCCAGACCTGTGGGCAGCAGTGTGAGAGTACGTGAGCGTGGCCCTGCTGGCCACCAGAGCCGGGAGATCTGACCGTGTCCCTGGTTGGCAGCCATGGAAAGCCGCCCGCTGGGGGTGAGTGGACAGGCTCCTTTCCAGATGCGGCAGGAGAGCACAGAGAGGTTCCCTCCAGCCCGTGTGTCGGGAGGGCATGTCAGTCGGCTCCGAGGCGTGTGTCGGATTGTAGGCCTGCCCCTTCACCCCCCCCCCCCCACCAAGGCCAGCGCCTTATAAAGAGCCGGGAAGCCTCGTTCCCAGAAAGTCTGTGCTGGGCCACAGGGTCGGGGAGTCTGCACACGGAGCTCTACGAGAGCCGTTTCTCACTTGCCTTGGCCTTGTGTCCGTGGCCTTGTGTCCGTGGCCTTGTGTCCATGGCCTTCCCAGCTGGACGTTTTGAGGGTTCGTCTCTCAGATGCAGGTTGTAAGTGTTGGGGTTCCCCACGCAGGTCCAAGCCCTTTGCTCTTCAGGGACAAGCTTGTGGTTGTGATTGGCTCCCGAACGTGTCGCTGTGCCGGGGCCCCAGTAGGGTGCATGGCGAGATTGTGTCTCAGCCTCTCCCACCTGCTCCCGTGGCCGTGTTTCTTGTTCACTCGATGTGGAGGAGCTGCTCAGGGAGGAAGTTGTTCCTTGGCTACAGAGCCTTGGTGTGTGCAAGGGGGGTGTTGGACTCAGGGTCCTCCTGTGTTGCCGCCTTGAGCCGGAGCAGAGGCAGTTGTCACGAGGTTTTAGACTGTGTTTCAGAGTCAGTGGGGGCGAGTTGCTTCCCCTCCATGCTGCTCTCGCTCACACTTGTCTTCTGCTTCTTAGGTGCACTTTATAATCAACATCCCTGCCTCTAAGGAAAAATCTGATTTTTTAGTGGTGTCTTACCAAATTTATCAGTTTTATTTCTTCTAGTTTACAAAAGCATTTTGTAATATAGTCCTTTACAGTCTTTAAATTTTCTGTTTGCACTGATAATTTTCTTCTTGTCATTGTGAAATGTGTTTGTACTTTAATTTCTCTGATAAGCTATCTTGTGCTTTATCTTGCTGATTATTTTCTGCAGAGGACTAGCTTTGGATTTTTTAGTGCTACTTTTTTTCTAGTTATTGGGATTTGCTTTTATCTTTAGTAATTCTTTCTCTAGCTTTCCGAAATGTATGTCCAAGTTATTCACTTTTCGTAGGTTTTTATCTATCTACCTATATTTAAATTACATGTACTTGATGCTGTGATTTCCTGTGACAGTTGTTTTCCTGGAGTCCCATGAATTCCGATGTATGTTTCCCGTCTTCTCAGAGGTGTGCTTCTCACACGCGGGGTTTGTGTCTGATTTTGCCCTGTGAGCTCATCCCGAGCTCTTTCCCTTGTGGAGCCGAGCCGCGCCCTCTGTACTTCTGCTCCGGGGGGCTGCAGTGACCCGTGTTTCAGACACCGTCGTGCCTGTGCTCTTGCGCCCATGGTTAGTCTCGTGCACGGACAGAGCCTGTCGTCTCGTGTTTGAGGTCATCCCTGGTCATCCCTTCATTCCTTCTGTTCCGCGACAGACTGCCGCTCCCTACGGTAAACCACGCAGTTCGCTGCCGGCCGCGCGCTGGTTCTCTGTGAACAGTGCCGCGTGACGGGACGCGCTGCGCCGCGCTCCATGGTCTTACAAACAAACACGTGTTCTTTGCTTGGCTGCCGTTCGCCTCCGCCCGGCCGTCCTGTTGGTGTCCCGCACTCTGCTCCGGAGTGATCCTCTAACGGATTCCTCACGAAGCCCCCGGTCTCGTGCTTCCTGTGTCGGTGCCCGTTCCTGAAGTCCGCCGTGGCCTGCACCCTGAGCGGATGGCACCCCTGCAGCTCTCTGGGCTCCCCCGAGCTTGTCTCCTGAGGCTGTTTCCGGCCCGTGACCCCAGCTACAACTCCGCTCTGGGGTTGCCTTCATCGTTCCAGGTTATGTGTTGTGACATGAGGTGGGGAGGACTCGATAGGGCTGGTGGCCGTGGGAGTGTCACAGCCGGTGTTGAGTCTGCGGAAGGGTAGCAGCTGGGGGCGGTGGTCAGCTCTGTGTGACAGGGAGTCCGTGAGGGCCAGGTCGTGCTGGCCTGCCCCGCATCCCACGCTTCCGGTTGGCTTCTCCTTCACAGATGGCAGAGTTGCTGGGCCGCCCGCCCGCCCGCCTGTCTGCGGGAGGACTCCATCCCACCCTCAACAAGACCACGTTTTCCTTCACTAAACCACGTGGCGTGTGGGGGCCAGTGCGTCTCCTTTTTGGGCAAACCGTGGGGCCGCATGGCCACCACCCGCCCCACACCCCCTTCCCATAATACATCTGCCTTAGAGTCCCTAAATGTGCTGTGGGAGATATTCAGGAATAAAGCGTTAGCCCTAAAAACAGGTTTTTAATCTGTTTTGAAAAATAAATTGGACTTTTCCTTTTAATATCTTTTTGTAAGAAAGACTAATTGCTGATGCAAGAGTGACATGAAATAGGAACAGGAGTCGTGTGCACATCTGGCCAGCGGGAGAAGATGAGCTATGACCCTTGGTCTTTCTCTCGGAAAGTGTGTGCACAAACACACAGGCCTGTGCTGAGGACCGACGTGTAAGTGCGGACTGTCGCGGGAACTGCTGGAGCTCACACCGTAGCGGCGCTGGGGAGAGGAGCGGCGGCCGTCCAGCTCCACATCGCCGTGGACACACAGCTCAGGGCCCGACGGAGCTGCCAGAGGACGTCAGCCTGGACTCATTTGTTTGAGGGCGTCACTGGGTTTTGTTCCGTTTCAGGGGAAAGTGGCCACATTTTGTATCTGAGGTTGGCTGTGGTTTATGTTTCTGATGAGGCATCAAGTCCGCTGAGTTTTCTCTCCCAACGTCTGCTGTGTTTGATAGCAGTGTTGATAGCTCACGTGCGCTTTTGAGATCAGTACTGAGCTCAAGTAATTTAAAGGTACGCTTTGCCGTAACCGTAACGTCAGTGGTGTCGGAGCTGGCACTGCAAAACGCAGGTGTGGGCGGGCTCTGGGGGCCATCCCCAGCTTATGGTGTTTGTGGCTGTCCTTGGCTGGTGGCTGCCCCATTCCAGTCTCTGCCTCCGCGGTCACATGGCCTTCCCCCACCAGTCTTCCTGTGGCTTCTCTGCTCTTGGAGTTGGGGCTGCCATGGTTTATCCAGGATGATTTTATCTCAAGCTCCTTCACTTAATTCCATTGCCAGAGGTCCTGTTTCCAAATCAGGTTGTGTTCAAGGTCAAGATGACAACGTAGGAAGCCCCTGAATTCACCAGCTCCAGGGACACCCCAAATCCAGCGCTATTGACTGAGCAGTTCCTCCTGAAGAAGAGCTGAGGGCTGACCGAGGAGCTTCTGCACAACAGACTTAGAGACTGAGCAGAGAGTGAACAGAGGAGGACACCGTGGGGAGGGGCCCCACCCCCGGTGCTGTGAACAACAGCAGGGAGAGTGTGCCAAGGGACTGCGGGCACACGCGTCAGCCCTGGGGCACAGAAAAAAGCCACCGTTGAAAAGATTACTAGCTTATAAAAGAGATATCCTTAAAATTGTACCAAACCGTGGAGAGCTGCTGGACGCTCTGGGTCTGGGGCTGGTGAGCCTCATGGCTTACATTCCCCTCCCTTGACAGTGCGAATGGGAGCAGGGTTCAGGTGTCCTGACCGGCCTGCCGCATCCCTGAGCCGGGCCCCTGAGCCCACAGCAGCCCCAGCTGCCCCAGGGAGGTATCCCCAGCACTGTGCACACTGGGGCACCCCCGCTCAGTGCTCACTGCAGCTCCCGCTGTCTCACCAAGGCGACACAGGTGCAGAGCACCCTGGAACACTGCAGACCCTCCCCGCCTCAGCTTCCGATGCCTTGCTTGGTTGCTCCAGGCCCTGCCAGCCAGCCCCCCAGGGCGCCCCTGCACTGAGCACCTGGGACATCCTGGCTTGCTCCCACTCTGCCATCTCCTGTCTTGTCAGGATGCCCCCTCCACGGACAACCCAGAGACCCCCGTGGCCCGTGCCCACTTCAGCAGTAGCAGTCCCATCAGGGCACTCTGTGCACAGCCTGGAGCACCTTGGTGGCCCCCCGCCTGAGTTGTCCCTCTGGGGTGCCCCCCACATGAGAGCCCAGAGACTGCATCGGCCTGTGTTTGCTTCTCCTCGTGTACTGTCCTGTCAGGGCGCCCACACTGGGGAGGCCCTGGGACCCCTCTCTGTGCAGCTGCTTTAGCGCCACTGTCCTGCCAGAGTACCGTTTGCATGGGGAGCCTCGGGGCTGTCCCCACCCACTCCCACTGTGGCTCTGGCCATCCCACAGGGCGGCCTGGCACGGAGAGCCCTCCGACTCCCAGCCTCCACCAGCCACAGCTCTGTCCAGCTCACCCAGTCGCTGGCAGACACCATACCCTTCCTCAGGTTTAGGACTCACGAAAACACACACAGAAGGCCAAGCAGGATGGGTCGACAGAGGCCTTTGCTCCAGGAGAACCAGACACAACGGCAGCAGAACTGCCCGACACAGAGGCAGGCAGTGCCTGAGGAAGAGCCCAACGGTCATGCAGATGCTCGCTCGGCTGGAGGGAAGGCTGGGTGGACTCAGACCCTCAGCGGATGCAGGAGACACAGAGCCGGTCAGGGCCAAAGAATACAGTAACGCCAGAGGGGTCCACAGCAGACGAGGGGACGCAGAAGGACGGGGCAGGGATCAGGGAGATGGGCGAGTGGAAAGCACCCACCTGAGCAGCAGGAAGAGAAAATGACTTCTGAAATGGGGAGTAGCGTGAGGGAGGTCTTGGACACGTCCAGCGAACAAGCAGTCCTGTTAGAGGAAGGGGAAGACGTCCAGAAGGGGGCACAAGACCTCTTTGAGCGCTGATAAGGTGGCGTGCCCTGGAACCGGGGTGAGCGCTTAGACGTGTTCTGAAGGGCCACTCCTCAGCCCCATCCGTGGGACAGACACCTGCTTCCATGCAGCGTGAGGTCCTGGCTGGGAGCAGTCGGGCGGGGCTGGGGGCTGCAGCTTCCCGCCCGAGCAAAACCCGGGGTAGGGGAGAAGACGCGCGTCACCGCGGAGGCCTTAAGTGTGCTCAGAAGACAGCGGGCGGCTCGGGAGCGGGGGAGTCGGTGAGACGAGCTGCGGCTGCAGGCGGACGGGCTTCCTGGCCAGAGCGTGCGGCCCGGCCTCGTGGTGGGGGCCGCAGGGAGCTTCCTGCAGAAGCAGGGCGACACCCCATGTCCCTGCCCTGCGGGAGCTTGTCTGTGAAGAGACACTCGCCACACCCGCCCAGCAGGACTGGGGGTCATCCTGAGAGAGAGCCCGCCGGGGGCTTACCTCAGAACAGCCGGGGGTGGTAAGGGGAGCACGACTGGGCGGAGAGGGAGGGCGTGAGCTCTGTGGTGAATGAAGCACACCTCGCCCCATCTTCACCGTCTTCCGGTGTCGGGGACACGGAGTGTGTGCGCGCCGCTCTGCAGCTCTCCCCACGCCCTCCCCACGGACACTCGGTCCCCGTGCTCGGACCCCAGGCCTCCTCCCAGTTCCAGCTCCGTCCGCCCTGCTCTCTGACTCCACCACGTCCCGCAGACGCTCGGAAGCATGTGGACTTTGTCCTTCCGTGACTGCTTGTTGCGCTCGGAGGATGTCCTCTGAGTTCCCCACGTTCCAGCGTGTGCCAGGATTCCCTCCTGTTTCGAGCTGGAGGACGCCCCGTTGTGCGCAGGGGCCACCTTCCGTTGTGCTCGTCCCCCCGTGTGCACAGACACGAGAGGCTCTCAACTGCCAGCTGCTGGGAGCGCCAGTGTGCAGACGCCCGTGGACAGTCTGCTTCCACTTCTAGGCACCTACCCAGGAGGGGGCTCGGGTCAGCTGGGGCTTCTGTGCTTGGTTTCTGCAGGGGTGCTGCAAACACGCGTTTTGGAAGAGGCTGCCCTTCTCCATCCCACCAGCACAGGGGCTCCTGTGTCCTCGCCAACACTTATTTTCCAGGCTCTGTGTGGTGGCCGTCCTGCGAGTTGGGAGCTGGCCGCTCACTGTGTCCCTCGTGACTGGTGACGGTGGGCATCGTTGACCTCCAGTGTGTCATCTTTGGAGGAACGTCTGTTCAATCTACTCATTTTTATTCCAGCTGTTTGGTTTTGTCGTTGAAGTTTCCTGACTTTTAAATCCGAGTTGGTGCTGTTGATCGTGCTGGTAAAACCAGAGGTGACAAATGAGGGCGTTTCCTCTGAACTGTGGTGGCTCAATGGCTTGTGTGCACGTGAAATGGGACAGTAGTTTTTTTTCTTCCTCCCTCCCTCCCTCCCTCCCATCTTTTCTTCCCTTTTTCTTTTCTTTCTTTTTTTTTTTTTTTTATCATATAATGTATTATTGGCCCCAGGGGTACAGGTCTGTGAATTGTCAGTCTCACACACTTCACAGCACTCACCGTAGCACACACCCTCCCCAGTGTCCATCACCAGCCACCCTCTCCCCCCCACCCCGCAACTCTCAGTTTGTTTTGTGAGATTAAGAGTCTCTTATGGTTTGTCTCCCTCTCGATCCCATCTTGTTTCATCCCCCCCCATAACCCTCCGCCCTGCCTCTCAAATTCCTCATATCAGAGAGATTATATGATAAATGTCTTTCTCTGACTTACTTCGCTTAGCATGGAATGATGGTTTTAAATGTTGAATTTTAATCTTGGAAGCATTTCTTTTTCTTACCTGCTTATATATGTGTATGTTTTTTACCTGGCTGTATAAAAACCACTGAAGATATACTTTGTGAAAATGGCAACTTATTTTCCTTAGAGTGGTAGTTTTCTCTTGATTATCCGTGTGGACCCAAGTGGGGCGCCATGCCTGGTGTGGCCCCGGCACCTGAGTCCTTCACTACCCACATGGCCATGTTCTGTGTGTGCTGGCATGGGGAGCCCCAGGGGCCATCGCCACACGGTGATATACCTGCCAGAAGGACAGCTCCTACAGCCAGTCCTGCTGCGTGTCTGCGGGATAGAATGGGATCTCCTGTCGGGGGAGGGTCTGTCCTGTAGGCTGTGTCGTCTGTGTGGCGTGGTCCGTAGAGAACGGCAGATGTTTGCCCTTCCTTGGTGTGCTCATGGCTCTAGTTTGGAAAAGCTGACTTGTGTTCAGGATCTGGATCAAGGACACCCGACTCACCTAAGGTTGAGTGTGACACCATGGGACCAGCCAGTATCCAGGAGTTCCTTTGGTGGAACCTGCCACCGAATGGGAAACTTCGCTTGTTTTTGTCAATGCACTTGCACTTGTCCTGGTGATTTACAGCTGTTGCCAGTGCAGTGTGAGTGTCTTCTGACCGTGATAAGTGGATTCCCTTGGTGCAGGCAGCTGTGTTCGTGAGATGTAAACGCTGGCTAGTGGAGCTGTCACCGCCTTCTTATCCAGTGTGCTGGAAAACAGCAGCGTTAGCCCTCGGCCCGAGTGTTGGGCCCGGACCTCCACCAGCCAGCTCATCACCTCTCTGCGAGCCTCTAACTGGCCCACTGCTGCTGTGTTGAAAATAAAAATTGTGTGCACCTTTACCTTTGATGGGGTGGAATGCTGTGTACAGTTATTATTTTTTTTGACTATAAGGTACCTTTTAAAGAAAATGTATTTAAGTTGTTGAGTTACTGCCTTATTGTTTCCTTATTTTAGCCAAAAAAAAGGGGGGGGGAGAAAAAGAAATTGGGAAAGCTTTTTTTTTTTTTTAAGATTTTATTTATTTATTTGACAGAGAGAGATCACAAGTAGGCAGAGAGGCAGGCAGAGAGAGAGTGGGGGGGGAGCAGGCTCCCTGCTGAGCAGGGATGCTGAGGCAGATGTGGGGCTCGATCGAGGAGGGGCTCTCAGGACCCTGAGACGACGACCTGAGCCGAAGGCAGCGGCTTAATCCACTGAGCCACCCAGGTGCCCTGGGAAAGCTTTTAATTAGATGTATTTAAATAGGAAAATCAACCTTTTCTGTCACCTGGCTTCAGTTAAGCACCTTAACAGTTCACATTGTTTGGTGGGTGCTTCCTAAGCCAGCGTCCCGTGCAGTGGTGATTAGGGGTGAGTGTGGGAGCCTGGGGGGATGAAGGAGATGTTGGCTCAGGAATCGGTACGCCATGAGTCTCTACTGGGCACCCTGTTCTCCCACTGACCTACCTCCCGAGTGTTTGTAGTATTGTCTGTGACGTCTGTGTCACAGTGAAGGCTGTCAAGTGTGAGCCTCCCTTGGTGGCGCGTACCCAACACCCTGGCATGGTCTGACCGTGTCCTGCCCTTCCTGCTCTGACATCCTCAGAAGAACCTGGTAAACCTCCGATTTCTCGCTGCAAACAACAGATGACACATTAACCTTGTAACCTCAGACTTGGGATGTGCTGCTTTGAAAGTCACTGGTTGCTTTCAGAATTTCATGATTTTTGTTTTGGTCTCCTGAGTTGCAAGCCAATATCTTATTTTATAAAAGAAAAGCCAAATGAAGATCTCCGTGTGAAAGTCTTTAATAAAATGTGTCTTTATTTCAGTATCTTAAATAGTGACGATGAAGAAATATTCAGTAACGAAGAACAGGAATACACGTCCAAAAAGAGGAAAAAGGATCATTTTAGAAATGATACAAATGCTCAATGTAAGATCATTTTTATTAACAGTTTCATGGTATTTTACTTGTTCAATATGTTGACATACTAAACTGTTTTGACAGCGTGCTGTCTGAAGAAGTAAGGGACGACACGTGAATAGCGGCTCTGTCTGCAGTATCGCCCACCGACTTGGTTGTCAGACGCTTTGCAGCTTCACCATTTAGTTAGCAAGATTTGCTAAAACAAAAAAGATAGCAAAACCCCCAAAGCAGCTCATGCATGTGTAATGACTGAAAAATGGTCGTGAGCTCCGTGACCAGTTCGCTCCCAAGCAAAAAGCCCAGGTGGCAGGGGTCTCGACTCTGGACTCCGGGCAGAGCTGGCCTGGGAGCCGAGGGAAGCATGCGGGCCCGGCCGGGCAGGGAGCCTCCTGGCTCAGCTGCGGGACAGGCCGCACTCCCCACTGTGGCCCGAGCAGGAGCCGCTGGCCTCTGTCTTAGGGTATTTAGGCTGCGGGAAAAGACGGGGTCCTGTGGGGAACAGAGTCGCCACAGTCCTTGAGGTCTGGGACTGAGTTACATGAAAAAGACAACAGTAGAAGAAGAAGAATTGTTAGGGTACACAGAATTAATGACTAATCACCTTTTTTTTTTTTTTTTTACAAATCATGTTTTTATAGTCCTCTATGCTTTGCTATTAACTGCAGTTTCTCAGAGAGCTAGTTTTCTTCTAAGTTGCTAAGATGTGGCACTATCTGAAGTCATTTTTCATGTCAAGATGTTTCAGTAGCTCTTAAACTGGTGTTGGGAAACAGCAGTTCTGTTGACATTCAACCAAGTGATAGCATCTCTTATCTGTAGAAATCAGATTAATTTTGTTACCATGTACAACTGTTGAAGTTCCATAAAAATCTTCATTTTAAATGATTTGCCAGATTTTAAAAACAAAGTTAATTTTTATTCTAGGTTTTTATCGTGAGAAATGGATCTATGTCCATAAAGAAAGCACGAGAGAAGTAAGTATTCCATTATAAATAAGAGCGTATTTGGTGTTTTCTGTTGAATACGTAATGTCCTATTAAATAAATTCTCTCTTTTGCAGTATGAGATCTCTGGCTCACATTCTAGCAGATGAAAACCTAGGATCTTTGAAGCGGTGGTTCGTGTGTGCATGTGTGTGCACGCACGTGTGTGTACCTGTGTGCACGCGCACGTGCGGTGTGTGGTTAGTGCCCCCGCCACAGATCTGCGTCAACCGGAGGGCTGTTTCAGAGCAAGGATGGACCCTTAGACGGTGTGACATTTTCTCACTACCTCTCCCCCAGAAGCTGCTGGTGTGGGCTCAGGTGCTGCTGGCATGTGTGTCCTTGCTCTCGTGTGTTATGGGCAGTGAGAACAGGGGTGGCCCCCATCTAGAACCGGTGTGACACTGGGGTGAAGGCCGAACCTGTCCAGACCAGTGGGAGCCCGTCCTGCTCCTGTCTTTTGCCACGCTGGCTGCAGCCTTTCACTTTGACTCTGCCTCCTTCTCTCCTCAGTACCCACGGACGCCTCCTCCCTTTCGCAGCCTGAGAAGCTCTTCCTTTGCCTTACTTGGTAGCAGCGGGGGAGCACAGTTGAGGAAGTAGTTGTTTAGTGTAGGGGTAGGATGTCCAGAAGTGTTAATGATGGTTGTTCTGATGTGGCCCCACTTCCCAGAAGCTTAGGGGCCAGCTTCTGAGCCGGAAGACTGATACTGCTGGTTGGTGGTGAGGACTGCTGTGGGTTTGAGCTCGCTCTCGGCTTACACACACGCTCATGAGACCCGTCAGAGGAGCGCTTGGCGGAATCTGAGTGGCTGCCGCTCATGCCTGTGTCATACTTGATCTGCTCTGTGTTACCACACCCGACTACAGAGCAGAGCCCCAGTCAGGACAGCGTGAGCAGCAAAGGGAAATTTCTTGTGAGTCTGCAGAGGTGTTGCGTGGGCCTGGGGCAGGGACACAGCCAGGTTTCTTACCCTTGGCTGCATCTCTGGGCTGAGTACCTGATACGGACCAGGTACTGTTGCCGCTTGTCTGCGTGGCCCACTGGGGCTGCCCCACAGCCTCTGAGCTTCCACGTGTGGCACCAGGCCCCCCAAACGCAGGCGGGCTCGTGTGGCCCAAACAAGTGTTTCACAGTCTGTTAATTAGATTTAATTCCCTCCAAAAAGAGACCGCTGTGGCATGGGTGGCCGCCTGAAAAGGAGTCTGTGTCTATACGAGCATTTATAGTTCCATTCATTGAGGAGTAGAAATGTCAGCAGTGATGGACTTCAGATTATAATCTATAATTCACCTTTGTTTCCTGCGCAGCTCCCAGGAAAATAGTCTGCACATAGTAGATACTCATTAATAACGTGTATTGTTTTAAAAACATGTGTTTTGTTGGTTTTTGCACACATTAGGATCATTCTTGGGATTTGGGCACAAAACCCAATCAGCTTTCACAGGGCGTCTTTGGTCTGAGACTCAGGCGTGCACTCCAGCTGCTTCGCTAGCACCTATCCCACCCTCCGTTAGAGAGGCAAGGGGTCATCTGTCACCTCGTGTTTCTAGGACTGTCATGAGTTCATCTAATCCCACAACCATGACTTGCAAATCTCTATATACTCTCAGGATTTCAAATGCAGAGGCTCGAGTTTGGAATGACTCCTGACACCCAGTGTACAGCTCTGTGCAAACCAGTGTAGACCATAGGGCCCGTCGTGAAGGACACACAGCTGAAAAAGATGGCAGGGTTTTCAGTACCGATGACACGTTCTCTGTGTCCATCTGTTCCCTTGGCTTTTGGGTCCTGTGGGTCTGGTTACCAGCTCCTGGTATCACTGCCAGGTGTTTTCTGCTCCCCACCTGGACCCTGCACGTAGTCACCCCCCAGCCCTGGGCCTCAGGCCTTGGCCCGGTGTGCAGGGTGCCTTCCAGACCCATGGGGAGCCCTCTAGACCCGTGGGGCAAGGGGTTCCCTGCAGAGGCCATGGGCGTTTCTGCGTGTGTGTCTGTAGCAAACCCATCTTCACAGTGGCCGGGCAGATGGCCTGTGCATCTGTAGGAGCTTAGCCTAGAACACACCCCATTGTGATTGAAGTTCCCCAGCTTGTCTGACAAGAGAAATCGACAGGATCGCTACCAAGTGTTTGTCTTTGTCCTTGTGTCCGTAGTGGTGTAAGAATGGCGGAGCGGAGCGTCTTAGTTACACGTGACATATTCAGCGTTGCTGTTTCTGCTCCGGCTAAGTGTGGAATGAATCATAAGAACAAACGCCCTTTCCCAGAATTGAACAAAATTTGCGCAGACAGATCACATTAACGGTCACTCCATTTTGACGAAGTGAGTAATCACGGATCTCAACTGCTGTCTGTGTTTGCAGAGACACGGCTACTGTACTCTGGGCGAGGCTTTCAACCGCTTAGACTTCTCGAGTGCGATTCAGGACATTCGGAGATTCACTTACGTGGTCAAAGTAAGTCTTCAGTCAGAGCCGCTCCAGGACACTTGAGGGGCTGGGGTTCGCAGGTGACACGTGCACATATTTGAGACGCTTCTGGTGTTGGTGCAAAGTTGTGCCTGTTTGAGAGCAGAGCACGAGGAGCCAGCTCAGGAGGAAACAAATGTGGGCGTCCCCCCCAGCGGCGCCCCTCGTGCCACGCGCTTTCTCCCGGGGCCGCCTCACGTTGCCCGTTTCACCCAGCCGCACCTCAGGTGCATTGCCGTGGGAGACCGGGGGCGAGCGCCGGTCTTCCCGAGACTCCCGCCCGATCACGCACCCATTCTACTCCGTGTCGCTCACAGGCGTGCGCGGCCTCAGGGACCGCGGCGAGCTGACAGGAGAGAAGACCGCCTCTCTGAGGAAGCCTGGATGCACTGCCATCTGTTTGTACACAACATTTCTGTCTCGGCTCAGAAAGAACGTATATCCTGTGCAATGTGTATTATAGGCGAAGTGTAAACGATGGTTCCTGATGCTGCTATTTTCGGGTTTAATAGGACTGTGAGACATTAGAAATAGTTTCCTTGTAATGGTTTCCAGGAAATTAAAAGTGTTAGTGATGGGACAGAAATATTGGGGGTTAAATCACGTTACACCTGAGGTAATAGCATCTGTTTGGTTTGGCCCCGGTCGGAGTTTGCCAGGGCGTCGTCGGTGCCCCTCTGCTGCCGCGTGCTATCCGGAGTCCCGCGCACCAGGCCCCGCGGGCTGTATCCGGGTGCATGCCCTGGCCAGCGGGCCACCTCGCCTCTTCTCTGGTGAGGCCCCGCGGCTGCGCTCAGATGGGTCAGAGTGTGGCGAGTGTGGTGGCCGGGAGCTGTGCGTGAGCGTGGAGGTCTCTGTTCGGTGAGGATTTCTCCGCGCACCACCCGTGAGCACAGGCCATCCTGAGCTGTCCCTGGCTGCTCCTGAGTGCCTCCCCGTCCAGGGGAGGGCGTCCTCGCTGGGGCGGAGCTGGGAGCTCCACAAGGGTGCAGGCGCTGAGCTCTGACGAGGTGGGTCCCTGGGCCAGAGTCCGTCCTTCCAGCCGCCCGAACCTGCCCACGGTTTGTTGTTCCTTCCACGTGCCTCACTCCTCCCGCGGAAGAGCCTTTCCTCACAAGCCTCTCCTCTTTTTGAAAATGAAAATACCTGCGTTAGCCTCTTGCCACCAGTAACGGCTGTGAAACTACGTTTCCTCTGCTGGTTGTTTTCTGATACATAAACAACATGCAAGTGTAGAGTTAGAGTGTGCCGTGTGCATTGCCCCCCGAACGGGCCCTGGGCCCTCCTGGAGCACTGCGGTCTCTGCGCCGTCCCCCGGAGATGGGGTGCAAGGAGCCCGGGGCCTGCGGAGGCGCCGAGGCCACGTGCGTGAGGCTTGACCCGCTCAGTCGCTGCCCAGCGGGAATCCTCGCCTCTCACCCCCCAGCCCTGCCCCTTCGCACCCCCTTCAGAGGCAGCAGGGCTGCCTTCCAAAGGCCACTTGCTGTGTCTGCCTTCTGCGAAAAGCGAAGACGGAAGGCAGCTGTCCGCCACGCTCTGAGTCCGCACGCTGCCGCAGACACACCTGCGCTGTCCCGTCCCCGGCCCGCGCTCTGGCACCTTCTCCGCCCACGCCGGCTCTCCGGCTCTCCCCCAGGGGCGTTCTGTGCTCTCACCTCCGGGTTTGCTTGGGACCCCCGGGACACCCCACTCAGCTCACTGCCACTTCCTCCACGGAGAGGCGGGCCCTGGGCGTGCTTGGCGCTGCGCGTGCCTTGTTGCACTGTGGGGTGCGTGCTCCGGAGCCCGCTGGGGGCGGATGCGGGTTGTCGTGATGCTTAACGGGTCTACGGCAGCTCGTCTCGTGTCCGCAGCTGAGGCGCTCGTCCTGCGGGTGACACGGACTCGTCTGTGCCTGTTGATGTTGGGACACAGAGAAACGAGATGGGAGGCGGTGTGTGTCCGACATCCTCAGTCATTTCCTTATGTTTCTCAAGGCGTTCGGTGATGGTTTCCTTGAGGATTTGTGTGGAAGAAATTAACAATATGTACTTGTCACTATGAAAATATGATATGAGATGTTCTTGTTCCCCCGATGTTAGCAGTTTAAATGGACACTAATCAATGATTACAACATGTTTTCTGAATAAAAATTAGTATTATTTTAGCATCCAAGTACAAATTATCTCGGTTGCCCAAGTAAAGGTAAGCATTTTGGAGTGAGGTGTGGTCCTCATTCTCACCGTGTTAGGAGTGGAAATCTGAGGTCTTCTGAAAACAAATCCAGACTAAGTTGTCTCCCCCACAGTCCTGTATGCAACAGGAGAAGCCATTCTTGGGATTACCTGTTAGTGTTTATGACATTTTCATACTAGATTACTTTAGTAATTTTAATAATTTTAATAATGCGGGGCTCGATCCCAGGAACCTGGGATCATGACCTGAGCCGAAGGCAGAGGCTTAACCCACTGAGCCACCCAGGCGCCCCACCTATTTGTATTTCTGTGGGGACGCACAGAATTTTAAGTCCCGGGTAGGACCCTGCCATGTGTTCTGTGATACCGGGAACACGGCCGGGACTCCTCCAGACAAGTGCGTTCGTCCTTATGTCCTGCGTCTCCCCAGATGCCCACTGTTCGTCTTCTGGGGTGGCAGGGCCTGTTCTTCACTCTCATTCCCTGGGAGCCTGTAACCGAGCATGTCTTACGTACGGACAGTCGGTTTACCTAAGCTTTATTAAAACCCTCGTAGGAACACCTGCTTTCCTCTGTGATGGTAACTTTCCTATTCAGCTTGCTCTTCCGGTTCACGTTAGCCCGTGGTTGCCAGCGTAAGAGGCCGTGTCCCCCAGCGTGGGAAGCCGCTCCCTCGCCCACCTGTCGGAATGCGGTGGACACTTGCACGGTGTCGAGTGCAGGGTCCCGTACTGGATTCTCTCCGGTTCTGTGAAACAGGGGTGCGCCCTCCATGATTCAGCCGCAGACACACTCAGCAGTGTAGCAGACATTCGTGACCTGCTTGGGGAACAGGTGTGGCAGGGGATGGGACAGTCTGTGCGACTTTCTAGGCCCCGACTCCTCCTGGGCTCCTGTGAGAGGAGTTCGTTAATCCCTCCACCGCCCTGGGGGTGAGCCAGTCCTCACTGAGTGGCCGTGTTTGCACGTGGCTGAGAGGTGGGTCGTGGGAGACTCCTGTTGAGGCAAGGTGGTGTCTCACGGGACTGCGTGTTCCCAGGCACCAGTGTTCCACTGGGCGAGTGGGGTTTTCGAAAAGTGCAGTCTTCTGAAAGCGTATTTTAGCAGCTTCCTGGCTTGGAAGAACGTTAAATGGTGGAAACCAGATTTCCCTAAGAGATGTTGAGTAACTGACTAGGAGAATAGAGTAGGTCAGGATTGAGCCGCTCTGGCCCCACCTTCCCCCCAGGAAAGATGCAGGGTGAACGGCCAGGGGGGCCGGACCCCTGGGATGCCCCAAAAGGCCCACGTCTTGCCTACAGTTCACACATGAAAAGTTCAGAGTTTGGGGGTTTCACGTAGTCCTTTACTACTGGGTACTTTGTTCTGCCCATGCCATGTAACTGCTGCATTCGAATCAATTTTATATGTTCCTACAAAATACTTCTAAGTAATGAATCTGTGGGGTTCAATAGCAGTCCCTAAAAGTCTTATGTCCACATGAAGTGTTAAAATGAGAAGCTGGGGTGGCGGGGGGAAGGGCCTCCCCAGGAGCCTGGGTAAGGCAGGCCCTGGAGATCCCAGGTGGCTGCAGGGCTTGGTTCCCAGCTTCTGGAGTGGAGCGAATGCGTGTCCCGTGTCCCCAGCACCCCGTGCCTGCCGCATTGCCCCAGCAGCTGGGCGACGCTCTGGCAGGAGGCTGGTGGCACCGAGGGCTGTTTCACTCGTGGACACAGCACCCACGTTTTGTGCATGTCCCGTCTTCTCTGAGGGCCAGGGCACAGTTGTTCACAGATGTTTTGAAGGAGGATGGTTTCAGCTGTGGAAGCCTTGGGATGCCCTCCTGAGTGGAAGGTGCAGTCCACGTCCACGGGGATGGCAGGTTCATGGCCGTGTTCAGTGATGGAGACCTTGCTGCTCTTAGTTTTAGGAACTTTCCTTCTCAAGGGGAACAAGTGACCTTCCTAAATGTGTCCTGTGACATCTTGAAGTGGTGGCCTTTCGAGCTCAGTGAAAAGGCCTCTGAGGTTCCCAGTAGTGTGGAGTCACCCCTTTACAGGTCGCAGGTGCATGATGGCCGTGTAGGAAGCCCGCTGCCCCCAAGCACCGCAGCCAGTCCAGCAGCTCACCGGGCGCGTGTTCTTCCCAGAGTGAGCAAGCAAGGGGGCCCAGGGAGCCACCGTGGACATGTATTGTTGGATGACTCAGGCCAGTGATTTCCTACCGCTGTGAAATACACACCACAAGTTCTGCTGAAGGTACAAACCGACTTGTAGGGCACTCTGAAATAATTAATTTATTACTGGTTGTTTTACCGAGTCCACAGTTCCTTCTCTTTTCAAGAAAACTAGGTGTTTAGAAATGGAGAAAGTTATAATACATTATATGTTGATAAAAAAATTAAAAAATTTTTAAAAATGGAGAAGGTTCGTTCTGTATTTTAAAATGTACATCCTTCACAAAAAGATGTCTTCTCTGTTCCTTAGCACAAAAAATGCATTTTTCTTAAATCTTCCTTGTTGTCAGTTCAAGAATTGGCGGTAGGCTACTACACCTGCTGTTTGCTAAATCTTCTCCCCAGAAATTTGTTGGGTTACAGCATACTAGTGAGATCTGTTGATTCCCTAAGAACAAGACGCGTTAAAGATTAAGGACCAAGAAATATGTGTGGGGCCTCACGCAGATGCTTGTTTCCTTTAGCAGAGAATGTATTTACTCTCCTGGGATAGTATCAGGAGCGTGTGTACGTCTAGCATGCGACTGGACAGGTAGGGCGTTCCCAACGACGTGTCGGCGGACGTGCCATCTGTGGACATCTTTGTGGCCTGATTTCCTTCCTCGGAGGTTGACGCTTACCCGATTTTCCTGTTTACAGTTCTGTCACCTTTGGAAGATAGTTTTATGATTTGTGTCTTTTGTTTAAAATTGTATAGTAGTAAAATTGTATCCTATGTAATTCAGAGAAACTCGTATTTCTCATTCAGTATTATCAGAGACGCCAGTTTCCCGTCGAAGGAGACACTCTTCAACTAACTTGAGACTTTGACCTCAGTAAGATTAAATTAGATGCTGTAGCTCTGACGTTTTTAAGTGATACAGCATAAACTGATGGTCATGGTAGATGGGATGTCCCGGTGTGGGGCGTACTGGAAGTGTGGGCTTTGTCCTTCAGAGAGCGGGTCAGCAGAAGCCCGTCGTCCAGAAGCCTGAAACATCCCTCTTGTGGGTCTGCAGGGACCTGGCCCACCTTTAACAGGCCGCACGCCGGTGCTGTCAGCAAGACCACCCGCGTGATGAGTAGACCCACCAAGGGGTCCTGTAACCCGCGTAAAATTGTAAATTGGGTTACAGTATAATTCAAAGGAAATGGCAGTCCTTCCTTCTGCCCCTTCTAGAAGTCTGTGAATAAGACGAGAGTCCTTGGGAAAGGGGAAAAAAGGGACAAAGCAAGAAGTGGGAGTCCCGACTCACAAATCATCTACTCAAGGTGATCCCCAAATGGGAGGCTTATTTCCAGTGCATCCTGTGTCATTGTGATGCCTGTTGGCCTCTGAGCACAGGGACAGGGTCCTGGGCCCCGAAGTCTCCTGGGAACCCAGCCCAGACTGCAGGGTCCACGGTCAGGGTCACAGGCTCAGGACAGCTGGTTAGAATGCTCTGCATTACAGAGTTTCAGTTACATTCCTTTTTTGTTAAATGTGTGAGATTGAGAAGACTTTTAAAAATCACACTTACATGACTGAAGGTTGAAGCTGGCAGGTGGGGGCAATACATGGGTGATAAGATGAGGGGCCGGGAGCAGGACTGGGCCTGTCTCCAGCATGTCCAGTTTGACATGACCAGAGCTGTGGTCGCCTGCGCCCTGCAGTGTGTGCGTCTGCAGTCACTGCCGCAGAGGAAGAGGACTGCTTACGGAACCATTAGTAGGTGCTTTGTCCCCTCAGGGTCATTATGTGGTCGTCCTACTTGTAACATCTGCTGTCTCCTGTGTCCTTTCTCCCTCTGGAAACCGGCAAGGTGAGCGGGAGGGAAGGTGGAGAGTCCCACGTTCAGGGAAGCAGGAGGCAGGTGCGGTTACCCAGAGCAGCCTGGACTGGGCAGCAGCAGTCTGGGGGGATGAACGGGTGTGCCTCCCTGGGCCAGGGAGGCCTGGCTCTGGGTCCTGCTGGTACGGACAGTGGCTTTCTGGGCAGCGGCATTGGGGTGAGGTGCCTAGGGGGCCCCGCAGAGCAGGTGCAGGAGGGAGGTGGAGCAGAGGCGTGTGAGGGAGCCCGTGACCCCACCACCTGACATCCCGACATCGTGTCAGGAGTGCGGACGGGAAGGCAGACCCCAGCCGGGGCTGCAGGGAATCAGACGTGGGTCCACGTGGGCACAGGGGGGTGCTGCGGGGTGGGTGAGGGGCCCGAGAGGAGCACACACTGGGACACAGGGCAAGGGACGGCGGGGGCAGGGGTAGGCGGATGAGGAAGGACAACACGGGGTGAGTGTGAAGGGGAGACAGAAGGTCCTCCCAGCTGTCGAGGCCACGGGAGAAGGCCCGGTGGTCAGAACGTGAAGGGAACACTAAGGGAAAGGTTCGTCCAAGGAGAACCTGCCTGAGATGAAAACCTCCTGGAATCTGCCCTTGGAAACTGTGTTCCACCCTCGGAGGTGACGGAATACCACGGACGTGACAGGTGTGGGGTCTCTGGAGAGGACAAGGCGGCGTGGGGGCTTCTGCTTCCAAACTAAGGAACGCACGTCCTTTCCTCCTTCAGCTCCTGCAGCTGATTGCGAAATCCCAGTTAACGTCACTGAGCGGCGTGGCGCAGAAGAACTACTTCAACGTTTTGGACAAAATTGTCCAGAAGGGTAAGAGGTGCCTGACGTGTCTGAGAACAGGAGGAGGTGGGGCTGCCCTCTGTTCCCCAGGACGGGTGACGCCGTCTTATCGGGACAGGCTGCTCCCACGGGACGAGGGAGGGTCCCTGGGTTTCAGAGAAGTCCCTCCTGTCCAGCGGCCAGACGGTCACCTAAGCCGTGCGTCTCCACAAGCAGCGCGGCCGCGTCGTAGTCGCCAAGGCCTCAGGAGAGCCTGTGGCTTTGTGCTTCAGTCTGTCTTGGTCAATTCTTGGCCGACAGTAAGAGGGACCTGAGATGCCCCACCGTGAGTTTACGCGTGTGAGTGTATTGACACTCGCGTGTGTAAGGAGAACAGACACGGCTAATTCTAAAGCTGAAATCGCACACACCCCCAGAATCATGCTGTCCAGCAATATTTGATGTTCTTTTAAATTCGTCCTACTGGCAGGGTCTCAAAAATGACGCCAGTTTGGGGTTGCACTGACGGTAGATCGTTGTTTTCATTGTGGTAAAACACACGCACTCCGAGTTTACCATCTTAACCGTCTTCAGGCACACGGTGGGGTTGTGTGAAGCATGTTCTCCACCAGCTGCCAGAACATGCCGTGGTCCCGCACGGAGCCCGCCCCTTGGAACCCCAACCCCTCCGCTCTGACGGGAGTCATGCGGGGCCCGTCCCTCAGCGCCAGGCCTCTGGGTTCACACGTTTCCCTTCCTGCAGCGCTTCTGTGCTGCATTCGTCAGTGCCATGGGGACGGGTGGGGCGCCAGGTCTCTGTCACCTTCCCACAGTGTGTGTTGCTGTGTTCCAGTCCTTGACGACCACCAGAACCCCCGGCTCATCAAGGACCTCCTCCAGGACCTGAGCTCCACCCTCTGCATCCTCCTCCGGGGTGTCGGGAAGTCCGTGCTGGTGGGAAACATCAACATCTGGGTCTGCCGTCTGGAGACCGTCCTTCGCTGGCAGGAGCAGCTGCAGGACCTGCAGGTCACTAAGGTACGGGACACGCTGGGTCCCAAGTGCGAAGCCTCACCCCCGCGGGGGCACTGGGGAGACACTGGCTGCTTGCTGGAATCTTCGTTTCCAGGTGCATTGGGGCCAGAGGCCGTGGGGCGGCTTAGACTGCTCGTGGGAAGACAGTGGGGCTGGCCGTCGTGGAGACGGGGACGGGTGACGAGGTGTTGTGGTGATGAGCCTTCCAGGGAAGATGCGGTGTTGGGAACTAAAATAGCTGTCCAGGAGTCATGGCGCCTCATTCTGCCAGCGACCCCCCCCTCCGATGCAGGGTCCGTGCTTGCCCCTGTCCCCGCTGTCCTCTGGGGTCGTGTGTGGTTCTCAGGGGAGGAGGTGGTGCAGGTGGCCAGCGGGGGTCTGTCGTCAGCAAGGGAGCTCGAGGCTGGGAAGTGCGTCATTTAGAGAGAAGTGTGCGTTGAGGAGGGAGAGAAGCTGCAGAGGTGGGCCGGCACACACTCCGGTGGGGAGAGAGCAGAGGCCAGGTCTCTCCTCCTCGCCTTGGCCGGCTCCCGAGACCGAGAAGCCACAGGCTTCCTTTAGGGTCTTCCTGTTGTCGACACCAGCTCGGAGGCAGCACAGACGGAGGGCAGCGGTGGGGACGCCCTCCTGACTGGGGCACAATTGCACACTCAGAGCTGGCTTCCCTGTGGCCTCGTCCCCTGTGGCCCATCAGGGGGTGATGGTGTCGCCTGTGGTCAACGCTGACTCTTTGCGGCATAGATGTGGTCCCATGAGCCCTGGCAGGCAGCTGCACAGCTGCTGCAAAACCAGGGGCAGAGGGCCTTTTGGGGAAGAGAACTGTGTGGCCAGATGGGAGGGAGCCTGGATTCAGGGGGTCACTGTGTGCGGGGAGCCTAGCAGCCCCCGGGGCAGGACAGCCAGGACTGTGCGTGTCTTGGGGTCAGACCAGCTCGTGCCCATGAGGGGACTTGGTGTGTGAGTCCTGGGACCTGAGTCTGGAGTCCAGTCCATGGGGACAGACCCCTTGCAGCTGCTGTCCGCTGGCAGGTGGCAAGAACTCCTCAAGGCAGCAACGGGCAGGCGGCGGGATAGCCCTCTGCGGCCCCTCTCACTCCAGGTCGTCTGTCCTCAACTCCTGGGTACTATAGCCCTGCAAGGCCGTGGAGTGAGGACGGACGTGCTTCCACACGAGTGGGGGTCACTGGGTGGTGCACTGGCAAGACCTCCCAGAGCTGTGTTCCTTTGCACACAGTGACACGGTTATGGGGTTTGCGGTGCACAGTGGCTCAGCCGGGCAGTGGGGGGTTGAGCTGAAGGCCCTGCGCCTCGACGGACTGTCCGGCTAGCTGCTCGTGCCCCTTCCTGTTGGAGTGGTCACAGCCATCTTCGCAGAAACTGCTGGCGTGGTGGCTGTGTCTTGTAAGCAGTCACCATGGGCTGGAGACCGGTTGACGGTACTGGGTTTTGGTGCCTCATGCACCCAGAGTTTTTCCTCCTACCTCATACACCTGGACAAGCCTCAGGGTGCTTGTGAGCTTCTGTCTGACGCAGAAGCTTGTCTCCAAAGAAGGAAGCAAGAAGCAGGCATTTATAGCGAGTCTCGGTAGTTCCTGTCACGGCATGAAGACCTGGTCAGGAATGAGGCACATGAGTGCTGTCTCCGGGGGACCCCGCTGTGCGCCAGCCCGCGAGAGCCTGCGGTCACAGCTGCTCCATGAGCCCCTTGTCACCCGCTCAGCTGTGCAGCCCGTTGGGGGCACACACACACGTGCCCGTGGGCTGGTAGGATCTGAAGTGACAACATGTGACCACGCTGCATGGTGATGTCCCAGGCACCGGGCTGTTCCCCAAAGAGGCAGCCAGTTCCGAGGCCCCCACACCCAGGGGCTGCCCCTGAGACATCCTCAGAGATGAGCCCTGACTTGTCACTCCGCTGTGGGGCACAGGACTCCTCCTCCCAGGTCCCCACACACAAAGGGCCGGGAGAGCATTTCTGGAAAAAGACGGCCACACTGTGGCGGCAAGGACATGGAGAGCGGCACAGCCGGCCTCTCAGCACCTCACCGCAGCCCCGCTCTAGTGTTTCTCTGTGGGTGTGTGCTCTGTGTGGGGCTGCTGGGGCCACTGGAGAAAACAGAAGCCGGAAGGAAGCCAGCCGTCCTTGGGGCTGACCACTGGGGACAAGGACAGTCACCCAGCCACATCAGAAGCGTGTGGCTCTGGCCAGGTGTGCAGGCATCCCTGAGCCGGCAGGACCTTTGCTGTGAGTGGTCAGAGACGTTGCCCCGTCTCCGTGAGAGGTGGCGTGGGTGCGTGTACCCAGCCCAAGGCTGCAACACTCGGCTGCCCACATGTGTGCTCCTCTCCCTCCCGATACCACGACACACGGGTTCTGCACGCTGTGTCACGTCCTTTCTTGGGACATATGCGCAGGCTTGTGGGAAGGAGGGTATGGCTCCTGCGTTTGACAGCAGATCTGACAGCTGGACGGGCCTCCATGGCGATCAGCGGCTTTATTTGCTCCGTCCTCAGACCCCGCCATCTCTCCACCCCATGTCCGTGTCACGTCTGATGAGTGAGTCCTGCACTCGGACAGAGTCTGGAGGAGCCGAGGGCACAGACCAGACTCTGTTCTTTTCCCGCCTCTCCTCCGGGGTCCTCGTGAGGCCAGCCCTCTCTCGACACAGGGGCTCAGGGCTCCCATGGCCAAGTGTGAGGGACGGTGACACTTCAGCTGTGTCTCTTTGGTTGTGTTGTGTTTTGAAGCAGCTGCTGTCGGGACTGCGAGGTGTCCTTGTAGCCTGGTGCTCCCGGGTGTCACACGCAGTGAAGCCCTGTCCGTTTCCACCCCGGCAGGTGAACAACGGCCTCACACTCAGTGACCTCCCTTTGCATATGCTCAACAACATCTTGTACAGATTCTCTGACGGCTGGGACATCGTCACGCTGGGCCAGGTGACACCGACACTGTCCATGCTCAGTGAGGACAGGCGTCTGTGGAAGAAACTCTGTCAGTACCACTTTGCCGAGAAGCAGGTGAGTGTGGTGGCCTCAGGGCCCCATGGTGTGGGACGTGTCCCTTGGAGGGAGGCTGGCCTGCGCCTGTCGCCGTCCCCGGCACCTGCATGTGGCTCTCTGAACCTTCCCGCCCCGCTCGCTGTGCCCGCACACCCAGTCGTGGGGGCCGCTCAGGGCGCGTCTGCGTGTGACCTCCTGGGTGTTCGGTGCATGTACTCGTCACGCGGGGCTCCGTGAGACCCGCACACGCACGGGGGCATCTGTTCCACGCAGGGCGCAGGGCAGGGGCTCCCTGATGCGTTACTTCCCATCAGAGGCGGGTTTGGCTGCTGCCCAGGGGGCGGGTGGGAGGACGGAGTCACAGAGTCGTGGACACATGGCCCAGGGGAGACTGTCCCTCTGAGAGGCTGGGGGGTGGGGTGTCGTTGAGAAAATGGCACCTGTGGCCCTCAGTGTTGTGCACCAGGGTGCAGTGGCCGCCCCCCCACGTCTGGGGTTTTCCGGGCGGATGCCCTGGGGGCAAGTGCGGTCTTGTTTGAGGAGCTCGTTGGAGCCGGGAGGAGCTGCGACCGAGGCGGGAGGAGGGTGTCGGCTGGGAGTGGGGGCGCGGCTGAAGGACCAGGGCGTGGGGCTGGCTGGTGCAGGCGTCCCCAGCGCTGCCCTGTGAGAGGCCCTGTGAGAGGCCCTGGGGGCAACGGGCAGAGCAGTGGCCCGGAGCCAGACGGCGGTGCGGGGGGGGGCCGGGGGGGAGGCCGCCCTGTCTCCCTAGGCAGCCGTCCTCCCTCACGCCCTGCAGCGATTCCTGAGGGACAGACGCCCCGCCCCGAGCCCTGGCCCCACACCAGTTCCTGCTCTACCAAACCTTCCGTCCCTGTGGGCCGCCTGCTCGCCAACCCGGCCACATGGCGTTCCGTGGCTGGTCAGCAGACTGTTCCGTGGACGGACCCCATTTCCGCTGATTGTTCCGCAGCTGGTGGACATCTGGGTTGTTTCTTCCTTGCGGCTTTGATGAATTGTACGGCAGTGAATGCTGGCGGCCATGTTTTCGTGTGGACGTGGGCGTGCGCCTCTGAGTGGGAATCCTGGGTCACGTGGCACCTGTGTTGAAGTTGGCAGGAAGCGCCACGCTGTTGTCCCCCGGGCTGCGTGTCCTACATTGCTGGCCCCTGAGCACATGGGTTCCGGTGTCCCCACACCCGCATGGTGCTCCGGGTTCCTGGGTCAGATTGGTTTTGTGTTTAAAAGATTCTGTGTATCAGAGAGCGAGCAAGCATGAGCAGGGGGCGCAGAAGGAGAAGCAGGCTTCCCGCGGAGCAGGGAGCCCGACGCGGGGCCTGTCTTAGGACCCTGAGATCATGATCTGAGCCGAAGGCAGACGCTTAACGACTGAGCCCCCCAGGCGCTTTTGTTACGGGTTGTTTTTTTTTTTTTTTAATCAAGTGCGAGCTAGCAGGTGTGCAGTGGCACCGTGGGGTCCTTGGTGACATTGGGCACCCAGGCCACCTCTGTGCTGGGTCCTTGGCCCTGTTTTCAGTCAGGTGGTCATTTCCGTATAGAGATGCAGGTGTCAAGACACCACACATGGGACGTGATTTTCCCATAATACAGGTCGTGGGCGTCGCTGCAGACCAGGCTGTTCCCACCTGCCCTGTGCTGTCCCGTGTGCTCATGCCATGGGGCACGGGGTTTGTCCCCTCTGCCTCAGCCCGCGGGGGTCTGAGTCCACGTCCCGGGGCCCCTGGCGTGGCGCTCAGCAGAGTTTGGGGTGTCAGTTCTGCAGGCACCTGATTGTGTCTGAGAAGGGCCACGTGGAGTGGAAGCTGATGTACTTCGCGCTGCAGAAGCACTACCCGCCGCGGGAGCAGTACGGGGACACGCTGCACTTCTGCCGCCACTGCAGCATCCTCTTCTGGAAGGTAAGCGGGGCGGGCGGGGGTCCACGGGCTCGGCTGCGGGAGTGAGGGGAGTGGTGCTGAGAAAGCAAGCTTGATCTCCCCAGATGTCGGGGCGGGGGACAGAGTCACGGACGTGAGCCGGACAGCCTGTGGTTGGAGTCGTAAGTGTCGGGCAGCCACGTGTCTCTCTCTGCTCGGGGGACATGTATCCCCAGGGGCAGCCTGTCCTGGGCGGTGCCACATTCCTGCCAGCCCTCAGCCCGGGAGAAAGGGGCCAAAGCGTCTGGAGCGGGTGTCCCACACTGGGCCTCCAGCCCTGCACCTCTGGCACCCCTGCCAGCGCCTCCTCACGGCTCCCCTCCACGCCAAGCCCCTGCGGCAGGGAGGTCCCAGCCTTTCAGAGGGACACACGGTTTTCTTATTTGATCGAAACTGAACCAGCGACTGCTGACTCACATTTGGAATCGGAGGACCCGGGCGCGCTAGAAGCCCTCCGCCCCGTGGCTCCCTGCCACACACACAGTCTCGGTCTGTCCGCAGTGGGAGGGGAGCCCATGTCCCGGGTCGTTGGCCTTCACCCTGGGATGTGTGCCCATGGTCTCCTTGACCACGAGGAGCGTGCGTCCTGAGCTCTCCCTGCTCCGTGGACGGCGAGTGAGATCCGTGTGTGCACCCCACGTGCGGGGCCCTCGTCCTGCTGGGGGACGGCCGTCAGCTTCTGCCTCGTCAGCAGCATCCCTGCTCCTCGCTTCGCCACACATTTACCTGCAGCTTGTCGGATGGAGCGCGGGGCAGACGCTGCATTGTTGCAAAGGAGACGTCTCTCCGCTCCGAGGACGTCTGTGCTAGTGTCACTTGTGGTTTCCTGTTGCCTGTGGCGAGTCGTGAGTGCAGTCCCGTGGAGTGTTTCCTCTGTTACTGTAACAGAGGGTCCCTGCTGCCCTTTGCACGAGTCACGTGGGATTTTGTTTCCAAGTCACTGACGTCTGTTAGTAGGATTCCCGCCTCGCAGTGAAAACACGGTGCAGGTTCCGTGTTCTGTGGTCACAGCTGTTCTGTAGGACACGGTTCCTCAAGGGCACAGTCTGAGCAGGTGTGTTCTTGCCTCGGCCTGATGGGTGAGGGAGGCACAAGTCCGTCTGTGGGGAAGCCCATGTCCCCAGCCCCAGGGCACGAGGGAGGCTTGTGTGCACCCCACACAGCAGGTGCTCGTGGATGCAGACAGAGGAGCATGGCTCCCTGCGTCCCAGCTTCTGAGGGTCCGGGGCACCGACACAGACCCATAGCAGCGACCTCACGGGGCCGTCGGGGTAGGTCCCTGACGGGGATCTGGTCTGGGCCTCAGGAGGGAGTCACTGTCCCTCCGCGCTTACACAGCCGGCTCTGCTCTCCTCCCGTGGTTCTGCAGCCGGAGCTCTGCGTCGCCAGCTTCCCGAACTGGGGTGAAGCGGCCGGGGCGTTGCTGGGCAGCCAGCCAGAAGGAGTCCTGTTAGAGGCCAGGACCAGGGCTCAGGGCTGGGTCGCCACCAGAGAGCGTGCAGGAACCAGAGTGGACACCGCAGGCCTGGGGCTCCGGGCGGGACCGGGTGGGGTCACGGCAGGTCTGCGCCCATGGGCAGAGCAGACCCTCCAGGTGGCCTGTGCACGGTGCCCGCAGGATGCACGGTGGCGGGCACGCGAGGGGCAGCAGGCGGGAGGCTGGGTAGCGTGTGGGGAGGTCGGCAGCTGCTCAGTGGGGCGCGGACAGAGCACGAGCGAGCAGGAGCGACAGTAAGGTGGGTGGCAGGCATTTGGCAAAGCAGGTGCTGGGCTGCGCGGGAGAGACTAAACGGCTTCCGCAGACACGGCCCAGGCGTCTTCGGTACAAGCCGGGAGACCGCAGCCTCGCACCGCGTGTGCCGTGGGGAGTTCTGCGGTGGGGGCTGCAGCCTGGGCCGCATTCAGCCGAGACCCCGAGGCAAGGGGAGTGTCGGTCCCGGCCTCCGGACGATGGGTCCTACTGGTCGATGCGCTGCCTCCAAGACTGTTCCCACCGCCCACCTCCGTGCCAGCGGCGCCAGCCGTGTCTGCAGATCACCGTCCGCACGGACGCTCGCGCGGCCTGCTCTCTCGCTAACGTCGCTTTCCCTTTCTCTCCCTCCCTTCCCCGCACTCCTCCTGGTGCTTTCTCCACGACCTCAAAGGACTGCCGCCTTGCTTTGTTGTTCAAGGTACCTCCGTGCTAGACCAGGCCTCGTGTCGCGTCCACGCATGCTCCCCGGCCGGCCAGAACTGCCCCCTGAGCCACCTGCGGGATGTCCTTGGGGCCAGTGCGTCAGGGGAAGGCTCAGCCCGAGGGGGACATGGACACATGTCTGTGAGCTTTTATTCAGGCACGGGGCCACATGGCAGGTGCCTCGACCCGGCGTGGCCTCCAGCTCCCCCCGGTCTCTGCTCTCTAGCCTCCTCCTCCTTCCAAGTTTGTCGGTCTGCGGAGCACCTGTTCCTTTAGTCGCTTCTCCTGTGAAACAGGATCCCAGCCTCCCGCTGAGTGCAAGCTCCCCGGGGGGCGTCCTGCCGTTGGAGCGCGCGTTCCGGGGCCAGGCCAGGGAGGCAGAGAACCCCCGGTCCCGGCCCTCTAGCTTGGGCCACCTGCCTCTGCTCACAAACCTCCGTGCCCGTCTGCCCTTGTAACGCGGGTCTGTGTCCTCCACACGGCGCTGGGGCCCGGGTGCTCCGTGGTGACCCCTCTGCCTCCTCCCGCAGGACTCGGGGCACCCCTGCACCGCCGCTGACCCCGACAGCTGCTTCATGCCCGTGTCCCCACAGCACTTCATCGACCTGTTCAAGTTCTGAAGGCGGAAGGGGTTCGCCGTGCTGTGCTGTCACCGGGGAGCGACAAGAGCCTGGAGAACGCGCCTCCCCATCCCTGCACGGACAGGCCACAGGGCGTTGGTTTGTTCTGAAAAGGGGTCAGGGAACCCAAGCAAAATCATTTCACTTTCTCTAAAATCCTCTTCGTTTAAGCCTGTGACGGTTTGCAACGTTATGTGTTTATTAATATGGCTCAGTAAGGTCCTGGGTTAGTAGCACCACGTTCTGTGCCACACTGACACTTACGGCTACCACTGTGCTTGACCGCCAGATCATAGTTTCCTGATTCTGTAGTGATTAGGGGCAGGGACGGAACAATGGGCTGTTGTAAATACGGGGTGCAGAATATTTATTTTTCTTAATATGTATTTTAACTGCACTGGTTGTGTCCAAGTGAGTCCTCACTGATGGAAGTGAGCCAAGGCCAGCGTGTGGTACCGTTGTGTTCGTGGTCAGTCTGTGGTCAGTCTGTGGCCAGCCACGGTGTGGGTGGTGGGACCGCCCGGTGCAGCCGCCCCTTCACTGTCCTGGAAGTGCTTTCCTAGACAAAGTAATAAATCGTCTTTATTTACTTATCTGACTTCCTCGATTTTACACCTTTCTGAAAAAGTAGTGTCTGTGGTTTTGATATCGTTGATTTAAACCTTTAAAAGATTGTTTTATTTTTAAAATAATGCATGTCTATTTTGGATATTTTGGGGAATATGTTCTGAAAGAATATACAAGTCACCCAGGACCCTGTCCCCCGAGACCCTGCTCCTGCCCCATAGATGAGCTCCCACCCCGGCATTGTCAGAGCAGTGGGAACCCCCACAGATCATCTCTCCTTCCGGCCCTAAGTTTTTCCTCTTCTAAGCATATAAAAACGGTTTGCGGTTTCGCGTCTTTGTAAATAAAGATTCTGGATTTTCAGTATCACTGTCTGTGCTGACCTGGTGCTGAGGGCCAATGATGTGCTTCCCGCCGGGACATGGCGTGGAGCCCGGGACGTCTGTGGGTCGCAGGAGGGGCTTTTCCTGTTGACCCTTCCCGGGTTCTGCTGGCTGTGCACGGTCGCGGGAGGCAGGGTGTCGCTGACTCCTGCTGCGCGCGGAGGACCTGGGATGGGCAGGCTGTCAGCAGCTCGTGTGCGGCTCTCCGGCCCCTTGAGACGAAGGAGGAGCAGAGCCCAGGGACGGCATCACATGTTGGAGGATGTGTCCAGACTACTCCTGTGACCGGAAGTGGTTAGGACTTTCCCCGGCAGCGACACATGGAGCGCCTGAGCTCCCCGAAGAAGGCTGCTGCGGGCTCCCTCCCCCGGCACTCTTGGCCGACGTGAGGGACAAGGTGTGTCCACATTTCTTTGTGTGATCGCCCGTGGGTTTTTGTTTTGGGTAAGTTGCCTAACATGTGTCTTTTGCCGGTTTTCAGTGTTGGTCTTTTTTGGTGTTGATTTCTTCTCAAAAGGACGTTGAAGTTTGAGGTCTTGTCCCCCAAACATGTGTCCGTAGCACAGAGGGGAGCACAGCCGCTGCGCTCTGCTAGCCCGTCCGGGGGTCCATGGGAGGCCCGGCCGAGCTGCGGACAGTGGCCGCTTTCTCAGCGGCCTTGGGGAAGACACGGAGTGAGTAGAGGCCACAGGCTGAGCAGAAGGCAGACGGCATCCAGGCAGCCATCAGCCACGTGCAGGAGGGGGTGAGACGCAGAATTGTTCTGAACTCCACGCTGGAATGGTGCTTTGAATGCGGGTCTGTTAGGGGACACTGTGAGCTGGAGACCCCACAGCCTGTCTCCTGTGCCTTCAGCCCGAGAGGGCCAGGCCGAGGCATCCGGTTGTGCCTGAGGTGGGACATGCACCTGGTGGGCCTTAGCAGGCACTGCCAGCCAGAAAGGCCGTCCAGACGCAGCCGTGCCCATTTCGTGGCACAAAAAGCTGTTTCTCACCCAGTGTGTGGCCACAGAGGACGGGGATGACCTCTGACCCCTCACCACGCGCCCCTGTTGATGGTTCAGGACTCTGTACGAGGAACTAGGTCTGCTGTAGGACACTTAACGCCTGACTGCCGACAGCGTGTGCTGTAAATGCTGTCCTTAGACCCCCAGACCCCCCATAAAATGTTGGTATTTGTGCCCCGTGACCTGCTGAGCTCAGACCGGTGGTTGCTGTGCAGACTCCCACAAGTGTCCACACGCAGCTGGAGTCTGGGCACCCTGACGGTCTGGGCTGGGGCCTGTGGTGCCATGCCAGCCGCAGACGTCAGTCATGCTCCCCGCCGACGGAAGGCTGCGTTTCCTCTGTGAGTGTGAGGGTGCCGTGAGCTTCCTGTAGACGCCTTTATCAGGTTGGGACTTAACCTTCCGGTTGTACTTTCTTGAGGATTTTTTTAATCATAGAAGAGTATTGGATTTTGTCATGCTTTTCCACATCCGTTGAGATCACGTGGCTTCATCCTTCATCCGGCTCGTGTGGCATGAAGCATTGGTTGATTGTTGTTCCTTTACGATGTGACCTCCACACCCACTGTGGGGCATAGACTCACAACCCCGGTGTCAGGGGTTGTGCGCGGCACTGACGGAGCCTGCCACGGGCCCCACATTGGTTGCTTTTTGCCCATGGAACCACCCTTGCATTCGGGGCTGAAATCCCACTAGGTGGTGGCGCTAAATTGTCCTTTTTGTACCGACTTGCTGGTTTAGGTTTGCTGATATCACACAGGTTTTTCATAGGTGATCTCAGTCTGAATTTCTTGGGCTGTCTTTGTCCTGTTGTGGTCAGGGTGAGGACGTCCGGGCAGACTTAGGATGAACTCGCCTTGACAGTGGTCGCTAGGCTGTTTGAGGGCAGAGTGTGTGAGGGACCCCGGTGTTACTCTGCTTCAGACGCTCAGTCGAGCTTCAGGGCTTGTGCTTCTTGACGAGCAGCTTCCTTCTTGGAAGATCCTTTCTCTTTCAGAGGCAAAGACCCCCCACGATAACCCGCCGTCACACGGACTCTGCTGCTTGCCCCACAGTGAAAACACTGAAAACCAGTCTTAAGAGGCAGAAGATCCCGTGTTTATGAACTACAACTTGAATTCCTCCGTGAACCCTGTGCGGGTGCATGCCTGACCCCACCCTCCACCCTTGGTCCTGCCTCGCGTGTCAGACGCTGCCTAGTGAGAGGCCCGACGGCTTGCACAGGGTACCGGGAAGGCCATTAGGATCTGCCTGTCCTGGGTGCTCACCTGTCCCCATTAGACACTAACTTCCCAGCTTCCGCCCTCAGCTCCCGCCACCTCCTGTTGCAGTGGGGAATCTGACTACCCAGGATGCAGGATGTCCCCAGAATCATCTGGTACTTGGCCTTTTGTGACCGGCTTGTTTCAGTGAAAGTCATGTCCTCAGGGTCCATGCACGCCGTGGCCCGTCTCAGGATATCCTGACTGCTCAGGGCTGAGCCGTGTTCTGTTGCCCGGGCAGACCGCAGTTCGTCTGTGGGACACTGCTGTGAACGAGGGTGTGCCCGCATCTCTCCTCTCTCTCTGCTTTCCCTTCCGTTGGATAAACACCCAGAAGCAGAATCGGTGCATCAGATGCTCATTCCATGCTGCTCTCATTTCTAGGAGATCCTGAACGACGTTCCGCAGACCCGCAGTCTGCATCCTAGCAGCAGCGCGGTGCCTCTCTCTCTCCATGTTCTCGCCAACACTGTTTCTGGGGCGGTCACCATACAGTGACCGTTCTAACAGGCGCGAGGTGGTGTCTCCTGCAGGTCTGGGTTTCTGTCCCCTTGGTGATTAGTGGTCTGGAGCCCCTTCTCGTGTGTCCATTGGCCATCTGTCTGTCATATTTGGAAAGATGTCTGTTCAAGTCCTGTGCCCATTTCTTTGTTGTGTGTTTTTATTGTTGAGTTGCATGAGTTCCCTGTCTGTTCTAGATACTAACTCCTTACAGGCGTATGAGTGGAAGATGTGCTCCCCTATTGTGCAGGTCGCCTTTTCACTGTTGTGTCCCTGATGCGTGCAGGTATCAGTTTGGTGGAGCCCATTTCCCTTTTTCCCAGCGTTGGCTGACCTTTTCATCTCCTGAGAGATCATTGACAAACCTAAGGTCATGAAACTTTCTGCTTTTCCCAGAACTTTTACAGTTTTATTTAGCTTTTACGTTTAGGCGTTTGGATCACTGAGGTCATACTTGTGGATGGTGTAATGTAAGGCCCAACTTCATTCCTCACATGTGGACGTCCAGTTTTCTCACCACCATTTGCTGAAAACACTGCCCTTTCCCCCACTGAATGGTGTTGGCACCTTTGTTGAAAATCATGATTGTGTATGTGATAGTGTTTCCGAGCTCCCTGTCTCGTCCCATTGGTCTGTGTGTCTCTGTGTGTTCTTACGCTAGGACAAAACTATTTTCCTTACTGTAGCTTCATAGTGAGTTCTGAAATCAGGATATGTGAGTCCTTTGACTTTATTCTTTTTTTAGGATTGTTTTGGCTATTTGAGATCCCTTGAAAGTCCATGTAAATTTTAGGATTTTTTCTATTTCTGCAAAAACGGCTAGATTTTGATGAGTGCATTTAATCTAGATCACCTTGGGTGGTGGTGTCATCATAAGTCATACAGCCACAGGCATGGTGGGTTTTCCCATTTGTCTGTGTCTGCTCTAATGGCTTTAAGCCACATTCTAGTTCTCAGCATACGATAATTCAGCCTCTATGGCTGAGTTTATTCCTATTTTATTCATTGTTGCTGTTGTAAATGAGATTTTCTTAATTTCCCTTTGCAGTTTCTCATTGTTCATGTATAAAAACACAGCTGTTGTTTTTATAGTGATTTTGTATCCTGCAACTTTCCTAAGCATGCCTATTCTATTCTGCTTTTTAGTGGTGGCTTTGGTTTTCTCTGATTTTTTTTTTTTTTTTTTTCGGTAGAATCTTCAGGGTTCTCTGCAAATAAAATCGTATCATTCATAAGTAGTTATACTTTTTAGAGTTGGGATGCCTTTTAGTTTTCTTGCCTAATTGCTGTGACGAGGACTTCTAGTACGATGTGTATGTAATAGGAGTGGTGAGAGTGGACTTTCTCATCTCATTCCTGACCTTAGAGAAAACGCTCAGTCTTTTCTCAGCAAGTAGGTTAGCTGTGGCCTTTTTCTATATCCCTTAGTAAGTCAGGGCAGATTTTCTGTTCTGAGTTAGTTTTTTTGTTTTTTATCAAATGCTTTTTTCTGCATCAATGAAAATAATGTTTTCCTCTTCATTCTATTAATGCATGTAGTGAATTATCACTTGGTGGATTTTATCCTTTATTGACAGTACAAGATTGATGTCTCTACTGTTATCCTGGAGCTGCCTGTTTCCTCTTTCAATTCTGTCACTGTTTGCTGCAGGTATGTTTGTAATTATCGTATTTTCTTGATGAATTCCCAACTGTTTTTTATTTAAACATGAAGATGAAATTATAGGATGTCTGGGATCCACTGTAACATCACAGTGCAGTCAGGAGTACCTGAATAAGACAAAATTGGATCATCGCTGAGGCTAGGAGGGTGGTTCACCCAGGAGTTCATAGCAGGACTCCGCAGACCTGCTCTGTGAACATACGGGGCCTTGTGGGCCACGTGCCCCTCCTCCACTCGCTCAGCAAAACCCCGGACGGCAAGCAGCATGTCCACGAGAGTGCGCTGTGTTCAGACTTTACCGACAGAATCCTGTGTTTCATACACTTTCCATGTATCATGATACAGGATTCTTTTAAGTTTTTTCACCATTTAAAAATGTAAAAATAATTCTTACGGGCCATGAACAAACAGGTGGTGGCCCAAATTTGGCTAGCAGGCCATAGTTTTGCCACCCCATTACTTATGTTTTTCTTTTCTTTTATATATGTTTGACACTTAACATTTTACTTTTTAAAATAACTGTTCTCTTTCTCTTTATTAAAAAGTAATAGATGTTCATTGTAAAAAGCTTTTTTAATTTTGTTTTTCATTTTCTTTAAGATTTTATTTATTCCTTTGACGGAGAGAGACACAGCAAGAGAGGGAGCACAAGCACGGGAAGTGGGAGAGGGAGAAGCAGACTTCTTGCTGAGGAGGGAGCCCGATGCGGGGCTCAATCCGTGGGATCACGACCTGGGCCAAGGGTAGACACTTCACCACCGAGCCACCCGGACGCCCCTGTAAAAAGCTTTCTAAAAAAGTCAGTACACAGAAAATTTTAAATGCTACCCATGATTCTGTCTGAGGTAATTATTCACATTTAGATAGATTTCCCCAATATTTCATATGACTTTTGAAGCCACCTAAGCTCCCAAACATAAAGGGAAAGAAACAGGAGGAAGCGATGCCCTCGTGGACACCTGGAGTTGTGCGTTCCTGACGGGGCTTCTCACGTGCAGCTTCTCCGTGCCGAGCTTTGAAGACGCCTTACGGAACAGAAGCTCTTGGCATCTCCGGCTCACCTCCCGCACCAGCCCTGAAGCCTCCAGGGAGGAGACTTCTGAAATTTTGGTTTCCAAAGGAAGAGCAAACTTCACTTCTCAAAACGCCCTGAGTGAGTGGTATTTCCCATCATCCCTCCCACTTCAGACTCGTTCAGCTCTCTTGAAAAGTTAAATTATCTAAACTTTGTACTTTTTAAAATCTTGTCAATATTTTCCTAAAACCCAACACTAATTTTGACTTACTAAGGAAATGACATTCGGTGGAAGTCATCCCAAAGAGACCAATCCTAGTGACTCTTGGGGAAAGCTGAGATTCTATCCAGCCTTTCTCCCCAGATGACAGTGTGTCACCCGCAGTTCTGAAAACCACGTTAATTACACAAATTTTTCCACCCAAGGTGCCAGGCTTGGTGTGTTCTAAGCGTAGCTGCTTCCGGACACACGGGACAGTTTGTGGCCTGAGAGGCAGAGGTTGTAAGGGCCTCGCGGTGCGATCAGAACCCCAGGAGGTTCTCGCACAAACCGTGCAGGCGGGCACCGACTGGGGGTGTGCGATCCGTCAGAAGCCGCGGCAGCTGAGAAACACGGTGGGCGTGCTGATGCCAGCACCCACCCCGGGGAGGCTGTGTTGGCAGGAAGCAGGGTTCCCAAGGCCCCAGCAGGGCCCAGCAGCCTTCAGCCCTGCTTGCAGTGCCGGGAGGACAGCCCCCTGACGTACCGTATTTGACACGGATGCCGCGTCGCGGGGGCCAGACGTAGCTTATGCGCCATATCCTGGTTTTGAGGAAAAGGTTACGAGGAGCTGGACGGACATCTTCCGGCCAGCTGGGGAAGTCTGTGTTGTGTGGGTGTCTGTAGACTGTGCTGGTGGGAGCGCATGCTGGTAGCGTAAATTTAGGGTTGAAATGTCATGATGTTCATAGCTTAAACGCTTAAAGAAATCTAATTTTCAAACAGCCCAGCCAGCTACTGAGGGAGCCGCTGTCGGACTGCATGGGAGGAGGGTGGTGTGGACGCTGCCGAACCTGCCAGGGGGTCTCAGATGGCCCGGACCCTCACGCCAAAGCCAGCCCTGCGGTCACTGGGGCCCCTCCTGCCATGGCCCCAGAGGCCGGACCACTGCCTGCACTCTATAGGTCATGGGCATTCTCTTTTCTGCTGCCCGCACGGGATGTGGCGTATCTGGGACGGCGTCCCCATGACCCTCCCCCCGCAACCGCAGCTGACAGTCATGCCACCGGCCGGGTTCCCTGTGCTTGGTGGCTGCAGGCATCAGCCGTGTTGGCTAGGGGGTCTGTCCACCTACGCGCCACAGATCCCATGGCCCCGGGGAACCTGACCAGCACAGACCGCCCTCAGCCCTGGTTTCTGGGAAGGTGGAGGCACAGAGGTCATGGGGGGCAGGGTGGGGGACACACCTGTGAACCCCTTGTATGTAGTAGGACCCCGAGGACAGGACTGGAGCGCAGGGTGCCCCCCCCAACGTACCTGCACCCCTGGGTCCCCAGATAGCAGAGCTCCACTGGCTGCGTGTGTCCCCTTCCTGAGGTATGTACCCGTATCCTCTGGAACAGGCCACTGTTCCTCGCGGACTTTCCTCCAAGAGATGGTGATGGAAGTAAAACTGCTGTTGCTGGGACGCCTGCGGCTTCTCCACTGGGTGCGGCTCTCAGTGCCCGACCCCAAAGTCCGCTCAGAGCATGCTGCTGACTCCTCACAGGCTGGCCACAGTGGAAGCCGGTGGCTCCACTGCTCAGATATGCAAAAGGTACATCCCAGACACTTTGTCTCCTTGTGTTGTTTGCATTTTAAAATGAGGGTTAAGGTATCAAGAAAAGTGCCATCAGCTCTCAGTGACTAAAGTCACAAGCATTCACCTCCAAGTCGATGCCAACGACCATGCAAACTAGTAACGAAAGAGGAAATGAATGTACTTTTATTCTTGTAAAACCTCAGCTGAGAATGAATTCTCCTTTCTTCAACGCCAGTCACTTTCCTTTACAAAATAAGCAACAGTAGAAGGAGCACAGACCACTGGCCCTTTACACAGTGAAGTCATGTGTTCACAGAAGGCAGACAAAAACCCCAAAACCACATTCTCTCACTAACCCGTGAACATCACACAGCTGCTCGGTAAACTCGATCAAGAAAAATACTTTTCTCCCAAAGCACAGCAATAAATATATTAAAAAACCACAAACATACTTATTTTCATTTAGTCTGAGACAACAGAAGAAAAAGCTTGTTTTTACATTAATCTTTGTAATAAGAAAAATGTGATTTACAGTGCGTATTCCAATTCCAACCTGGCTTTGTCTTCAGATGTTCAGAAACAGTGTTCTGGAGTGTCACCAGCCTCGTGTCACAGACTCGCACAGAGGTGAGTTACAGGCACTTAGCGTTGCCACACGGGTGTGCGGCCACCTGCCGCGGGGCTCGGGTTCCAGACACAGCGCCTCCAGCTCTGGCTCTGACACGCGTGCCCGAGTCCGGCCACCAACTGAACCCTTTCCCTGAGGACTTGTTCCAGCTTCCCTCTGTCACCAAACATCCCCCAGCATTTCAAGGTCCTAACAAACTTAAGACATGCCCAAGTAAGTTCCTTGATCTACTAAAGAAAGATGGACAGATGGGTGGATGGAGGACAGACTGATGCTGTTACCATCAGGAGTCCTGGCACTGGGCCTGCGTGGGGTCCCACAAGTGTTTTCCAACAGGGGGGAGCATGTTTTCTCACGAGAGGTATGCACAGTGTCACTGGAGGTTTTGTTTTTAGCCAAAAAAACCTCTAAACCTTTTCCTCCAAACCACCACTGCCGCAGGCAGCCGTGGGCGCCGCCTGCGGACACGGCGGTCCTGCCAAGGAGCCCTGAGCCCAGTGCGCGGCCTGTCCTTGCTTTGCGGCCGCGGCCACGGCAGCTGGCTCACTAGGAAACCAGACACCTGCACGTTATAGAAAAGAGGCACTTGCAGTATTTTATATAGTTTTAACTCCATCAGCAAGTTCGTGTTTCCCAAGAGTAACTGAGAGGATCGAGTTGCTAACCCTGACCCACACGTCACGGCACTCTTGAGCCTGCAGCCACAGAACACGCTTTTGGCAGAACATGAAGATCACAACGTGGACGTCTGGGACGAGTAAGAGGAGCCCTAAAGGAGGAACCACTGTCCCCGTCCTCCGTGCACAGGGGAGACTCCTCCTCCCAGCGCACGAGATGAAGGTAAAGCGGAGAGTGGCATCTCATGCTGCACCAGATGTAACCTTTGCTTTTCTGGTATTTGTGATGAAAAATTGAATTCGCTGGGTCGAACGCAGTTTAACATAACCTTTGGAAGAGTGGCTTCACGGCTGGATCGCGGGCTTCTGGGAGCAGAAGAGGGCCCGGCCCGCCGCTACAGTCGAGTGTCACGGACACACACGGACACCACATGCAGGACATGGGGGGGGGAGCACGCAGGGGAGGACAGCAGGGTGCAGCTCACGGGACGGTGCCCAGCGGCACTGTTAGAGGCAGACGCTCCCCAGGAGGTGGCTGGGGCTCCCCTCCGTCAGCCTGTGGGCAGGCCCGTGTGGACACGGGCAGGCGGGGAAGGCGTTCTGCTCTCGTCCTCACAGAAACACCAGGGCAGCGGCAGGCGTGTGAACAAACACGGCGTGAGACGGCACACTCTCTCGGGCCTGCACAGAGAGAGAAGACACGGGGCCACGTTAGCAGTTGTGGGCGGGGAACGCGCGCTCTGCGCACCTGTCCAGAGGGGGCCGGAGGGTCACTCCAGCTCCTCCCAGTTGTCGGTCAGGTGGCCTCTGCTCTGCCGACGGATGCCGACCAGCTTCCCCGCCGACCGCAGGCTCCAGCGGGAGCTGTTCCCTGAGCTCGCCAGGCTGCTGTACTTCCTGCAGCCCTTGCCGTCCTCCTCCCAGCCGGGCCGAGGCGGGCGGCCGCTTGCCGTGTCCCCGGTGTCGGCCGTCACCTCTTCGAGAGCGACTGCTGGAGGCTCCCACCCTTCAATCTCATCCGGTTTCTTCGGCTGAACGTTCTGTTTTAAAACCAGATTGTCCCAAAATCCAGACTTCTTCTCTGTCTTCAGCTCGTCTCTTAACCGTAAGTTAGTTCTGTGGGAGACAAGACAGCCGTGTGTGGGTAACCCCGTGATCCGGGACTCAGTTAGGGTCTGCTGTGCACACGGAACACTTTTTCACAAGATTAAGTCATTTATAAAGTACCTGCAAATCTGTAATTATATCTGAATTAAAATTAGTAAAGTAAGTCCCTGCCTATTACCGAAGCCGGGGGAGCCGCATCTGCAGGAACACTTGGCTCTACACAGCAAAGAGCGAGTTCTGACGCAAGGAAATGCTTGCGTGTTCGAGCAGAGTAGGTAGCAGGAAGCTGCAGATGCGAATGAAGAGGTGGGGACCAACGCTCCGTTTATCGAGCCGTTGCCACGGCCGTTCTCACGTGCAGCTCGCCCGTCAGAAGCTGCGAGCGGGTAATTTGCTGAACACAACTGAGCTTCGGACCCTGGGCGTGGGGAGGACAAGACAGCAGTGGGCAGGAGCCAGGCCGGCGTCCCTCCAGCCTGAGAGCAGGGCCCTCCCCAGGGTGTTACGGCACACGCACAACCCAGGCCGCAGCCCCGGGCAGAGGCACCCCGCAGAAGCCGACCCCGGGGACCCGGGGCCAGGGAGGGAAGTAAGGAAGCGTCCCGGCCGTGGGGCTGGAGCAGGGCTGCCTGGGCGCCCTTGGCCCAAACAGCAGCGCCCCGTCTGCGGCCAGGCCCAGCGGCTCAGCTCCCTTCACACACGCCGTTGGCAATCCCGCTCAGCTCTCAATGATTCTATCTTTTCATGTTTAAATATACTTTAAAGAATTCCGCTTGTAATAAACAGCAATGGGCCAGTTTAAATATACACAATTTTCAAAAATCTTTTTCCCGCCTTGATTTTCTGCAGTTAGTGAGCGTCTCACACGTGCCTAGAGGCTGTTTGAAGACCAAGTGCCATTTCCAGCTCTGAGTTCGAGAGCTGGTCTGGGAACCTTTCAGTCATCCCGTGAGCTCTCAAGGGGCTTCTGGAGGCCACCTCGTGACCCCCTCCCCGAAGCGCATCCTCCTCACTTTCTCCTGCTGCCGCAACACGAAAACGAGCGCAGCGTGTTTCTGTCCACTCCCCGCCCGCCGCCACCAGCCCGGCCCTCCCGCGGGGCCCCACGCGGACTCACCCTTTGGACTTGGGGGATTTGCATCTTTCCAGCAGGTGCTGCTCGTCGTCTTTATTGAACAGAGAAGTCACTTCTTTCCAGCCTCGGAAGCTTGCTCCCTGACCCTGAGAGAGAGAGCCGCTCTGAGGGAGGAAAGAGGAGGCTTCTGGGTCCGGCGACCATGGGGCCCCGAGCAAGCCGCCGGCGCAGGCCCCGCCTGCCGCTGCTGAGCGCGCCCACGCGGTCCCCCTCACGGCGGGGGCCCCCCGCTCCGGAGCGGGGGGGGGCGCTCAGCTCACCCCCCAGCCTGAGTCAGATGGGACGCCGCACCCATCAGGCGGCGTTTCGGCCTCTGTGTCTGTCTGTGCGGGTCCCAGGGTCCGCAGTAACACGAAGGAAGCAACGGGGCAGGGAGGTCCCTGGGCCAGGTGCCTGACCCGTGAACTCACAGGGCGCCCGGGGTCGCGCACACGGCCTGGAGGAGGGTGACTCTAATACTCTGAGACATGAAACACGTAATGTGACCTAAAGCAACCCGGGAAACCGGACCAGGAGGCCGTGCGACACCCTTGGCGGCCACGCCCGAGAGTCTGATGCCACAGAAGCCACTCAGGGGGCCTCAGGGCCACAGGGAGGCCCGTGACCTGGGGTCAGCTGTGGCAGGCAGCCCAGCGCCCCCTGGTCCTGACGGGAGCCGGCCCAGCCCGTGGTGCGACCGGGGGTGTGACTGGTCAGGGCCACGCAGCGGGGAGGAGACTTGGCCACATGAACCAGGAACACAGGCAGACTCGACGCGGGGGTCCTCGGCAGGGGGGGGGTTCTCAGCAAGACAGGAGCCCGGGGCCCTTCGAGGCCAGAGTAGGGACGGCCATACTCACGCCGCTGAGACTGAAACAGCCCCGGGGGAAGAGGAGGACAGATGTCTGCTGAGCACTCAGGAGCCCATGGGTGGGTGGGCACCAGGCCGCAGGCATCGGCACCCCCCCCCGGCCCCCGCAGGACCTCCAGGTCCACCAGGACCACCTTGTCCTGCTCACTCCCTGCTGAGCCGCTCGGGGCAAGGCCACGTCTTTCCCTGGTCCCACAGCACCAAGTGGGGTGGCGGTGAGTGCCTGATGGACCCACACTTGCCAGCGGCTGCCCCTCAGCAGCACGGCTGCTCCATCCCAGGCCCTGTGTCACGCAGGAAGTTCCCGGGGGGTTCACAGGGGTTCACAGAATCCTCAGCGCTTAGTCTCTTGCCCACATTGGGGGCCTCCCCTGAGGCCGGGAGCTTGGGGCCCCTCTCCAGACATGCACAGACATGTCGGACACGGTTTGCTGGGTGCCGTGGCAAGGACAGCAGGTCTCCCGAGGGACTGGGTTCTTGCCCATCACATCGTGCCCTGGGGCCAGGTCCATTGGCCACCACACCCCCACACCGTGGCTGCTCCAAGGACACACGCCACGTGGGGGTAGACACCATTCACAGCACTTCTGGGGGCCACCACCCAGGAAGCCACCAGCCACAGACGTCCTGGGGAGCTCCTTACAGCGGAGGGTGGTGGGGACGGAAAGCGGGCAGCACGCGCTGGCCGGGGGCGCGGGGTTCGCCCAGCAGAGCTGCAGGCGGCCCAGAGCACCCCCGTGGCCCAGATGCAGGAGCTGCCCAAGGGTCCCGTACTCATGCGTGGGCCCTTACTCGGCCGTGAGTGACGCTGGGGTCCTACTGGCAGGGACATCTGTGCCAAGAGGAAGCTCGGTACCCTCTGATCTTGTGCCCACGTGCAGCCAAAACCCCAAACTCCTCCCAAGAACTTGAGCCGTGCTTGCTGGGGCGGCGGGGTGGGGTGGAAGGCCGGCGTCGAGGCCGCAGTCAGCCCCCGGGGTGCTGGCACCGGCAGATGGGACATGGGCAAGAGCGGCCCCAGGAACTCTCCTCACAGGCAGAGACGGTTTCGAGAGGGTGGATGTTGGCCCGACGGGGTGTGGGATCATCTCACAGGAGACGAAAATCCCACACCAAGCCCATGCGTAAGCTCCCAGGGCGATGCGTCCCCGTTGGTCAGCGAGCGGGCCGCGGGAGGGGCCAGCAAACCACAGCCCCGCCGGAGGCCCCGCAGCTAGCAGTCCGAGGAGCGGGGACCGCAGCACCCAGAACACGCCACTCCCTGCACCCTGCACTGGGGGGGCACATATGCCCAGCCCTCGCCCCCGACGGGCAGCCACAGGCTCTGCCGCTCCGCCCCAGCACGCATACGGTCATGGCTGCGGCGGGGCCGCAGAGGCACCGCGACGCACCAGAGGGAGTGAGTGACACTATCTCAGGGCAGATGCGTCGCTGGAAAAGGCAGAGTCGGACGCAAGGATGGCAGCGAGACCACAAATGGCAGCAGAGGCGCTGGGCGGGGAGGGCCCAGGACACCGCAGGCAAAGAGGCCCGGGCTCGGCCATAGGCGAGCCGCTCAGCTCGCGACTCCGGTCCTGGCCATGTGGTCCACACGCCAAGTCGGCCGCAGGCTCAAACGCACCTTCTGTGTCCTGGGCCAGGAGGGGCCCGAGGGAACGTCCCACGTGTGCTCGACATGATTCAGTCACCCTGCAGGTCCCAGCCGGCCCAGCCTGACCTCCGGGGAGCCCCCATCCCAAAGGCCATTCGAAGGTACGCCGGCCACCGGGTCCACTCCCGAGTGCGGCCATGTCCGGCAGGGACCCCGGGGTGTCTTTGTCTGGGGGCAGGACACGCTGTAGCAGGCGAGACAGGCCTGGCGCCTCCTGGAGACACAGGACCAGGCTTAGAGCTCTTTACTACCGAGGTCGGGTTCAGGGAGAAGCGACAGCCAGAAAAATGAAGACAAGACCACGTTCTGCAACTGAGTGGCACCCGAGACCTGCGGCTGCAGAAATGAGGAAATGAGTCTGAGCACAGAGCACGGCGTCCGTCCTGCCCAGAGCCCAGCTGCACCCCACTTCCTGCCCCATGAGGAGAAAGCTGTGAAGCATCCAAAACCAGGCACAGTTCTTCCTGCTGGAGCACCTCAGCAGCAAGCCGGTTCAGGCCGAATGGCCTTTGGGGGCAGCACGAGATCCAGGACGCCCTACAGGGGCCACTGGCCCCTCGAGAGTCAAGCTGCGAGGACAACCGTGAATGCACGGCAGTGAGTGATCGCACGGAAATGCGGAGTAACGCGCTCAACAACACACGAGCGAAATGAAAAATAAAACAAAAAAGGAAACCACAAAATAACCCAGAAATTGTAGAAATGAATTCTCTCTGAGAAGAAAAATTCAAGGGCTTCAGCAGCTGACCTGACAATGCCGAAAAAGAGCGAGTGACCTTTGACATTAGCCAACTACGGGCAGAAAGAAACACGCGTGAAGAAAGCCTGTGGGGATTATTGCCACGTTGTGGGAATTTCAGGAGAAGAGAAAGAGACAGAAAGTGTATTTGAAACAATGAACGCTTCCGACCCGGGACAGGAGTGGACGTCCGGATCCACGAGGCCCAGGGGACCTCACACAGCTGAACCTGCGGCGCGCTGCGGTGAGCTACGGTGCCGTGGTTACGGCGTCCGAGACAGAGCCTGGAGAGCTGCAAGAGGAAACAGACGAGTTGCATCTAAGGACCCAGCCTTAGCCGGGGTGATTTCTCACCGCAAACTCTAGGGGCCAGGAGAGAATGCGATGACGAACTCCAAGTATTTACAGACAAAGAAAACCCTGTCAACCAGGAGTTCTAGACTGACACAGCTGTCCTTCGGAAATGAGGGGAGATCAGCACTTTCCTTAACGGAAGTGGACAGAGCTCACTGCCACTAGGCCTGCCCTCCGTGACATGCTGAAAGGACTCTTCTAGGCAGAAATAACAAAATGCCAATTAACATCATAAAAGCATGAGAAGGGAATGTAAAGCTCACTGGTGAAGGTAAATTTATAGTTGGTCACTTCTGTAATACAATCATGGTGGTACAGAATTCACTCACAACTTTAAAGGTTAAAATATGGTAAAAATAACCGGAATTATAATATTCTGTTATTGGATACACAATGTAAAAAATCCGTACACTACAGCCTTGACAACCGGAGGAATGCTACTGAAGCTATCAGGAAACCATTTTACAAAATCCTCATGAAAACCACAAGGGAAAACCTGTAGTAATTACACAAAAGAACATTATAAAAAGTCAAAGCATACTGAGACTGAAGGACGTCAGAATACAAATAAAGGAGGGCAGGATAAAAAGCAAGGAACAATGTGTCTACAAAATAGCCAGAGAACAATCAAGAAATGACAACAGTAAGTCCCTATCTACCAACAATTCCATGTAAAAAAATCAGATTCTCCAATCAAAAGACATATAATAGCTGAATAAATAAAAACACAAGATCCAAAGATATGCTGCCTCCAAGAGGCTCACATTAGTCCTAAAGACACACATGGATGGAGATTGAAGGTGTAGAAAAAGATATTTCCGGCAAAAAGTAGGAGTAGATGTCTTTAGATCAGATAAAATCAACCTTAAAAAACGGTAAAAAGAGACAGAGGGGTCACTATATAATAACGAAGGGGCCAGTCCACCCCGCAGAGGTGGCAGTTGTGAACATTCCCGCAGCCAGCGTCCGAGCACCTGTCGTACGAAGCAAAAACGGACACTGCGCAGTACCAGCGGGCAATTCAGTGCCCCACTGTCAGCCAGGGCTCCTCTGCTCGGAGTCAGTGAGAAAACAGGATCTGAACCCTAGAGGACCGCAGACACACACAGCATTCGGACACACTCACGTGGAGCTCTCCTCTGACCGCCAGCGTGGAACACTAGAAATGAATACAAGGACGAAAACAGGAAACTGGGAATGCCTGGGAATTAAAAAACATTCTTCTGAACAAACAACGGATCAGAGAAGATATTTTAAAGGGGAAATAAAAAATCTTGAGACAAAAATGGAAAACAACATACAAAAGCTTGTGACTGTAGAGAAAGCTGTTCTGAGAGGACGTCCGTGCCCACACCAGGGCGAGCTCGGTGAACGCGGCGCCGCGGAGCCCAGGGCGTCGGGAAGGAGCAAACCCAGCCCGGGGTCGGCAGAGTGAAGGAGACAGTGAAGATCAGCGGAGAGGGGCGCGGGGGGCTCCGGCGGCGGAGTGTCCACCTTCAGGGCTCCCTGCTCAGTGGGGGGCCTGCTTCTCCCTCTGCCCCTCCCCCTGCTTGTGTTCCGTCTCTCTCAAATGAATACGTAAAGTCTTTAAACAAAACACAGATTTTTACCACAGCAAGGAAAATCACATCAAAGCTGAACGGCGATGATGAGCCACAGCATTTCCATGATGAGGGCGAAGGAACAGAAAAGCCAAACGCCTCTGCAAACCAGAAGCCGGAGCGGGAAGCACGGCATTCCGGGGGGATTCACGACGGCGCAAAGCTGCAGGTGCCAGTGCAGCCTGGACACCGTGTCACGCCAGTGCTTCGTCAAAGCAATGTAACGCGTGTACTTTTTAAAGGTATTTACATATAGGCCAGGAGAGAAAGGTAAAGATCTTTGTTAGGCCAGGCATCCCACTATTTTTTGAGGAAGAGACCTTGTTGTCATTAACGATGCGGTGACAGAATTCAAGGTCAGCATTTGGGTTGATCTCACGAGGTCTGAGGTGTGCGATCCGGGATGGGAGCCTCTGTGGGGGTCCTCTCAGCCCTGCCGTGGCCCGCATGTGGCCTGCATCGCTGCACATAGATGGAGGAGGGCGCCTGGGAAGCCCAGGGCCTCGTCCTGTCACAGCGGAGTGCAAGTCTGGGGCCTTGGCTCTGCCATGGAAAAGGACAACAGGAAGCTCCGCTAAGCCTGTCACTGTCCCTGGCCTGCTGCAGACCGTGGGGGCCCCAGTTATTCCACTCCAGGCTGTCCATGCGGAACTGGCACAGCCGGCTGTCGCACAGCCGCGGGGACAGCCGGAGGCAGGCCATCGCTGCCATTCGGATGGAATTTGAAAAACCCAATTTTTTTTTCAAAACCTGAGAAATCACCACAGTCTTCCTTTAGATGCACCGAAGTTACCAAGGAATTGGTAATCCTGGAGAAAATGGACTTCGCAGCCAGTGCAGGGCCCTCCTGAAGGATGGTGTCGTCGGGCCGCGGGGACGGTTTGGACGGCGCCGTCAGCCCCCACACAGCACGTGCTTTGGAAGGGCGGAGAGGGACACAGCCTATTGCCACTGTCACAGAAGCCCCACTGCGGCACCGGGGCGGCCCAGGCCTGAGCCCTACCTGTGCTCGCTCTCCCCCCGAAGGCTGTGCAGGTGACCCCACGGCCATGTAGTGACGAGCAGCCCCAACCCCCCTGGGTGCCAGTAAGCATGACCCAGGTGGCTGGTCGGCCCCGGCCTCTGCCCTTCGTCCACAGTGCGGGCCTCTGTCAGTTCCACCCAAAGCCCAGGGCGGAGGCAGCGCTGAGGACCGTGGGCCCCGTCCCCGCTGACCGCTGTCCCCTGTCTGGTCGGCACAAGCAAGAAATGCCACGGAGAGCCCTCAAAGCAGAGAGGCGACGGCGGTCACGCTGTCTTACGGAAGTGGCCCCGGCGGGAACCTGTGCCTCCAGGGCACCCACTGCCCTCGGCCGCTTACTCAGACGGCAGTGCGCACCCTGAGGACCCCTGACCCACGACACACACATCCACCATCAGCTGCCGTGGCCCCACAGGGACCAGCCCAGCAGGTCACCCACACCGGTGTCTGCAGCGCTCCTGCTCTGGACCCGACCCCGGACCAGTCCCCTCAGATCCTGCGTGGGCGTGGAAGGCACAGGGATGCCTGCCGCCCGGAGCGCAGCATGTCCCTCCCAGTGCTGGTGGGAACGCGAGCTGGTGCGGCCAGCATGGAGGGCCCTCAGAAAGCTGAAAGCAGAGCTCCCCTCCGACGCGGCAGTCGCACTTCTAGGTATTTATCCAAAGGTTACAAAAAGGCAAATTCAAAGGGATACGTGGGGGCGCCTGGGTGGCTCCGTGGGCGAAGCGTCTGCTTTTGGCTCGGGTCAGGATCCTGAGGCCTTGGGATGGAGCCCTGCAGGGGCTTCCCTGCTCGGCAGGGAGTCTGCGTCTCCCCTTCCCACTCCCCTGCCTGTGCTTTCTTTCTCAGTAACAGAACAATTTAAAAAATTAGAGAACGATATATGCAGCCCTATGTTTGCAGCAGCGTCACTTACCACTGCCCAGCTGTGGCTGTAGCCGAGTGTCCATGGACGGACGGACGGACAGAGAAGACGTGGCCCGTGCACAGACGGATACGTGCAGTCAAAAACACGAAGTCCCGCCACGTGCGAGACCTGGATGGAACTAGAGGGCACGACGCTGAGTGAAGTCAGTCAGAGGAAGACACTTACGTGGTGTCACGCATATGTGGGATGAAATCGTGTAAGAAACAAACGAGAGGCTTAGAAGGGAGACAGGAGGGCCACAGCCGAGCCAGAGCCGGGCCGCAGGGAGCACACAGCGGCTTCTCCAGGGGACGCCGGGGAGGAGGAGCAGGGAGGCTCGGCGCGGCCTCACCAGCCAGGGCTGACAGGAAGTGTGGCCGCAGGATGACCTCACACGGCGCTAACGGAACTGGAATGAAAATGTCAACTTATAAAAAATTCCCAAGACTTCACCATCAAGGATTATTATTAAAACAATAAATGAAGCAGCCAAGTGGAACAGCGGGCAACACACCGGCACACAGGAGCCTTCTGCAGGGAAAGCGTCTCGTTCGCAGGTGGCGGCGGCGGGGCCGGGACGGGGTCTCTGCCAGCGCCTGCTTCCGGCGGGGTGAGAGGCACGAATGCTGAGGGACGGCGGCGGCTTGGAGGCGTCTGACCTTCAGGTCGCGAAACGGCCTTCCTGCTCCCGCCCGGCTTCTGCTCCTCGGCCGCCCGGAGCCAGGCGCGGCCTCGGGAGACGCTGTCCCCGCGGGGGGCGCCCGCCGCGCCCGGGGCCTGCCGCAGCCGCTGCCCGACGGGCCGAGCCGCGGCTCCCGGGCCAGCGCGACCCTCCCGTCCTCCGCCGCTTCCCGCCGCCCCTGCGCGTGAGGCCCGAGGACGTGTCTGCGACGTCCTGCAGCCCGGAGAGAGGAAGCCGCGCCGGCTGCGTTCCTTGACGGGCGAGCCGAGGCCTCCTCAGCAGCGCGGGGCGTCCGGTCAGAGGCGGGACTCGGGCCCGCACTCCGGCCGCCGCCGCGGGGCCCGCGCATCTGAGAGCCGCGCGCGGCTGGGGGAGAAGGGCCGCTGCGGAGCCGCCCGCCCGCCCGCGCCGCGGGACGAGAACGCGGGAGCCCGGCGCCGCCGCACAGCAACCCGGGCCGCGGGCCGCGACAACGCACACTTGCGCGGCGGCTCCTCGCGCGCGCCCGGAGCCTCACCTCGGTCACGGCCCGTCCCCTCAGGGCTCGGAGGCGGCGCAGCGAGCCGCGGCGCGTCCCTCGGAGCGTCCCGAGCGTCCCTCACAGCCCCGTCTGAGGCGGGCGGTCACGCGCGCACGGCGGGGAGGACTCAGTCCGGACGGTGCAGGAACGGGGTGTTTGGTCCCACACGTAACTGTCCGCCAGAGCCTCGAGTGACGACGGACACCCCGTCTGGGCAGCAGCGGCGTCCGCGCGGGGCCGCGGGCGGGAGGCTTCCTCTTGCTCCGCGGGGACCGGGGCCCACGGGTCCGCAAGCGCGTCGCCGCCGCGGCCCGAAGCCCGCACACCCGCCGCCGCGCTCGCAGCGCTCCCGGCCGAGGGCCGCTCGGAGGACGAGGAGCGCCGCGGCTCCCGGGGACGAAGGCTGCCGCGGCCCGCGCTCCTGCGCCCCGCCCAGGTCCCGTGTTGGGACCCTAAGCCCCGACCTGACGTGACCGTGCTGAGGTGGGGCCTTCGGGGGACGAGCTCATGAGGCCGGAGCCGTCGCGAGGCCCTTCGCGCCCCGCTGGCAGAGGCCCCGCGGCGGGAGGGCGCGGCCGACGCAGGACGTCCGCGGCCCAGGACAGAGGCGGCCGCCGCGCTGAGGCCGCCGACCGCGGGAACAAAGCTCTGCGGTTTAAGCCCCGGAGTCCTCGGTGTCTGTGAGGGCAGAACAGCCGAAGGCAAAGAACGAGAACACGCAGGCGTGATGAAGAGTAATCCGGACTTTGCCAACCAAGCCCAAAGTAAGGGTTTTTTACTACAAGTGTTTCAGGCAGATGAATGTCATTAGCATGTTGCCAGAAACCAGTGGAAAATCCCACCAACTCCTACCCACTTCCCAGAGTCTGCGAACTCCTCCTTCAGTCGCAGCAACGGGAACACATGAAAGCAGACAAACCCAGCATGGTCAGATCATCAATACCCCAGGGAGGCTTAGGTGGAGAATGAAAGAAAAAATGATTCTCAAAGGCCAGGCTTGTGCACGACAGCACACAAAGCAAGACACAGTGTGTAAACACCCTCCAACACACACCACAGCTCACCCAAGGCCAGCCCAGAGCTGCGTCGGACGCTTTGCCCCAAACGCAGCAGGTTCACCACGTGGGGTGCCAGCGGGAAGGGGGTCAGCTCTGCCTTCTGCTCCCCCTGGGCCACGGCCACTGGGGCAGGGGCAGAGGGACACGACTAGTTCAAGCACCGAACGCCCCAGCTCTCCCCATGTGGTGTGGCACCTGGGAAACTGCGGGGCGTGGACATGGCACATGGCGGTCACCGACACACCTCACCAAGGGCCGCCTGCAGGCAGGGCTCGGTTCTCCCTCCTTCCCGCCTCTGCCGCCGCTGCCCCTCGCAGGGCTTCCCAGGTTGCAGGGAGAAAGAGTGAGCAGCGAGTCACCCTGGAGGCCGTCCAGCCCTCAGAGCAGCCAGAGGGGCACCAGTGAGCCAGGGCAGAGAGGAGCTCCCGAAGGAGGAGGCGCAGAAAACCAAAATGGTCCAATGCAACACTCTTCTCCGTCTGCTCCCTGGGCGTGATTTTCTTACCCACCCTGGAGGTATAAGAACAGTCAGAAGGCTGCCCGACCTGTCCGACGCTCCCCGCCCCACAGCCGGAGGAGGCACTAACCAGACCATGATGCAGTCATCAGTGCCACCAGCGTTCTCCGTATCTGCAGTCCTACCAACACCAGTCCTAAGAACCGAGCTGTGCGACACGTCACACGAGGACAATTCCCAAGATGCCAAAGGAAACACGCAAACTCAGACCAAAGCCGCTGCTGCTGTTGGTAAATCACATTGGTGTTCTACTTTACTGCTGAAAAATGAACCTAAACGGTAAATGCATATACACAGGCACAGAAATACAGAGAATCAAGAAGTGCCTTCACTCGAGCCATCGTTCCTTTTGAAAACTAGAGACCTACAAACACATCAAGCGGCAGTGATCCTAACCACCGACTTGAACAAACGGATTCAGCACTAACGGTGAAGGAGGGGTCCCAGCCTCGGATCAGGGGGGCCCCCACGTGCCAGCCGGGCTTGACTTCTCCACAGTCCCTCGCTCACAGGCTAGGAGAGCACCCACAAAAGCAAAATCCACAGTACCCCCACACCACACACCTTCTCCACCGAAAACTCCTTGAGATAATTTGCTGTATTAAACACTTCTGGTTAGAAGAAGGAGGGCTGTGTGACTTATACCATACAAATACTTGGCAGTCTGGAAGTTTACAACCTCTATGGAAGGACCACCTCTGCGGTATGTGGACAGTGACCGCTGTGTCCCTACCCCTGGACAGCTGCAGCCAGCAGCTCCCCAGCAGAGGATGGTCCTCCCAGCAAGCATCTCCCCTCCTGAGGCTAATCCCCTGGAGAGATGGGGCCCCTTTCTTCTGCCTGGCACCCACGGGGGACAGAGAGGGTATGGACTGTGGGGAATTCTATGGCCCTCATCCCCTCATCTAGTTCATGGGGTGACAGTTACACACAGGCAGGAATAAGCTGAGGGAACCCCAGGCATCTGCCCACCCTCCAGACATTCTGCTCCCAGAGTAAAGGAACCCCTCAGAGAGAAGCCTGTCATGGTGTCCACCTCCATCCCCAGAGCCCTGGGTGCGGGGCTGCCCTGGGGACAGAAGCAGGACATAGCACAGAGCTTGACGTCTTCTGCAGCAGGGCTCAGAGGCCGACAGAGGCTAAAGTGAGCTGACTGGCTTGCAGAAAAGAACCGCAAATGAACCTAGAAGGGGCCCCTTAGACTCACAGCAGTTCTCAAACAGGAGTCTCAAAAAGGATGCCCTCAAAGGAGCCAGTCTGCTTGGACTGGTTTGTAGAGAAACTCATACCCAGCACAGTTTACAAAGAACAAGAGCAACGGCGATGTTGACCAGCTGGGTGTCCGCAGGGAAGGGAAGGCAGTGTGGGCATGCCACGGCGGGGACGCCTGGAAGCTACAGCAGACACTGGACAACTGGAGTGCAGCTTGGACTAAATTATCCAGCTCGTCACTCAACAAAGAAGTAAAAATAACAATAACAGCAACAGTGATGGGGGTAGAAGGGAAGGACAGCACTCAGAGTTGCTACAACACAGTATTTTAAGTGTCCAGCATCTAAACAAAAATAGAACAAACAATCCCAAAATTTGCATGGGACCTCAAAAGACCCCAAATTGCCAAAGCAATCCCCAAAAAGAACAAAGCAGAGCCCTCACACTCTGTATTGTCAACCTCCTATCACAAAGCTGCGATAATCAACAGTGTGACACCCGCTTCCACTCAACACAGACCGACAGAACAGAGCAGAGCGCCTGGAAGTGAGACACGTGGACAAGAATGATTCATCAGGACAAGGAGACTAGACTGCATAAGGGGGAAGACAGTCTCTCCAACAGAAGGCACTGGGCAAACTGGACCGCTGTCCTACAGCACACTTAAAAATAAATGGAGTAAGGGGCACCTGGGTGGCTCAGTGGGTTGAGCCTCTGCCTTGGGCTCAGGTCATGATCTCGGGGTTCTGGGATCGAGTCCCACATCGGGCTCTCTGCTCCGCAGGGAGCCTGCTTCCTCCTCTCTCTCTCTGCCTGCCTCTCTGCCCACTTGTGATCTCTCTCTGTCAAATAAATAAAATCTTTAAAAAAAAAAATAAATGGAGTAAGACATGAAAGTACGACCAGAAATCCTAACACTCCTAGAAGAAAACACAGGCAGTAAGCTCCCTGACACAAATCTCGACAGTGACTTTTTTGGATATGTTTTGCCACAAAACAAAGGCAATAAAAGCAAAAATCAATAATCAGGACTACATCCAGTTAAAAAGCTTCTGCACAGCAAACTATTAACAAAATGAAAAGGCAGCTTATCAAATGGGAGAAAATATCTGCAGATTTTTTTTTTACCTGATAAAGGGCCAATATCTAAAACATATAAAAGAACTCATACTAATCAACAACCTAAAAAAAATCCAATCAAAAAGTGGGCAGAGGATCTGAGCAGACTTCTCTCCCAAGAAGACATACAGATGGATGACAGATGACAGACACATGAAGAGATGCTCACCCTTATTATCAGGGACTATAAACCCAGACCATGCTGAGATACCACCTTACACCCAGTATTGAAAAGATAAGAGATAACAAGAGTTGGTGAGGCTGTGGAGGAAAAGAAAGACTTGTGCCTCATTGGTGGGATGTGAGCTGGTGTGGCCACTGTGGACAATGATATGGAGGCTCCTCAGAAGGTAAAAACAGAGCTCCCACGTGGTCCACGAATTCCACTTCCGGCTAATTATACAAAGAAAATGAAAACACTGACTCAAAAAGACATCTATATTCCCATGTTCACTGCAGCTTTATTCACAATGCTCAGGACATGGAAACAACCTAAGTGTCTAACAGAAGATAAACAAAAAAGAAAGAGTGTATGTGCGGTAAAAAATGGAATTTTACTCAGCTATAAAAAAGGAAACATGGATGGACCTTGAGGGCATTATACTGAGTGAAATAAGCCAGAGAAAGACAAATACCTTATGATCTCCCTTGTATGTGTAATCTTAAAACACACACACATACACACACACATGCAAACACACAGCAAGCTCCTAGATTAAAAAAAAAAAAAAAGATTGGTGGTTGCCAGGGGCTGGGGAAGGGGGTGCAAAATGAGTGACGGTGGTCAAAAGACAGAAAAATTCTCAGTTATAAAATAAAGAAGTCATGGAGATAGAGAACATATGGCTCAGTGACAGGAATTAATAATACTGTGTTGTACACAACAATGTGTTGTGTACTCTGGTTCTCACAAGACAAAAGGATTTTGTAACTATGTAGATACTGTAGTGATCATTGTGCAATATATACAGATGGCAAATCCTTACACTCTATACCTAAAACCAGTGTATTATGTTAATTAATCCTCAATTTTAAAAATTAAAATGTTCACTTCCCAACAAAAAATTTCGCAGCCAAGAATAGTATGACCCATACACCAGAAACAAAGTAAACACAAAATGCCTGTGAGAGCACCCAGATGTCGGATTTAACAACAATACTACAAAAGAGCCATTATAAATAAATGTTTTAATAAGACTGAAAGAAAACACCACGAAAGAAGCAAATAAAGGTATGACACAGCACTGCACACACAAAAAACACCAGTGATGAGGCAGACATGATCTAAAAGAATCAGATGGAAATGCTGAAGTTGGAAGCACAATAAATGAAATACAAATGTACTGGAGGGTCTCAGCAGCAGGTCTGAATCTGGAGAATAAAGAATTACGGAGCCTGAAGATGGATCTTGATGGATCCTGTAACCCAAAAACCAGAGAGAACAAGAATGAAGAGATATGAAGAGTCTAAGAAATGTGTGATGCCAATGAATACAAAATAGAAGAATCAGAAGAAAGAAATTAGTAAGAAAATATCCAAAGAAACAAGAACATTTCCCAAATCCACCAAACGCCAAAAATCAATACATCCAGAAAGCTTGACAAACTACGGGTAGGGTGAACACAGAGACCCACAAACACGCGCACAGTAAAAGAAAATCCGAGCGTTCTGTTTCACCCGCCGGCCGGTGTTCCATACCATACTACAGTCCGGACGCTAACCGCCAGGAGTTCGTCTGGGACTCCACAGTGAAGAGACCTGATTTCAGGCATCCCCGGCCAGGGGCACTTCTGATGGAACAGTATAAATCAGGGGTTCCCATAATCCCTTCAGTTTCAATAACAAAGAAAATCTCACAGAAGGAAGGAGACCACTATGTGTAGGACTCCAGCAACACCACATGACACACAGCGGGAGGCCTGGGAGGCCATGAGGAGCCTCCCTGACTCCTTAGGGCGTCAGGCCTGCTTATCACTCCCACCAGCACATCAGTGTGTTCACTGGTGCCAAAGCTCTACTAAACCCTGTGTTCAGAGTTTTGATTGGAGTTTCATCATGTGGGTGTCACTGAAGAGATCACTGGCCGGAGGCTAGAACTCCCATCTCCAGCCTTCTCCCTTCCCCGGAGGTGCAGGTGGCTGAGACTCCCAGGCCAGCCCTTTCTGGTAAGGATCCCCCATCTTCAGTCCCTTCATTAGCATAACAGAAACTCCTAACACTCAGGAAATCCCAAGGATTTTAGAACCTTTGTGTTAGAAATCAGGGGCAAGGACCACATACGGTTTTTTTATTACACCACACAGGACAGGAGAACACTTGAAAACTACAAGAAAAAAGTGATTTAGTCACTTATCAAGGAAACTCTAGTAAGGTGAACTCTCAGAAAAAACAATGGAGGCCAGAAGGCGGTGGGATAACACAGTCAAATAGCTCAACAAAAAAAACCTGTCAAACAATATCCTATATCCAACAAAGCTATCTTTCAAAAAAAAAAAAAAAAGAAGAAGAAGAAATAAACCAGATAAACAAGTTTGAAAGAATTTGTTGCCTTATAAGAAACACTAAAGGAACTCCTTCAAGCTGAAAGCAAGTAACACATAGAGTAAGCAAACCCACATGAAAAAACAGCACTGGTAGGGGTCATTATTTAATTATACGTAAAACACAGTAAAAATAGCTATTTTTCTGGGGTGCCGGTTGGCTCAGTCAGTTAAGTGGCTGCCTTTAGATCAGGTTATGATCCCAGGATCCTGGGATCCAATGCCACATCGGGCTCCCTGTTCATCAGGGAGTCTCCTTCTTCCTCTTCCTCTGCCCCTCCCCCTGCTCCTGCTTTCTCTCTGTCAAATACACAAATAAAACCTTTTAAGAAGCTTGTTTTTCTTTCTTCTCACAACCAATTTTAAAAAGACTGTAGACAATAAAATGCATATAATGTACTCTTGGACCTATAATATATACAGGTATAATGCATGTGTAATGCATTTGCCAACAACAGCATTAAAGAGGTGGGTGAGGAAAAACTGTGTTGGGCTAAGAAAAGGACCACAGACAGTAAATGATAAGAAAAAATTAAAAACGTTACCTGAGAAAATATACACAATGCAAAGAAAGGGTCAGAAGAGGAACAGAAAAGCGAAACAGATGCAGGACCTAAAAACAAAACGTAAAATGGCAGATGGAAACCTGCTACGGCAACAATACTCTATTACATGTAAATGCATTAAATAATCCAATCAGAGGCAGAGATGGTCACCCTGGATTTTAAAAACTGATTCAACTAAAGTCTGGCTGTAGGAGACATACTCTATTCAAAGATAAAAAGAGATTGGGGCGCCTGGGTGGCTCAGTAGGTTAAGCCTTTGCCTTCAGCTCAGGTCATGATCCCGGAGTCCTGGGATCGAGTCCCGCATTGGGTTCTCTGCTCTGCGGGGAGCCTGCTTCCTCCTCTGTCTCTCTGCCTGCCTCTCTGTGGCCTCTGTCTGTCAGATAAATAAATAAAAAATCTTTAAAAAAATAAAAAAATAAAAGAAAAGGGGAAAAAAAAGATAAAAAGAGATTAAAGTAAAAGGAAGGGCAAAGAGAAGTCATATAAACAGGAACCACAGAAGAAGCTGGAGCAGTTTCATGGGTGAATAAGAGAGACATTAAAATTTCAAAAGTTACTAAAGATAAAGAAATGTTATAATGATAAATAGATTGCCATCAGGAAGACATAAAGATTCATACTAACAGAACAAAATACAAGAAGCAAAAGTAGAAGAAATAATAAATTAAGGGAGAACTAGACAACCCAACAATAAAAGATATCCACTATCCATAATGAATAACACTACACAGAAGATAAGCAACACAAAACATGACAACCACTATAAACTAACTAGAACTAATGTATCTATAGAACATTCCATCTAACAATAGAATACATGCTCTCCTCAGAAGCAGAGGGAGTAGTGTTCAAGACAGAACATATGCCAGGCCTAAAACAAATCTCAATACATTTAATAGGATTGGGACACCTGACTGATTCAGCTGATTGAGTGTCTGCCTTCCACTTAAGTCGTGACCTTGGGATCCTGGGACTGAGTCCCATGGTGGGCTCCCTGCTCAGCGGGGAGTCTGCTTCTCCATCTCCCTAGGCCCCTCCCACCACTTGTGCACACTCACTCTCATTTAAAGCTCTCTCTCAAATAAATTAATAAAATCTTTTAAAAAATAATAGGTTGAAATCATTCTGAATAGGTTCTTTGCCAGCAATGGTATGAAACTAGAAATCAATAGCAGGAAAAACTCACAAATATATGGAAATTAAACAACGCCTTCCTAAATAACCAGTGAGTCAAACAAAAACTGAAAAGGGAAACCAAAAATAGTCTGAAATCAATTACAGAGAAAATACAACATGCGAAAACTTATGAGATGCAGCTAAAGCAGTGTTTACAGGAAAATGTTTAACCTTCAATGTAACAAAGACTTCAAATCAAAAATCTAAACTTCTACCTTAACAATGGGGAAAAAAACAAAAAACCAAAATAACACAAAGCAGAAGGAAGGAAATAAAAAAGATTAAAGCAGAAATCAGTCAAAGAGAGAACAAATAACAATGGAGAGATCAATGAAAGCAAAAGCTGGTTCATTACAAAGATCAGCAAAATTGACAAATCTTCACACTGACCGAAGGAAAAAAGAGAGAAGATTCAAATTACTAGAATCACGAATAAACAAGAGGACATTATTACTGACTTTACAAAAACAAGGATAATTAAGGGACTCTGAGCAACTGTACATCAACAAATTATGCAACACAGACAAAATCCCTACACATACATGACACTACCAAAACTGACCTGAGAGAAAACAAAGAATCTTCAAAGGTCTATAACAAGCACAGAAACTGAATTAGTAATCCAAAAGCTACCCCAGAAAAAAAGCACAGGCCCAGATGTATTCACGACAAAGTCCTATCAAACATTTAAAAGAAGAATAAATACCATTTATTCACAAATTGTTCCAAAAGATATGAAAGGAAGAAATTCTTCATAACTCATTTTCTAATGGCAGTATCACCATAATACCAAAACCAAAGACATCAAAAGAAAAGGAAATAGACCAGTATCGCTTCAAATATAAACAAAATAATCATCAACAAAATACTAGCAAACTGAATTGAACAAAAAGTAAAAAGAATTATGTACCCTGGCTCAGTGGGAATTATCCCAGAAATGCAAGGTTGGTTCGACATCTGAAAATCAATTAATATAATAAAATCATTTCATGAAAATAAAAAACAAAAATTATATAATTATCTCAATAGCTACAAAAAAGCATCTGATAAAATCCAATACCTTTTCATGATAAAAACATTCAACAAACTAGGAATAGAGGAGAATGTTCCACTGTGTTGAGGGTTATAAATGATTTCTACTTTTTCCCTTAAATATGTGCGTGTACATTTTATATAAACATCCTACTTTGAGCATATGTAACCTTTCTAACCAGAAATTCTTTTTAAGACCCACTTTTATGTATTATTAGTAGTGCAAAGTCTGTTATTCTGACCTGCCATCTCATGTTTATATAAACATCTAAATTGGAAGTAGTAGTCCATTCAAGTATCAAGTATAATGTGCATATAGAGTTACAATAAAACTGTCACTGTAGGCTCCAAGTGTGGTAGCAATAAGTTATAAGTGTTTGCTTTGCTTTTTATGCTGTTTTTTAAAATCAACGATTATTAAAAAAAAAAAAAAAACACCTCCTCCATTTGATAATGGGCGTCTTAGAAAAACCCATAACTAGTATCATTCTAAACGGTTAACTACTGAAAGCTTTCTCCTGAGATCAAGAACGACACAAGGATGCCAATCTCACCACTCCTGTTTAACACTGTGATGAAGGTGCGAGCATGGCAATTAGAAAAAATAAAATAAAAAGCAGCCAGATTGGAAAGGAGGAGGTACAACTATCTTTACTTTTACAACATCATCTTTTACACAGAAAATCTTAAGGAATCCACCAAAAAACTTTTAGAATAAATAAGTTCAACAAGTTGAGAGAATACATGATCAATATAAAAAAATCAGTTGTGTTCCTATACATCAGCAATGATCAATCAAAAAAGAAATTAAAGAAGACTTCATTTACAAGCACATCAAACAGAATACTTCGAAATAAATTTCACCAAAGCTGAAAATTTCTTCCCTGAAAACTATAAAATATTATTGAAATAAAGTTTTAAAAGATTTAAAGAAATGGAAACTCATATCATGTTCGGAGGACATAGCACTGTCAAGACCGCAATGTCCCTAAACTGATCTGATCTATAGGTTCAATGCAATCCCTTACCACAATCCTATCTGACTTCTTTGTAGAAAATGATAAAGCGAGTCTAAAATTTATATGGAATCACAAGAGAGTCCAAATAGTCAAAATAATCTTAAAAAAAAAAAAAAAGAAGTAGAAGGACTCACCAAGAAACCCCCACAAAAAACCAAAACCTTACTACAAAGCACTTAAAAACACAGAGAACAAACTGATGGCTACCAGAGGAAAATGGGTGGGAGGACGGGCAAAATGGGTGAAGGGGAATAGGAGAACAGCCTTCCTTTCACGGAGGAGTAACGCTGGGATGAAAGGCACAGCACAGGGAATACAGTCCGCGGTGTTGCAATAGTGCGGTACGGGGACAGAAGGCAGATGCGCTTGTGAGCACAGCACAATGTGTAAAGAACCGGAATCACAATGTTGTACACCTGAAACAAATGTAACGTGTCAACTATACTCAAAAAATTTTCTTCAAAAAAAACAAAACAAAACAAAACAAAAAAACGAACCTACAACAAAGCAGTGGCAATCGGGAGAGTGTGGGACTGGCACATGAACGGAACCCAATGAGAATGCGGAGACAAACCCATCCATCCAAGATCAGCTGATTTTCTTGACAGGAGCGGAGACTACCAACTAGGAAAAGAGGTCTCTTCAACGAATGATGCTGGGACTCTGGAACAGCCCCATGCGGAAGAATGAAGCTGCACCCTTACCTCACACCACATACAAATGCTGACTCAAAATGACCAAGGATCTACATATAAGAGCTAAGGGTGGCTCAGTGGGTTAAGCCTCTACCTTCGGCTCAGGTCATGATCTCAGGGTCCTGAGATCGAGCCCCGCATCGGGCTCTCTGCTCAGCAGGGAGCCTGCTTCCCACCCCCACCTGCCTCTCTGCCTACTTGTGATCTCTGTCAAATGAATAAATATTTTTAAAAATAAAAATAAAAAAAATAAAGGAACTAAAATTATGAAACACTTAGCAGAAAACATAGGGAGCAAATCTTTAAGATCTTGGATTTGGAAAAGGATTCCTAGATAAGATACTAAACCAGAAGCAACAAAAGAAAAAGAGATAAACTGGAGATCGTCATTATTTTTAAAAACTGTGCCTCTAAGGACACCATCAAGAAAGTGAAGTCAACACACAGAACGTGAGAAAATATTTACAAGTCCTATCATCAGATAAGGACTTGAATAAAGAATATATGAAGAACTTTGGAACGCCTGGGTGGCTCAGTTGGTTAAGCCACTGCCTTCAGCTCGGGTCATGATCCCAGCATCCTGGGATCGAGTCCCACATCAGGCTCCTTGCTCAGTGGGGAGCCTGCTTCTCCCTCTGCTTGCTACTCTGCCTGTGCTCTCTCTCTCTCTCTCTCTCTCTCTGACAAATAAATAAATAAAATCTAAAAAAAAAAAAGAGTATATGAAGAACTTTAATAGTAAAAAGAAAACCCAAGTTTTAAAAATAAGCAAAGCATCAGAATAATCTCTCTCCAAAAGCTGTATAAATGGGCAATAAGCACATGGACAGATACTCAGTACATCAGGAAAACACAAATCAAAACCACAATGAGCTACTACTTTGACCCCACTAGGATGGCTACAATCGAAAAGTCTGATAATAACAGGGGTGTGCAGAAACCAGACCCGCAGAGCGCCGGGGGAACTCAGCGGTGAAGCGGCTGCCGCCACCTCAGGTCATGATCCCAGAGTCCTGGGACTGGGCCCCACGTTGGGCTCCCTGCTCAGTGGGGCATCTGCTTCTCCTGCCCCTCTCCAGGACCGGCTTGTGCCCTCTCTCTAACAAAATCTCTTAAAAAGATAAATAGTTGATTCAAAAAATTTTAAAAAGGAAGAACTCAGATCTTCATACATGACTGCCGGGAATGTCAAATGGTGCAAGTGCCCAGGAACACAGTCCAGCAGGTTCCTGAAACGATCACACACACAGTTGCCGTATGACCCAGTGTCTCGGTCTCCAGGCTGCTCTAACACAATCCTACAGATGGGGTGGCTTAGAAAAAACAGAAATTTATTCCGAGTTTTAGAGTCTGGAAGTTCTAGATCAAGGTAGCAATGGGCTTAAGTGTGTGGTGAGGGCCTTTGTCCTGGCTCACGGACGGCGAGCTGACCCCTGGGTCCTGACATGGCAGAAGAAGTGGGCAGGCTCTGTAGGGTCCTCTTCGTAAAGGCACTTCAGGCCACGCAGGAGCGGTGTCATAACCTACCATGTCCAAAGGACCATCACACTGGGGATTAGGGTTCCACATACGAATCTGGGGAGGGGGTGGACACGAACGGTCTTCTAGCACACCCAGCAACTGTACCCCCTAGATACACACCACCCAACAGAAAACAAGTCCACACAAAATCTTCTACACACGTTTACAACATCCCAGTATTCACAAGAGCCAAGAGCGGAAGGAGCCCAAACGTCCAGGGTAGATTGGTACGATAAGAACTTATTTGGCAATCAGAAGTAATGAAGTACTGATAAATGCACAACATGAACGAATCTTTAAAAATTACATTAAGTGAAAGAGGCCAGTAAAATGGCCACGAAATATACTAAAATCTCTATGATACAAATTACATCAGCGTTGCTCAGGGCTGCTTGGGGAGAGAAACAGCAGAGCGCACAGCTTCAGGAATGGATTTCCTTTTGAGGTCGCAAAAATTCTGTCGTTGAGTTGAGAGGTCACCTATCTGTGAATACACTGAACCATTAGTCTACACAGTAAGTGGGCAAATTGAATGTCACAGGAGCAGTATTTCAGTAAAGCGGTTTAAAAGGAAAAGGGAGAGAATGCCATGAGGATGAGCTCCAGCTCGGAGGTCCTTCTCCTTCTCGCCACATCCACCACCAGCAGCCGCGCCCTGCGAGCCCAAGGCCGCAGTCCCTGCCCACAGCCCACAGGCAGGTGCCTAAGAGCAGTCTTGAAACAGGAAACAACCCATAACCATGTCCCACGCGCATTTCCCATCTTACCCACGTACTGCTGTCTGAGCAAGAACGCCGAGGACCATGACTGTCGCACACACTCCCATCAAGGCCATCAGACATGCGGTGCCTACAAAGCTTTGGCACAATCAACATGAAACATTTGCTCTGAACAGAAGATTTAATACAGAACTACCTTCCAAATGCTGCGAGAATGTCAGGGCAGTGGGCGGACCCTGTGCTCTCTGGACCACACACAGCCCACGACTCAGGGGGAACTAGAGGCCTCCCTCATCAATGCCTCCGTAGCTCACGCAGAACCACTGCACTGCAGGAACCAGAGGTCTCTTTCCTTCTCTGCCCCAGTCCAGAGACCAGGATGTCACTGACAAGCCTGAAGACTCCAGAGATGCAGTGCATGAGCCAACAGTGTGGAGATGGGAAGAACCACTTGTTCCACACCCACCCCATGACTGACCGGCTATAGCAGCAGAATGGTCCTCAAGCCCTGTCTCCTCCCTCCCCAAGAAACTCTGGCCCAAATTCAACCCCTTCCCAAGGAGCACAGGTACACGGAGTCTGGCAAAGACAAGGGGGTCCTCAGTCTTCTCCTCCCAGCTGGTGGACAGGAGGCCCCCCCAGTGCCTGCGCCCATGCAAGGTGACGCTCACCACCTCGTCCCACTGTCACCGTCCACGGCGGGCACCAGCCGGCAGGGGAGTCCCCAAGGGCGGAGACCTACCCTAATATTAAGTTTCTAATTTTGTAACATGAAGGAGCTGAACATTGATGGAATTTACCCAGAAAAAATAATCTAGAAAAGGAAGAGTTTTACAAGTGAGAATTTATTATGTTCCAGCTAATAACTCTGAATAAAGTCTAAGTCTGCATCTGTCCTGGGAGTGCAGGTCAGGCTTCTGGGCCCCACTGAGCAGCTCTGCAGCTTGGTGGGAGCCATCCAGCGCCTCTGCAGCGCGCACTTCGTGAATCAGACCGCACTCTGACTCGGGAGAGCTGCCGAGTGCAATCTCACCGCTCCCGCCCCCTCGCCCCCCCTCCCTCCAAGGATCTTTTCTGACCTACACTTTCTACAATTTTTAAATGCTCAATTAGCAATCCCTGGGACAGCTAAAATCAAAACAAAACAAAGAAACAAAAAAATCTCTATATCTGTAATACTATGAAATAACTCGGACTATAACTAGCCGTGTTAAAGTAGCGTGTGGACTAGTGAGCTTAAAGTCCTCTCTAAACAAATGACATTCTAGCCAGCACGGCCCACTGACATCAGATGGAACACAGACAGTCCTCTAACTTCGTTTACTCAGGATTATTCTGTAAATTCTACTCAGTACAATGCACGATATAGAAATGAGTTAAAACTACTCAAAAGGAAATTACAATTATTAATACTGAGACTAAATAATGAAAAAATGGAAAAGCACCAAATGAACTGTTAGACCTAAGGAAGTGGCGAAATAGAAAAAATAGCTTTATTACAGTTAAAGACGACAGGAAAGAAGCCACTCACGAGAATAAAACCATTAAAAATATCCAGAAAAAAAAGTTTACACACTGCCTTAACCAATTATATTAAAAGGAAGAGCTGAATAAATGATTATAAATGGCACATGACATTAGAAAACGTCACTTCGTCCTGAACACCCGTGAGGGGCTGGCAGGGTGACTCCCCGGTGGGGGCGGAATGGAGGACAGAACCGACGGTGGCTCCGGGTCGCACAGGCCTCAGGAGACCCAGATCCAGGCCACTGCTCCCCAGGGCTCCTGAGACCCAGAGAGCTGCTGTCAACTCTGGCACTGCCGTTGGCCCTCAGGAGTGTGGAACACAAGACCAGAGATCAAATCCAAGAGAGTGAGAGGAAAATCCATAGACTGAAAGAAAATATTCGCAAAAGACATACTGATAAAGGACTGTTATCCTAAACATACAAAGAAGTCTTAAAAGTCAACAATGAGAAAATGAAAAACCAATTTAAAAATGGGCAAAAGACTTGAACAAACACTCACCAAAGACAGAGTAAAACCACAAAGGCGAATCCCTGTCCTCAAACCAAAACGAGCCTGTTACACTTCCCGGCGCACAGACACGACGGCGGCGGCAGCACGGGCGTCCGCACGCGGCCAGGCTGGTGCGCTCCTCAGGGCAGAGGGGCCCGGCACGTTTCTTCCAACGAGAATGTCCTGCAGTGACTCAAGATATGCTGCTGGTGACCCATGCATGAGAAGATGGTCCCTATCCCATGTCACCAGGGCACTGCGAGTTACGAGACACCGTCACACAACCGTCAGAGCAGCCACACTGCAGACCAGCTCCCCGCGCTGGCGAGGACGGGCAGCGACTGTCCCTGTGCTGCTGGTGGGCACGCACCGGCCACTCGAGGCCAGCGTGGCGGCTTCTTTCAAAACGAAGCACGCGCTCACCATACGACCCACCAGGTGCACTCCTGAATGTCCACCCAAACAAGTCAAAAACTTAGCGCCACTCGAAAACCTGCACACAGCTTCATTCATAATTTCCAAAACTCGGAAGCAACCAAGACATCCTTCCGTTACTGCACTGCTACGGTGGTCCGTTCACAACAAAATCTTCCTCAGCACCAAAAAGAAAGGAGCCTTCAAGCCATGAAAAGACGAGGGAGGAAACAGAAATGCAGATCACTGAGTGAAAGAAGTCGGTCTAAAAAATCTACGCCCTGCTTGATTCCAACTCCGTGGCATCCCGGACAAGGCCGAACTCTGGCGGTGGTAAGACCAGTGGTCAGCAGAGGTTTGGGGGTGAGAGGGGGCAGGCAGAGGGGAGACTACGTTACACGACACTACAATGACGGCGTGTCATCACACATTTGTGCAACCCCACAAAGCGTGCACCACCAAGAGTGACACGTCCACAGGGTTCATCAGATCACTGGTGGCAAATGCACCATACGGTGGGGGTGCTGATGCTTGGGGGGAGTGCAGTCCACGGGACATCTCTGCATCGTCCCCTCAATTCTGCTGTGAACCTAAAACTGCCCCCCCAAATAAAGTCTATTAAAAACAAAAAGAAAATTAAAAACTGGTTCAATAACACACAAGTAAAAAAAAGTGAACAGGAAAGGAAAGACATATTTTTAAGTCTAATTAAAGGTAACTTGTGGGTACCCATTATTTTGTTTTTAAGATTTTATTTATTTACTTGACAGAGAAGGCAAGAGAGCACAAGCAGGCAGAGCAGCAGTGGGAGAGGAGGAAGCAGGCTCCCCACTGAGCAGGGAGCCCAATGCGGGGCTTGATCCCAGGACCCTGGGATCATGACCGGAGCCGAAGGCAGTTGCTTAACCAACTGAGCCACCCACCTGTTATTAAATGCATTATAAAACTTAGCCAAACTGCAGGAATGGGACAAGAATACACAGAAGAACTCAAGAGATCAGAATGGAAAATCTAACAGACCCCAGCACACAGTGATCTAAGTACACAGTAGGTGGCATGAAAAAGAAGGTAAAAGAACTATTTTTTTTAATGGATTTAAAATAAATGATAATGTATTTTGAGAAAAAAAGTTAAATCCTTATTTACACAGCAGACAGCAAAATAAATTCCACAGAGATGAAAGAGTTATTCCTTTTAAATGACGCCATAAAGGAACTAGAAGAATCTGATCTCAGGGAAGGAAATGCCTTTCTAGGCATAAAAGCAAGAGGGAACAAAGAGAAATACACAGATTTTTATCATTTTTTTTAGAAGTTCTTAAAAAAATCATTTACCTATCTTGATAAAATGTCTAATTTGAAATTCAAACATATTTGTAACAAATCAAATATTGGGTGTGGTAGAGTAAAAAATTATTTGGTCTTTGTCCTTGTTTCCTGGCTTGAAGCTTCTAAAACCCTTGGAATTTACAGCCTTTTGTATGCAAATCATGTGGCTGGGGAGGGGGCTAGAGAGCTGTGGCCGGCCTGGTCACCAGAAAAGCCAACCTGGACAGCACTTTCAGCCTGCTGCCATGCCCTCCCCGGCCCATGGAAGGAAAGCCCTGGAAACAGGCCAGAAGGGTCATCCAGCCAGCCTTGGGAACGGAGCCTCCCTCAAACCTCTGAAATGACTGGTTTGGGAGCCACCAGGGGGGCAATCACACTCAGGTGTTAGGAGGGGCGTGTCCAGAGAGGGCAAGGAAGCTCTGAACCCCTCCCCATTCGCTGCCCCTGCATCTCTTCCCGGCGCTGTTCCTAAGTTTTATCCTTTATAGTGAGTAACGGTGAATAAAGACGTTCACTTGGAAATACAACGTACGTATAATAAGACACGGTACTCATGTGCTCCACGCAGTGTTGCTTCCAGGGGACAAGACGCAGAGGCAACCAGAGTGTCCACTGACCAATGAATGCGTGACGATGTGACACGTGTGTACTCAGCACGGGCGTGCACGCAGACACACACACTATGGAGTATCACTCAGCAATAAAAAAGGAATGAAATCTTGCCATTTCCAACAACATGGAGGGACGTATAGCATATTATGCTAAACGAAGTAAGTCAGATACAGAAAGACAAATACCATACGATCTTACTTCTTTATGGAATCTAAAAGCAAACAAACAAACAAAAAGAAAGAAAAAGAAATGAACAACAGAACAGACTCATAAAGGCACAGAACAGTCTGTCAGCTACCAGGCGCGGGCGGGAGGGAATGAAGGGTACCAGCTTCCAATTACAAAATAATAAAGACCAGGGAATGCGACATACGGCACAGGGAATGTAGTCAAAAACACCGGAACAGCTTTGTACGGTGACCCACAAAGTACAGCAATGCTGAATCAATACGTCGTACACCTGAAACTAATGTACTACTTTATGTCAACAACACTTCAATAACATAAAAATAAAAATAAAGCAGAGGTCTGCAAATAATGGCCCAAAGACCAGCACTGCTGCTTCTGTAAATAAAGTTTTATTGGCACACCCACACGCACGCATTTACCTGTTGTCTAGGGCTGCTTGTCTGCTCCGCGGCAAAGCTAGGTAGTAGTGACAGAGCCCATCCGGCCCCCAGAAGAGCTTCATCTACTTACTATCTGGTCCTTTACAGTAACCTAACGTGCAGGACACAGAGTAACTACTGGCTTCCAGTCACAGAGTTAGTGACACGGCTGAGGCCCAGGCCTGCCACCTGCCGACTCCTGGACAGAGAGTCTGTCAACACACCTTTCCCCGGGTTCCAGTGCACTTACCGATCGCATCACCAGCTCGGACACGGAAAGTCAGGCCCTGCGGATTTCCTGGAGCACATCTGAGCGGCACGGCCCTTCCCGCACCAGATCCCCGGCTGGATCCTCACCTGGATCCTATGCTCCTGAAGGGCCGCCCTCCGGCTTCCCCGCTGCGCCCAGAGGGGCCCGCTCTGTCCCGATCCCTTCCAGCCGCCCGTCGGGCCTCCACCTCACCTCCCAAGGCACAGACTCTGAGCAGCTCTGAGAGCTCTTCTTCCAGCATCTCAACTACCTTCCGTTCCAAACTCGGGCTCCTCATTCACACCTAACACACACCCTAGAATCCTACCTGCTTGGCTGCATTTGCCTCTAATCCCTGCTCCTCAAACAAGCAATCCTTGTACAACATCACAGAGCCCTCCTGCAAAATCTTTATTATCTACCTAAAAGGTGAAGTCTGAGCTCCTGAATGGGGCTTTCCGAGTCTCCTCGAAACAAGCCTTCCCACGCCTGTGCAGCCGCACTGCTCGCCCTGTGTCCACACCCAGCCTCGAGAGCCGGCCGCGACAGTGCCCTCCTCCAACAATCAGGAGAGGGAAGTGTTCGGAGACAAGGGCAGGAGCCACACGATGGCTCTCCTCTCCCGGGTCCCAGGCCTCCAGGCCTCCAGGCCTTCTAGCCTGCTGCTCACCAGGTGACCCTCCACACCGCGTCAGACCGGTGTCGGGCACTTAGCATCACCCACGGCACAGCAGCAAGCGCAGCCGCCCCGTATGGGGCCCTGAGCCAGAACACGCTGCAGCAGTGCTCCCTAAGGCACCGATCACTGAAACCCTAAAATCTTTCTTTACATAAAGCGTCAGCATTTAGAAAATGAAGACGTTTATGATGACCTGATGAGGGCAACAGTGCAGCCAAAATATAAACGCAGAGCGCCTGGCCAGCCAGGTCGGTAGAGCACGACTCAGCCTTGGCGCTCGAGTCAAGCCCCAGGCCGGGCGCGGAGCCCGCTCACGCGCACACGCACGGGACTCAGCGACACCTGCGCTTGAAGTCCTCTCGGCGACTGTGCGAGTTCACACGAGACCCTGACCTCCCTGACGTCCGCGAGTGTAAACTGGAGTGACCGTCGGCAAGGCCCTGAGTCTCAATTACACGACAGAGTCACGGCTCCGGGGAAGGGCAGAGTCGCATCTCTGTCCCCGCCAGAGGGCTGTCTCTGCGCGGTAACCCCTCGCCTGGGGCACCGCAACGTGCCCGAACGCCGCCAGCCTTCCCACAGGGCACCTCGCAGCCTCCTGCCCCGAGGAAGCCGGACAGCGTTTCAGCAGGACGCGGGGACCGTGCAGGACGGCACGTCCCCCAGCACAGACGGCCGGTGGGACCGCAAGGGGACAGTGGCCAGGGAAGGCGCTGCGGCGCCCGCTCGGCCTCGGCCAGGAGAGGGGAACGACGACACCCCGTGCAGCTCTGCCCAGACGGCGCGCTCAGGCCGCTAACAAACCTCCGCGAGGAGGCGACTCTGCAAACCCAGCACCCGCAGCTCACCAGGGAGAGGTCACCGTGAGGCCCTGCAGTGACACGCCGGCGGCGCTCCCCGCAGGGTCCGGCCCGCGGCACGAGCTGGCATTTAACCCCCGGAACTGAGACGGCCACTTACTGTGAAACCCATGTCTACCGGGCTCCCGGGGGTCGGGGGCTCGCGCCAGCCTCGGGCTCCGGCCGTGATCCCGGGGTCCTGGGACCGAGTCCCGCATCGGGCTCCCTGCTCCGCGGGTGTCTGCTTCTCCCTCTCCCTCTGCCCCTGCCGCTCCCCTGCTTGTGCTCTCCCTCTGACAAATCAATAAATAAAATCCTAAAAACAAGAAATCTCCGTCGACTGAAGCGCTCCACTCACCGGGCGCCGCGGCGGGCGCTCCCGAGAGGCGTTGGGCGGTCCCTCACACAGGAGCGCGGTGGGCACCAGCCTCCGTGCTTCCGCAGGGCGAGCTCCACAGGCGCCGCGCCGTCTGCCAGGCTCGGAAGCTCGGCCTCCGCGGCCTCGGCCAGGAGCACCTGCCGCTGTCCTGGGAGGTGGAAAGCGCACCTGGTGGCCGCGGACATGCTCCCTGTGTGCCAGCCCCGCGTCCACCCGGGAGCTGGGTCCCTCCTCTCCTCAGGCTCTGTGATGAGCAGAAGCGACCAGAGTCCGTCTTCCCTCAGAGCAGCTCCCACTAGACTTTCAGGGCAGAAGCTCTGGTTTATCTGACCCCCACGTCTCCCCAAGAAGACCTCGCTCAGCGTGTGCTGAATTCGCAGACGGCTGCCGTGAACAGACAGGAAAACAACAAAATCCTGGGGCGCCTGGGTGGCTCTGTGGGTTAAGTCTCTGCCTCCCACTCAGGTCATGATCCCAGGGTCCTGGGATCGAGCCCCGCATTGGGCTCTCTGCTCAGCAGGGAGCCTGCTTCCCCCTCTCTCTCTGCCTGCCTCTCTGCCTACTTGTGATCTCTGTCAAATAAATAAAATCTTTTAAAAAATAAATAAATAAAAGGAAACAACAAAATCCATCCAGTTCTCAAGGCTGTCCCTGGTGCGGCTCTTGGCTCATTCTTAAACAACTGGCAAAAGTGCGCCTGAGCGTCCGTCTTTGGCTTCTAACGCTAAAGCTGGGGTTGGTTAGCCTGTCTTACACCTTAACCCCCATCCGTGACACAAGGCAAAGAGGCTATGTTTCCCCCAGGTGTTTACCCGTCTCATTCCCTGGAGGGGTCCCGGGTGAGAGGACGTGTGACCTCAGGCAGAAGAGTCACTCCCAGTCTGACTCTCACTGAACCCACACTGCCCAATGCACACGTGATGTGGACGGCTGAGTTTTCGAGAATGTTCTAAGTCATGCCACCTTAAGTAAAAAGCCGTGAAAGTAAACCCAAAACTAGGACTTTAAAGTCCTAGGAGTGATGACTGTACCCTAGCACTTACGGGGGAACACTTCACACAGCAGTACACCAGGGCCTGGGAGAGACAGACGCCAAGCCTGGATCGTTTCCGTCCGCATGTCACTCGCTGTGCCCAGGGATGCGGCCGTGCCACTCTACACGGGCCTGGCAAAGGACTGGAACGCCCCACGGGCCAAGCAAGCACAAGAACCCGCAATCCTGCGGACAAGCTCGTCTGGATCTGGGGGAGTTCTAGAGCTGTGCTGTCCATTCGTCATCCCAGCCGCGCGGGGGCCGGCACGGTGAGGAACTGCATTTCTAATGATACGTCAGTTTGCAAGCAGATAGTCAGGGCCGCCTGGAGGGCTGTTGTCAGTGAAGCATCTGCCTTCAGCTCAGGTCACAGTCCCCAGTCCTGGGATCCAGTCCTGCGTGGGGCTCCCTGGGGAGTCTGTTTCTCCCTCTCCTTCCCACTCATGCTCACTCTCACTCTCAAATAAATAATAAACAAAATCTCTAAAATCTCTAAAATCAATAAACATGAGACTTACCAAAACTTATCTCTCCTTGTTAAATGACTGCAACCATTGATTCGCTTTATAAACCTTACTATGAAATTTTCATGTAAAATAGTGCATGTTCGTGACAACAAAGGCCAGCAGCCTGAAGACAGCTCACAAAGAGTTTTCTACTGTTATGCTGTGGTAGTAACGGTTCGGGGTTACTGCCGGTTCGGGTTACCCACATCCACGTTCCAATTCTGAACGCCTCACGTCTCAAACTTACTACAACTGGACACTAAGCTATTTTTTTCTTTTTAAACAAGATATGGATTACAGCTGTGTGAGCTGATTTCCAAGGACACAGAACACCAGACAGGAACACTGACGAAACACGGTCCTGGAGCAGGACAGCGGGCTCTCTGCCCTCCCGAGCGACCCCACAGCACGAGCGACCCCGCAGAGGCTGACCGTGGCGCGTCCAAGACTGGAGACAAAGCACAACACACAGCCTCCTCCTACTGAACCAAGGCCTGGACAGACCCACTAGTCCCTCCCGCCGTGAATCCCTACTTCTTTAAATGTTAAAATAAAATCTTGTAGGCAGAAGTTTTACAGTAGACGTGTCGTGAATTTGAAAATGTAATTCTACGGAAAACTGGCTTTGGGATAGAGAAGGGTCCTCCTGAAGGGACTAACTGCTTGTGGGTATGACTAGCCCACCCCGAGTCCACACGCCTTGGATTTCCACAGCCAAGGGCTTCCACACAGTAAACCACACATACCCTGAACACAGTAACACAAAAAACACAGCCACACCTCACTCGCAGGACACACAGAACAAAACCCAAACGGCGGTGAGTGTGGCTGTGACTTATGAGACCCAACACAAAACACACATTCCATGAAAAAACAACTGATAACCTGGGCTGCATTAAAATCAAAACTTCTACAAACGCAACAGAATTACAAAATTAAAACTTCTGTTCTGTGAAAGCCACTGGCAAGAAGGCAGCCCACGGACTAGGAGAAAATGGTTGAGAAAGACATCTGTGATAAAGGATTGTTAACCAAAACACACACGAACTCTTCAAAATCAGTAAGAAGAGAACAAGCAACCCCGCTGTCCGAGGGCCCGAAGCTCTGGGCACCTCAGCGAAGAGCGGGGGAAGGAGAAGGTGGTCCAGGTTGCCGGCAAGGCAAGCAGCAACCACCAGTCACCACCTGGCGCCCAGGAAAGGCCACCCCCAGAGCACGGGCCGCACCGCGTGCTGGCGAGGCAGTGGCGCCCAGGCGACTCCCACTCCCTGACGGCAGGATGCACGTGTAGCCACGGTGCAGAGCTGCGGGTTCTCCCAGAACTGAACCGCCTCCCACCCTCCCCGACGCAGTCCACTCTTAAGCGTTTCGCTGAGTTAAAACTTGAAGTCCACGCAAACACCTGCACAGAGCAAGCAGCTTCGTTCCTAACTGCCAAAACCTGGAAGCCACCAGGACGCCTTCCGCAGGTTGATGGACACATGGTGCAACCGCACCATGAAATGCTACTTAGATCTAAAGAGAAAAGAGCTCTCGAGCCTGGAAGGGACAGAGGAACCACAAACACAGACTGCTACACAAGACAGGCCAGTCTGAGAAGGCTCCGTCCCGTATCTAACTCTAGGACCTCCTGAAAAAGACAGACAGAACCCGGGGCACAAGGGAGGGATGAGGAAGTAGAACAGGAGGTTTGTAGGGTCTCAGGGTTAGGGAAACTGTTCTGGTTCTCTAACAGTGCAGACATTTCACGTTACATTCTTCAAAATGTATCAGACACACACCCCCACCCCCAGGGTAAGCGCCTGCGTGTACCACGTGGACCCCCAGATAACAGAGGTTCACCAATGACAACAAATGGGAGGCTGACTGGGCGAGGGCCAGGCAGATGTGGGGACAGGGAGTATGGGGAGTATGGGGGAACACTTTGTCTTTTCCACTCAATTTTGCTGGGTACCGAAAGAAGAAAGTCTATTAAAATATGAAAAAAATATGCTGTGAGCTAAAATGACAATCCTGTAAGAAAGAGGATCCATTAGAAGTGTTAACAGTGCACAGACAGGACAGATTCAAATTTTTAAGAGCTCATCCAGAAACAGCATTTCTAATCTTTAGCCAGTAAGAATTATTTGCAATACTAAATAATTCCGTTGCCACATACAAACAACATATAAATGCTCCACATTATGTTTAAGAGAGTTGCTGTTCAGAGCAATCAAAATTTTCGGACTAAAGAAGCTGGAAGCTGGATGGGCACGAACACTACGGAACAGCGCACTGGAAGGCCAGCTCAGATAGGAACTGTATTTAAACGGTTCATCAGATGCACTTAAGTCCTACAAGAAATAGCTGTGGGGATGAACCGCTTCAGCCTGGAAACTAAGTTACGTTCCTCCCACCGGGGAGGAGACGATCTCCTCAACTACCCACAGCTCCTTCTCAGAAGGAAACACATCATTAACTTCGGTAAGAGCCTCAACAGCAGCAGGAGTTTCCAAACATTTAACAAAAGCAAAAACAAAAACAAAAGAAAAGAGAAAAAGAAATTTTATGACCACGTCCTTTTAAATAAAAAGAAAAGCTGAATTTCTGACCTCAATTTCTTCGAGGGAGAAAAAGACCGCTGCGTTGGAAAGGGGGGAGGGGCACACATGTAACGCATCCAGGCCCCACCTGGGATCCTTTTTAATTAAAAAATTCTGAGCATTCCAAGCATATCTCCCAGCCGGCAAGGCCCGCGTCCGTCCGTTTTCCGCACGAAGGACACCTGCCTCCTTCCCCCACACAAAGGTTCAAGGAAACCCTAACCCGCAGCAGTGTCCGAGCGCGTCCTCGCGTCCGCGCGCAGCACCCCCTGCCCGCAGCCGCCCAGGACCCGCGCGGCGCGGACTCGCCAAGGTCCCAGGGAGCCGCCCCCCGGCCGCCGGCGGGGTGCCCGGCGAGGACGTGGGGTTCAACGCCCGCGAACCTGGGGGGCCCACGCGGACCACAGCGGCGCGGCCCCGCGGCCGGGCCTCACCTGCGCAGCCCCACCTGCGCGCCCCCAGCCGCGCGCCCCGACTCCGCACTGCCCCGGGCCCGGCGCGCGCACCCCTCCACGCCCCCCCGGCCGCACCTCCCCTACCTGCGCGGCGGCGGCGGCGGCCGGCGGCGGGCCCCCTGGCAGGCCGTCCTCCTCCTCGGGGGGCTCGTCCAGGAGCACCCGGCTCCGGTTCAGCTTCCACATGCTCCGGGGAGGCTCCGCGGTCCGTGCGTCTCCGCGCCCCTGCTCGGCCGGCCCGCAGCGCGCCGACGCTCGGGCTGCGGCTCCTGCGGGACCGGGACGCGGCGAGTGGAGCAGGGCGGGGCGGGGCGGCGGCGGCGGGGCCCAGCCCACACCGCCCGGACCGGACCCACCCCGGGCGGCCAGAGCCCCCGCCCCCGCCCCCGCCCGCGCCGGGCCTGCCCACCATACCCGCTCCCCGCGCCCGGCACAGGCCCCCTCCCCAAGCAGACCCCAAGACCAAGCAGGCCCACCCGCACACCAGGCCGCCCTCCCACCGCACCCCCGCCTCGGCTCCTCCTTGTGGCCCCCCAACCCAAGGTCGCTCCCCCCACCCCGCCCGGCCTGGCCCAGGCCCCCAGGACCACGCTGCCTCTCCTCCCAGCAATGGTCCCGCCCCCCTCACCGCCCCCTCCACGAGACCCCGCCCCTCACGGCCTTGTGGGGGGCCCAGTCCCACCGCCCTCACCCGGGGCTCCCCTTCTGGTGGCTATGGCTCACCCCCCCAACCCGGGGCCGACTCCCCTACCCGGAGCTGACACCTTCACCTCGGGGCCCCGCACCGCTCACCACCTTCTTTCATCCCGGCACCCCCCCGCCCTCCCCCACGCCGGGACCCCTTCACCCCAGACCACTCGTCACCCTCGGCCTCCCCGCTCCCGAGCTGACCGTCCCCTAAGTCAAGCGGACCCCCTCACCCCGAGACTCCCCACCCCTCACCGCCCCCTCATCTCGCCCCCCCTAGCCGGCAGCCCTCACCCAGGACCCCTCCCCCAGCCCGGTCTGACCCTGTCACCCCGAGGTGACCCCCTTACCCCGGGACCCCCATTCCGGGCCGCCCCTTCAGCCCGATCCCGCCCCCTCCTCCTGGGCCCCGCCTCACCCCGAGACCACCACCCTTCCAATCCCCGCCGACCCCTCACCCCCCGGCCTTGGGGCGCGGCCAGGTCCGCCGGGCGGTGGCGCGGGGGCGGGGCCCGGGCGGCCCCGCTGCGGTCACCATGGCGACGGCCGCCGGACGCGGGGCAGGCTCAGTGCGCATGCCCACTGCCCTCCGCCGGCCGGGCTTCCGCCCCCAAAAGGAAAGGCGGCGCGCGCTGGGCTGTGACCCCGGGGGAGGACTCGGCCTCCGGCGGCGGCCGTCCGGTAGGGGCCTGGGTCGTAGGTGTCTCGGGGCGCGGTGGCGCCCAGGCTTCGGCTTTCCCGCAGACGAACCCGGGGCTCGGGGACCGGCCTGCCCTGCCCCTCTCCTCCCCGCACTCCGGCTGCAGCAGGTGTGCGCGGCCGCAGTGTGCGGGGCCGCGGGCGTGCGGGACCGTGGGCTTGCGCGGCGGCGGCGCTGGGGCTGTGGCCTCGGCCCACAGGGGTGGACGGCTGTGTCCAGACGCAGGCCGGGGCAGGGCGGGGGCGGCTTTAGGACCATGGAGTACCGGGCCCAGGAGAAGGCCGCTGGGTGGCCAGACCTGGGCCAGCAGAGTCACAGGGCCCCACGGACCCCGCACGGGTCCCGCAGCCCGGCTCGGGCCGCCGCCCACTCGCGTCCGCGGCCGCCCCGCACACTCCAGAAGCCCCACTGGGCAGTGCCGCAGTTCAGGGCCACAGTGGGGCCGGGATCCTCAGCCTTTCCCGACCCCTGGCAGACAGGACTTGTGGTGTAGATCACAGGCTCTCCCAAGAAGGGACTTTTACGGGCGAGGATCTGGCGCCATCGCTGTCGGCGGGCGTGGGGCAGGGCCCTACTGGACTCCAAGCTGGACAGTCAGAGGACCCACCCCGAAGCACAGGATCTCTCGCCCGTCTTGCCTTTGCACATTCCAGAGTACAACATGCCGCGCGTTTCCTGTCTGAAAGGAGACGAACAGTAAGATACGGAAGACCCTGCGCTGGGGTGTCAGGGAAGCGCGCACACCTAGCAGTGGGTGCTCAGTGAAATCGGACAAACACCGGAGGATCTCACTCACGTGCGGAGTTCAAGGGAAAACAAAGGAAAAAAGACAACCCAGAAAACTTAACTCTCCAGAACAAACCCATGGTCTCCAGAGGGGAGGTGGGGGGATGGGTGAAGGTGACCGGGATGAAGGGACACTTGTCCTGGTGAGCACGGAGTAGTGTGCAGAACCGCTGAGTCACTATACTGCACTGTGCTAACTATACTGGAACTAAAATCAAAAACTTAGTAGAAAAAGACACCCACCTATCAAAGTGTGCCTAGCAAACATCTATAAACACAAATCTAGCGCTGGGAACAGGGTCGGGACGCCCTCATAGGCTCCTGGCAGTGGTGTAAATGGTACAAACTTTTAGAAGGCAAATTTGATCTATTTATTAACAGCTGTCAAATTCTAGCATGCATACCCTCCTACCAGCAAATAAATTTGCATAAACTTTTTACTCTCTACATTTCAATATTGCCTACATTTTTGCACCAAATACACATTCATGTATTACTTGAGTAATTTAAAAATATATTTTGTAAAAGAAATCCAGAGTTGTTGGCTTCTGTAAGCACTTTCTTAAGCTTTATAACTTTACTACACTAAAAATAAGAATCATCACCAAGGGTACCTGTGGGGTTTTCCCAGAAGTGATTAGCCGCACAGCATTTACAGTGAAAAGCGGGTCTGATTCTGTCTTGAGGAAGGGTCTGCAGGAGTGCTAATGACAGACCCACTGGAGACAGCCTACAGGCCCTTACAGGGTTAGTGGTGAAGGTCTGGGAGGGGCCGAGCGGCGGAACAGGAGAAAGCCAGATGTGAAACAGCAGCCAGCTACCTGGGAAGCAAGACCATGTGGCCACAAACCCACAAATCCTCACCTCACGTTCTCAGTAGATCCCAAGGATCAGCAGATACACAGTCACACACATACCTACCCACCCCCTCCCAAACACCTCCGGACTCACCAAGCACAAACATTATAGAATCACGTGAAACCATAGAACACTTACTAAAGAATCACCGGTGGGAATTAAAGTTAAGAACTCCTTCATCCTGGGATTTGTAAGAATGTTAAAAATGTGTTTTTACACACACCTTTTCAAACCAGGTCACAAGCTCGGCCTTCAGGCTGGAAAGTCTTAAGAAATAGCAGTGCATAGCCCATGTGGTGGTGGGTACGGCTCTCTGTCCTCCCGGTCCCATGGGGGACTGTCGAAATAAACACAGTCCAAGCACAAACACTGATAAAAGTCCAACATCATAAAGCAGAGGTTACAAGACAAAGCCAGGATCCAAACCCAGCCCTTTCAAGGACGCTACAAACAAAACGTGGAAAGCCAAATAAGAACACTTCAACAAATAACACAGATCCTCTCATTCATGTGAGAGGGGCTGGGGCGTGTGCTCAGACAGCCGGCTTCCTTTCAGTTTGCTCAGTGCACATTCCTGTGCTTTCAAAATCTTCATTGTAAGTTCATCTGTGACCCCCTGCAAATCCAGGAAGGGGGCCAGACTTCCTAAATCAAAAGGCTGAATCTCAGAATATTTTAAACAGCATTCATGTTATTTCTGGGAGAGCACAGCGGGGAAGGGGGTCTAGGATGGTGGGAGATGGAAGGTCAGGAACCCAGAGCAAGCAGGCGGTCATCCTCCGTGTGGAGTTTCAGGCCACGTGCTCGAGCAAGCTGACCTTGGGTCCTTTAGTCACTCATTTATGATTTTTGTAAAATTTAGTGGTGCTATTAAACTTCACAAGTAGCACACTTCACACATTCCGGGGTCACAAAAAGACAACGTCACACACAAGAGTTCATTTCTGTATCCAGAAAGACATGATTGAAAACCCTTCTGTGTCTTGAGTCCTCCTTCGGAAGAAGCTGCTTTAGCCCAAATTTCCCTGATTTGCTGATACAGCCCCTGAAAATTCACTGGCGGAGAAACTCTTCTTACTTATTAAAGGTCAAGTCTGCCATCCTGGTCTGAAGGCTCAATTTAGGGCGGCTTGATTCTGGCAAATTAATTTTAAATGAGAGTGTGCTCTGGGGTACCACACAGAACTTACCCCTTTTCTTTCTTTCTCTTTCTTTTTTCCCTTCTTTCTTCTTCTTTCTTTCTTTCTAAGATTTTATTTATTCATTTGATGAAAAGAGACAGCAAGAGAGGAAACACAAGCAAGGGGAGAGGGAGAGAAAGAGGGAGAAGGAGGCTTCCTGCTGAGCAGAGAGCCCGATGCGGGGCTCGATCCCAGGACCCTGGGATCATGACCTGAGCTGAAGGCAGATGCTTAACCCACTGAGCCACCCAGGTGCCCCCCACATAGAACTTTCTAGAACCAAAACTATTTGGAAACTGAAGGAATGGCCTCCGAGGGAGTGAGCTCCTTGGCCGGCTGCCCTGAGGATGGCCAGTCTTCTAGACTTGGAAATCATGTTTTCCAGTGAGGTGGGCCATGTTTCCTGTCTCGGACCCTGTCCTCAAATGCCTGGGAGTCCCAAAGGCAGGTGTGTGTGCCCGCCGAGCTCCCAGATCCTTCACCATGGCTGCAGAGTAAAGTAACATTCTGTACTTGTCACTCCTTGCCTGGAGCTTCTCAAATACCCTCCCACCCCCCTATACGTCCGCTCCTCACGTGGTGCTGAGAACAAAATGGGTGCCCAATATCCTCAGCTGGTCAAGTAATTCTCTCTGCTTCACAGTGCTGACGGGCACGAAGCTGGGAACTGTGGTCTTCTGTGAGCTTCCAGCATTCCAGAAACTCACTAGTATCTTCTACACATGACCTCACGTAACGGAAGGAACACAGAATTTGATGGTTTTTTTGGCCCATATATTTATCTTATTATATTGAGTGTTCCTCTTAAAATTTTTTATTAACATGTAATGTATTATTTGCTTCCAGGATACAGGTCTGGGACCTGTCACCATAGCACGTATCCTCCCCAATGCCCATCAACCCAATCACCCCATCTTCCTACCCCACTCACTCCAGCAAACCCCAGTTTGTTTCCTGAGATTAAGAGTCTCTCATGGTTTGTCTCCCTCTCTGCTTTCATCTTGTTTCATTTTCTCCTCTCTTCCCCTGTGATCCTCTTTTTTCTCAGATTCCTCATATCCGAGAGATCATATAATTGTTTTTCTCTGATTGACTAATTTCACTCAGCATAATACTCTCTAGTTCCATCCACGTTGTCGCAAATGGCAAGATTTTATTTCTTTTGATGGCTGCATAGTATTTCATTGTGTATATATACCACATCTTCTTTATCCATTCGTCTATTGATGGACATCTAGGTTCTTTCCACAGTTTGGCTATTGTGGACATTGGGGCTATAAACATTCGGGTGCACATTCCCCTTTAGATCTCTACACTTGTGCCTTTAGGGTAAATACCCAGTAGTGCCATTGCTAGGTCGTAGGGTAGCTCTATTTTCAACTCTTTGAGGAATTTCCATACTGTTTTCCAGAGTGGTTGCACCAGCTTGCATTCCCACCAACAGTGTAGGAGGGCTCCCCTTTCTCTACATCTTCTCCAACATCTGTTGCTTCCTGACTTGTTAATTTTAGCCATTCTGACTTGTGTGAGGTGGTATCTCATTGTGGTTTTGATTTGTATTTCCCTGATGCCGAGTGACGTGGAGCACTTTTTCATGTGTCTGTTTGCCATCTGGATGTCTTCTTTGCAGAAATGTCTGTTCATGTCTTCTGCCCATTTCTTCATTGGATTATTTGTTCTTTGGGTGTTGAATTTGATAAGTTCTTTATAGATTTTGGACACTAGCCCTTTATCTGATATGTCGTTTGCAAATATCTTCTCCCATTCTGTCAGTTGTCTTTTGGTTCTGTTGACTGTTTCCTTTGCTGTGCAAAAGTTGATCTTGTTGAAGTCCCAGTTAGTTCATTTTTACCCTTGCTTCCCTTGCCTTTGGCAATATTTCTAGGAAGAAGTTGCTGTGGCTGAGGTCAAAGAGTTTGCTGCCTGTGTTCTCCTCAAGGATTTTGATGGATTCCTGTCTCACATTGAGGTCTTTCATCCATTTTGAGTCTATTTTTGTGTGCGGTATAAGGAAATGGTCCAGTTTCATTCTTCTGCATGTGGCTGTCCAATTTTCCCAACACCATTTGTTGAAAAGACTGTCTTTTTTCCATTGGACATTCCTTCCTGCTTCTCAAAAATTATTTGAGCACAGAGTTGAGGGTCCATATCTGGTTCCTCTATTCTGTTTCATTGGTCTGTGTGTCTGTTTTTTGTGCTAGTACCATACTAGCACATGTCTTGATGATGACAGCTTTGTAATAGAGCTTGAAGTCAGGCAGCATGATGCCCCAGCTTTGCTTTTTTTTTCCCTTCAACATTCCTCTGGCTATTCGGAAGTTTTCTAGTTCCATACAAATTTTAGGATTATTGGAACCCAGAATTTGAAGGATATTGACCTGGATTACAAACTTAGGCTCTACTTAGAAAAAAACAAAACCTGAAAGTTTGCACCAAACCTGCGTGCTGGTCACATTTGGGGAGTGTGCTGGGGGACAGAGCAAGCTGTATGTAGTTACGGAAGTTATTACAATACATATGTGTGCCTGATATATTATGTGATCTACTATGAATTATGTATGCCAGATGTTCAAAATATTTGCTGTTTTGAATTTTTAAGAAATGTACCCTATAAAATATAAACAATTTGCACATAGGCAACTTACATCAAACTTGAAAGATTGATTTATTGTAGTTTATTTCATTTCTTCTTTTTCATGTAAAAAGCCCTAAAATGGCCTCATCAACTATACTCACATATATACGTAATGATGACAAATAAATAAAAACTCACATTCCTGCAATTAAACATAATATACACTATAAATATTACAGTCACATATGTATGCGAACTTGGTTTTCTGTTTTGGTACTGTTCTATATTTTTCAGATTAAAAACTCCCTTGGCAAATATAAGTCACTTTGCTCGTTTACTTCCTTGGCCTGTGACCAGGGCCCCTGAGCCTTCCGACCTCTTGCTCCTGATGGGGCAGGAACAGGAACGCCTCACAGATTATGAGCTGAGGAGATGGGATGGGACTGGGAGGTTTGCCGGCAACGTAGAGACAGGACCTGCATTTACTGTGAGGTTTTCGGAGTTACTTACCCTCTCTGAGCCTTGGACTTGGGTCTGTAACCTGAGCATGACCCCTCTACCTCTCGCAGTAAAGCTCCCAGGACCACTGCTTCTGGGTCTCGGAGGCAGATGGGTAAACGCACCTGCTTTTACCGACCCGCGTCCGACTTGCTTGTGAACCAACCAAGCCCACGTGAGGAGCCAGAAGTCTATCCTTGACCAACGGCAGCGCGGCTCCTCCAGGCTCTCAGCCTTCACCGCTTGACCTTTGGTGAGGCCCTGTGGGGCCTGCCTCGCCCAGTCTCAGAGGGACCCCCGCCCCGCCCCATGTCTGGGTGGCGCCTCCCCTCCCCCTCCCCAGATGAATCCCATCGCCCCGCCCGCCTTCAGCAAGAAGCCTGTGCGGTGGGTCCAGCAAGACCCCAGCCCCTGAGGCCTCCCCTCCGTGATTCCCTGCGTGCCCCCACCTGCTCCGGGGGTGCACACCCCACTCCCCTCTGGCGTGCGCACGTGGGCCCCACGCGGTGGTCACGCGGATGGAGCACATCGAAGTAAGCCGTGTATAAACTGGGTCAACAGAAGGTCAGTGGGACGGCACAGGGACACTGAGCGCCCTCCCTGCCCCCAACAGTCACCCCCACCTCAGTTACTGCCCCTCCTCTGTCACCTGACCCCAGCCCAGCGCGTCCTCATGGCCACTTGTGCTGGCAGGTGTGGGGACTGTAAGACCACGGACCCGCCAGCAGGAGCCAGAGTGCCCTTGACCTCCACACCAGCCTCACGTCCAAACCCTCGTTCAAATCGCAGCCCACGTCTGAGTCATTCCCTTTTAAATTACAATCATTGAAACGGTTACTCTGTATTTATGTGTATATATATATATATATATATGTATCTTTAAAATAAGGAAACTCAAACTCAGAGACATTTTTAAACAGCCGCTGCGGTGGACAAGACAGCCCACTTGGGAGCACGGGCTTTGCTGGCTGCTGGCTCTGTGACACGGGGGTCTCTCACACACCTCCCTGAGCCTCGGCATCCTGCCACGTACACAGGGCTGGGGAAGTGCGAGGTGTCACCTCCTGGGGCGGCTGGGGCCTGGCGCACGTCAGTGCTGAGCCCCCGGGACCTGCAGACAGTTGCCCTGAACGTCCACAGCCACGCCCGGGAGGTGAAGCTGGGCGGGTGAGACGGCAGGGGCCGGAGGGGAGCACGCATGTCCCCCACTCCCCACGGCAAGCTGCTCCTGCACCAAGTCTCCCTCCTCCTCTGGGGTGGCTCCTGGCAGGCAGCTCCCTCAGAAAGGCTGCAGGGAGAGCGGTGAGGGGGACCCGCTAGAGGACTAGGGATCCTGCGACTCCACCCGCTCCCCACCCCCAACCTGCCAGGACCAGGGAAGTGACACCTGCTCAGGAACCTGCACTCAGTCCTTAACAGAGCAGAAAACAGTAAGGTGGCTGGAGGGGAAGGAGTCTCGGGGAGCTGGAGGGGAGGAAGGGCTCCCCCCCGCAAGCCTCCTGGGTTGCAGAGCTGGGGCCCACACGGGCAGGGGAACAGGAGGAAAGGGTGTGCGTTCCTGAACCCGGAAGACAGCGTGCTCATGATGGGCTTCACCCAGGAGGCGTGGGGGCCTTCCAGGGAGAGGCATGATTTAGGGGCACAGGGCCCTGGGAAGAGCCCTGGGGAGGCATGGCCGTTGGTGACAAAGTCTTGGGTGGGACTCTCCCTCTCTGTCTCTCCTCTGTCTCACCCCCACCCCTCTCTCTCCCTGTCTCTCCCCCTGGCTCTGGCTCTCCGCCACCCCCCGTCTCTCCCTCTCTGGCTCTCCCCCATCCCTCAGCTCTGCGTTCACGTTCTCTATGTGCATTCGGTCCCGAAGGTTGTAAGGAGGCCAAGGTCCGTGGGAGAGGGAAAGACACGGAGCCACAGGGACGCTCCAGGGCCGACCCAGCCGCCGCGCTGATGCCGATGGGCCGGGAGTTCCAGGCGAGGCGCTGGGCGATCCGCACGGCTTGGGGAAGGGGCAGTCGGCGGGAGATCTCTGCGGCGGGACCGCGCGAGAGAAGGAAGAGCCGAAGTCCCTGTGGTCACGACCGTCTACAGAACGTGGCTGGAGGAAGGCCTGTGCCACAGGTGAATCCGAGCTTTACACACACGTGTGCCCAGGAGGAGAGGAAGCTGAAAGCAGCGTCTGGCTGTTTGGAGACAGAATCCACCACCGACACAGAGGAAGGTCTGGGTGGGGCCCAGAGGGTCCCGCTGGAACAGAAACCCACGGTTTGTGCGGTCACCGGCCTATCTCTGCCTCCTTCCTGTTCTGGAAAAGCACCTTTCCTCTCAGGGAACAGGCTCCCGGGGCCAATCCCTCTTCCTAATTCTCTGCTCTGGTCTGTGAACGAGTCTCTGGAGTCGAGCTCTTTCTCAGACTTGAAACAGGCTTGAAGTAAGTAATGCTCCTGTGGGAGCCGGGATGAGGGACGATCTGTGGGCAGGACCCCGTCCCCTCGGTCTCGGTACAGCTAGCCGGGGAGGACCCTTGCCCCCAGTCTCTGTCCCCACGCAGGGCTCCATCTGCACACAAACGACTTCTGTCTGTCTGTCCTCGGCGCTTCTCCATCTGGGGGATCCAGGCGTCAGAGACGTGGAGGAGAACGGCATTGGCCTGAGCGGCAAGCGGGGCTCTCTTCCTCCCAGAACAGAAACATTCTCGTTTCCCGAGAAAGGAAACACTTGGGAATGACAAGAACGAAGGGGTACCAGAGGGCCCGGGAAGCTGGGCTGTCTGGTGCAGAAGGTCAGCGTGGGGGTCCACCAGTAGAGGTCCACTGGCAGGAGATCTCTTGCGGAGTCCCGCCGCAGAGATCTCCCGCCGACTGCCCCTTCCCCAAGCCGTGCGGATCGCCCAGCGCCTCGCCTGGAACTCCCGGCCCATCGGCATCAGCGCGGCGGCTGGGTCGGCCCTGGAGCGTCCCTGTAGCTCCGTGTCTTTCCCTCTCCCACGGACCTTGGCGTCCTTACAACCTTCGGGACCGAATGCACCTAAAGAACGTGAACGCAGAGCTGAGGGATGGGGGAGAGCCAGAGAGGGAGAGACGGGGGGCGGCGGAGAGCCAGACGTGAGGTCTCCCTCGACTGGCTCCTTGCTGATTGCGGGGGTGTCAGACAGTGCAAATGCCCATCAACTATTTCTTGGAGGTGTTGCTCTAATTACCTTCTAGTTCCGCCAGACATTTCCAATGACAGACCTCAGCCTGGGTCCACGATGAAGGCTGTGGGCATCTGCATGTTTCCCGCCTTCCCCAGAGCTGCTGCTCTCAGCTCCCTTCATGTCCATGAGCAAACACATTAGTGATCAGCTGAACACACTCCGCTTAGGTATTTTACTCAGAAAGTAAGGTGCCTTGCCCCAGTTCCAGGCACGGGACACCTAATTCAAAATGAGGTCAGCCACATACAGTTCACCAGGCTGCTCACGAGTACAAACTCTGAACGCATTACGTTTATACAGGAAATCATAAGGCAGGCTTTCTTTCATGCATGGGTGGTTCAGAATCACCTTGCAAAGGGTACCTGCCCATTCTCTGAGTGAGGTCTTTCCTGGATGTTATCAGAGGTTGCTGGATCCTTGTCACAAAGTGGCCACAGGACTTGCAGCCATGCTCCCCGTGTGGGTCTCAGATTTTTATCTGGAAAAGGCAAACAGCAAGAAGGGCCATGCCGTGGCATTAGAACTGTGTGGTTTCTGACTGGGGAGGTATGGGACGGTCCTGTCAAGAGGGGTAGCAAGTCCCAGTGACAGGGTTTGGGAATATAGGGACCGTGGGGTGAGGTCTGGAGCTGATGACCAAGAAAGAATTCTTGAGACATCTTCGGTGCAAAACGGTGGTTTCATTAAAGCATGAGGACAGGACCGGTGGGCAGGAAGAGCGCTGCCCTGGGAGCTTGAAGAGCATGATTGTACACTCGGGAGTCGGGAGGCTTCAAAAGAACTTCACATGCTAAAGAGGGCCGTCCCACAAGATACCTATAAGATACCAGAGGCTGTCAACTTAGCGCTGGTTTCCCCTCTAGCAGGACATTGACATGAAGATAGTCAGGAGGTCCCTGGAAGAATGTGGCCAACCCTCCTCGCCACCGCAAGCAGAAGCAGAGGGGTGGACAGAGCTCCCCTTACAGGAGAAAAGTCATTTTAGGCCCCAGGCCATCTTGGGACTCTGTGAGATAAACAGCTACCGTTAAGCCAGGAGAAACTGTCACGTGCAGAAGTGAGGCGGGGCGCATGACCACGTCACTCATCTCTGTGGGATCTACATCAAAACCTCTCTGAGCAGGCAGGTATCAGACCCACTGGGGCTGGAGAGTGGGTGCCGACTCCTGCTGCCCCGTGACTCACCAGGTGAGTCACCTGAGGGGGACTTTTGCCCAAATCTGTGCTGAACTCCCAAGAAGAAATACCCCTCATGGGTACATGTGCCCCTTAGCCTAAAGCCTCCCTGGTTCTGTTGTTGGGAGACACTGCTTTGGGAAGGATCCCTGGTACTCTCCGGTCACCAGCCCGGGGACCCAGCCCATCCTCCACGGACCCCAGCTTGGGGGCCCAGCCCGTCCTCCATGGTTCCCAGCTTGGGGGCCCAGCCCATCCTCCATGGTCACCAGCCCTCCGACCCAGGCCGTCCTCCACGGTCAGCAGCCAGGGACCCAGCAAGCAGGAAGTCAGGCCTGTCTCTAGCAATCCATCCAGGATTCCCGACAATAACCCTGTGACAGTTGGTCCGACACCCGAACTTGATCCATAACTGACAGCTTCCCTAATTATGGCCCCGCTGCCAACTCAGGAACCACCCTGGGAAGCCAAATGCAACCCAGACCAGTGGTACAACGACTCTCCTCGTGAGCCCAGTTCAGCTTCCCCGTGCCATGGCTTCTCAGGGCTCCCAGCACTCCCCGACCTTCCCTTTCCCACGTGGAGCTCCCACTCCTTGGCCTGCCTTTGAGAGTCTGTCCCCTGCTCCAGCAGACTCCGATGAGGACTCAGCATCACCGGTCCTGCCTGGGCGGCCCGAGCTTGTCCCACAGCAGTTATGGGCCCAGGAGCACTGAGAGTTCAGGGTCACATGGGAGCCCTCCCACCAGGTGGGGGCAGCTGTCTCTCACCACCCAGCAGGTGCACCCCCGCAGGCTCGCAGCTGTGCCCAGGGCTTGGGGCAGTAGGCCCAGGCAGCGATCCTGGTCAGGACCCCACGGTGACCAGCCCTGGCTCTGAGCGGGAACGTCCCCAGAAAGCCCACGGCGGGGCACGGCTGACAGCTCGAATGGACCTGACGACAGCTGGGGACTGTGGGGGGATTCTCAAAGGTGAGAGAAAAAGAACTTTGTCTGGAAACTCACCACCAAAACCTAAAACCTGCTTATTTTTTTCTAATTTTATAACTTCATTAAAAAGAAATTTATCATTAAGTCACAACTGTGTAAATTAAAGTTGACGAGGACTAAGAGGAAGGAGAAGCTGGCTGTAAGACCCGGTACCTCGAGGCCTCAGGGCCTCTCCTGAACAGAAGTCCCCACGAGGGAAGCAGAGTTCGAGAGGGAAGCCGGCTGCTTCTCCCGGGACCTCCAGCCTCCACTCTTCCCAGCAGCTGTCCCAGCAGGACAGCCCTGAGCTCCACAACCTGGGCTCCTGCCTCTGAGAGGTGAGGGGACTTTAGGGTCCCCACACCCCTCCTCTGTCAGCTCTGACCCCTCCCCGCACAGCTGCTGCAGCCCCTCCCCCGCTCCGCATTCCCAGTCTGTTCCCCGCACACCACAAGGGGTTAAGGGGACCCACCGGCCAGGGTCGGCTGCGTTGCTGACTCCGTGGTACCTCCTTACAGCCAAGTACTGTGACTTGTACCCACACCGGACACCCTCACAAACCTACCTCTCTCTCCTTAAAATCAAAGCCTTTGTGCCCCTGTCCCTGACAGATAGCACAGACCTCTACACTGTTCTCCTCCCTCTGATTTCACTGCACTGTGACTCTGTAGGGGCTGGGGACAGAGGACCTTATGGAAGGTGGAATGACATCACTCAGAGGAAGGAACGAAGGCAGTCTGGGGGGTTCCCTCAGCCCCATGTGGTCCTGTTTGAATCTTGAACAAAAATGGACTTTCCCCATTCCTATTTTGTCTGCCCCTCGTGCCCACAGTCCTAGCTCCCTGCCCCAGGCATCCAGGCCCCGACTTCCGTCTGCCCTGGCTCGCCCTCGGCCCCCTGGGCTAGGGACTCCTGCAAACACCAACCAGCCTGAATGACACTGGTCACAAAGTGCTGGGTGCGCAGGGAGTCCGTGCACAGGCAGCGGGCAGCTCTGCGCCGTGGCGGTCGTGACCCGGCACCCCAGCTGGCCGTGGCTGCATACTTTCACGTGTGTCAGTGCACGTGTGCCCATGTGCATGCATCTGCAATCCGTGCACCCGTGTGCACCATGTGTCTGCCTGTGTGCACACCTGCGTGTTTACAAGTCTACGTGCACGTGTCTGTGTGTGCGAGTGCATGTCTGTGTGCATGTCTGTATGTCTGCACTGTCAATGTGTCTGCATGTCTGTGTGCAGTATATGTGTGTATGTCTGTGTGTGCATTTGCGTGTGTGCATGTCTGCGTACCCGTGCATGTGTGCACACGTGTCTGTGTGTCTACATGTATGCATGTGTGTGCAAACACCTGGGGGCACAGGTCCACATGTGCACATACCTGCATGTGCATGTCTATGTGTATATGTCTGGTGCATGCAAGTCTGCATACCCGTGCCTGCGTGTGCACACAGGTCTCTGTGTCTACATGTATGCATGTCTGTGTGCACATGTCTGTGTGTGTACACATCTCTACGTACTCCGTGTGAGCATATTTCGTGCATCTGCTGTCTGTGCCCTGACTGCACTGACTGTGGCTCTGCACACTGTGGCTGGGAGAAGCAGGGCTGTGTTTTCACGCTGCAGCCCTGCACCTTTCCAGCACTCCCATGCAGACGCCAGCTGGGTGTGGACAGGCCACGTCGGGGCTCTGCGTGGACGCCAGCATCTGCCCTGGCCATGCTCCCTGATGTCCCCTAGCACTAGGGACAAGGATCCCCGGACTCCCTCCGACACCTTCTCCAGCGGTGCTTTGGATCTCGGAGTGGACACAGCCGCTGGCCACGCCTGCCACACAGCCAGGCCCACCCCTACCACCCACACAGGCTCATCCGCTGCCCAATGAGGGGACCCTGGAGAGGCTCCCCGTGGCCTGGCTCTTCACACAGCCCCACCACACCCCGTGTGGATGAGGCCTGACGCCTGACGCCAGGGGTCCCAGCTCATCCAGGGTAAGAGAAAGTGTTGCCTGGGAGACTGGTGGGACGAAAGGCCTCTGGGCACGCACGGGCTGGGGGGCATGAGCCCTCGCTGACTTCCAGCAGCATTCCCTGCCTCAAAGCCGCTGTTGCGGATACCCGAGGCTCTGCCGGCCCCTCTCCTCCTCCCAGGCCCCCAAGTGCGTGCGCCAGCCACCAGAACTGCTGCCTCTCTTGCATTTCAACTAGGAGAAGCTCTGGGATCTTCCTGGAGGTGTTCTCAGGTCCCTTCATGGTGGATACGACTGACCACATCTAAGAATCTGGCTCATGTGTCAACCACACCCAGTGTCCTCATCTGTTCTGGCTGCCGTAACAAATACCATGGATTGGGGAGCTTGTGAACAACAGAATTCTCACAGTTCTGGAGGCTGGGCCTCCGAGATCAGACGCCAGCGTGGGTGGGACATGGTGACACCGTCTTGAGGGGGCAGAGGTCCCATTGTGCTGCAGGGCAAAGAGGAGACAGGCTCGCTGGTGTCCATCTCATCAGGACACAGATCCCAATAATGACACTTTACACTCAGGACCTCAGAGCGTCCCAAAGGCCCCTCCCAATACCACCAAGCTGGGCATCAGGATTTAACATGTGGATTTTGGAGGAATACATTCAGTCCATAACAAAACTCTACATAAAATGGATAGTCCTCTAAAAAAATACTAATGAAATGGACCCCAAGAGATACGTAAGAAACAAGAAGAGAAATTATTGAGAAAGATACCATCCCTTGACACACTTATTCTCAAGAGCAAGAGGCCCAGACTCTCCCACTGGGGCATCGTGACTAATTTTAAGCAGCAGATAATTCCAATGATTGCAAAACATTTCTAAAACATTGTAAAATAGGTAAACTTCCAGATATTTTCTACAAAATGAATACAACATTCATGACCAAAAGAAAACTGCAGGTTATTGCCTACAAATGTCAAAATAAAAATGTAAATAAAATTAGAAACAAACCCAGTAACACATTTAAAATAATGCAGCGATCAAGAATGCAAGGATGGGGGTGCCTGGGTGGCTCAGTGGGTTAAGCCTCTGCCTTCGGCTCAGGTCATGATCTCAGGGTCCTGGGATCAAGCCCCACATCGGGCTCTCTGCTCAGCGGGGAGTCTGCTTCCTCCTCTCTCTCTCTGCCTGCCTCTCTGCCTACTTGTGATCTCTGTCTGTCAAATAAATAAATAAAATCTTTAAAAAAAAAGAATGCAAGGATGGTTCTATCAATATAATTACATCTATAATATAGATGATCTATAATATAATACAAGTCATCTATCAACATAATTCATTGTACTAATACTTCCGAGAACTAATTATGTGACCATCGTCACAGCTGCTATAAATATATCTTTAACACATTCTTGAAAAGACACTGGATAGAATGAGGTAGATGAGTATTTTTTGCTATTAACCTGTATCTAACATGACACACATTCACACACTGAACAGGAGAGCGTGGCAGGAGCCCAGGAGCGCCGACGGCTCCAGGCCGGCCCGAGTGCTCGGCCGCTGGGGTGAAAGCGGGATCAGGGCGGAGGAGGCGCCGCCTGCGAGCCAGAAGCCCTCACGTGTGCTGCTGGCCCCGGGCCGAGAGTGCAGGGACGGCCGCACCGTCTTCATCCGAGGAGTGGGGCCATGGGCTCGACACGCGTGGCGCTGGGACGCTGGACCCTTCCCTCACCGCAGACGCTAACCCAGCCCAGAGCGAGTCAGAAACAAAACAGGAGGAAAACCCTGAAACTCTTGGAAGAAAACAGAATAAATCTTCAGGATCTCGGGACCTGGCAAAGCGCTCAGATGAGGCCCCGTCACATGATGGCACGACGACGAGACCGGATGGACCCCAGCTGCCTCACGCGTTGCAGGACCCAAGTGGCGCTCTCGGGACAGGCCACGGAGTCGGGTCTGCACGCACCAGACAGACGGCGGCCAGCGCCCGCAGCGCAGCACGGCTCCTGCACTGCACGGCAGAAGCACAAACCACCCTGGGAAAACCCACGCCAAGGACACATTTTTCCAAAGAGACACTCGGGCGGCCCACAAGGCCATGGACCGCTGCTCCCCACCCGGGCACGCAGGAGCCCAGCACACGGCGACCCCCACGCACAGGACGCAGCCGGCTCCCCCACGGCTCAGGCAGGCCGGCGGCTGTGGGACGGCGGGAAGCTCGCGCTTGGTGGCTCAAGTGCGCGTGGCTGTGCCCGCTGCGGACGGCAGCTCGATGACCCCTCAGTGAGGGACACAGGACCGCGCACGGCCCCGGCAATCCCACCTCTGGGCGCGCAGCCCGTGAACCGAACACTGGTGCCCCAGCGGCACCCCTCCCATCAGCCCAAGGCCGGACACGGCCCAGACGTCCCTTGGGCGAAGAACAAACGGGTGACGCGCAGCGGACACTGCTCCAACCCCAGGCCGGACCCACGCCCCGCACAGAGGAGCCTGCCCACAGCCAGGAGGTGGACGGGACGCCACACCGTGTGCTGCTCTGGGACACGGGAGGACACAGCCACGGGCACAAGGGCCGCGGCGCGATGTGGAGACACTGACCAACAGGCAGGGCCTCCTCTGGGGACGACAGTCCTAGAGCTGGACGGGGCGTCGTCCGCACAGTGTTGTGAACGCACCGGCTGCCAGGAATGATGAAGTTTACGTGTATTTTACCACAAGAAAATGGCAATAACAAGATCAGGACAATTTTCACTTCCTGATCTAGAAAAGCAGAACAACTGGGAAAGTACATTGAACACTAGGACCATCGGAGAGGAGGGCGGGGCCCAAGAACAGGGACACGCCGAGTCTGGAAGGACTGAGAGTGGCATCCACGGTCACATGACCGGGCGCTGCCCACTCCCCCGCCCCCGCCCTGTCCTCCCCTTCCCCACTACCGCCCGGGAGGCCGGCCCCAGATGGCCCCAGTGCCGGAGTCGGGAAGGCAGGTGGGAAGGTCAGGGTCCCTCCTCCCCTTCCTCGGAGAGCACTTCTGGCCCAGAAATGACCACGCCTGCTTCTCCTGGGTCCGCACTTGTTCCTCTGCTCAGGGATGGAGATGGCTTTGGTGACAGGTGGGACCATCACCCCGGTGGTGCTCCATGTTCTCTGGCAGCAGGGGGATGATCCAGGTGGGTGTCATCTGGTCTGAGAGCAGAGGGTCCCCCAGCGGGGACAGCAGGGAGGCCAGAGGCCAAGGGTATGAGGACAACTGGGCCCACATTGCTGGCTTTGGGGGTGGGGACATGGGAGAGGAACATAGGTGGCCTCAAGGAGCCGTGGCCCCTGGCAGACAGCTGGGGACGAGACAGGGACTCCAGTCCCACGCCCACTTGGCACCGCACTCTGTCCGAGAGCTGGGGGGCTGTGAGCCCCAGAACCCGCCGCGGTCGGAGCCCTCGGCCAGCTCCACGCAGAGCACGACCGGCCGACAGGTGGTCCCCAGAGGCGCGAGCTGCAGCCAGGCCTGCACGCTCCGCTCCGAAGGCCTGATTTATTAGAGTCACAAAAGGGACAAGGATTCACGCTCAAGATGTCTCTACAGTCCTTAGGTCCCGCTGGGAACGGGAGTCAGGTGCACCCACGCCCGCGACACGTGTCATCCGAACAAGGCGCCCGCCCGCCCAGTGACGTGAACGCGGGAGCCACGCGCGTTTTCCCTGTGCCGGCTCTGCCCATCACCCGGGACTGCCCAAGGCACAGGTGCGTCGGAGCGACGGGCCTCCGGGGAACCGTGCGGGGTCACAGCGCCCGGCGGCCCATCCGGAGGCGGCTGGGGGAGCAGGAGCGGCTTTGGCCAGACCCCTGGACCCAGCGGGTTATTTGTGAGCAGCCGGTGTTGTAAGCGAAGAGACGGGCGGTGCTCGTCAAAGGCCAAAGGACGAAGGCCGCTCACCCAACGGCCAAACCGTCTCTTCTGACACTGCTCTCAAAACTCCGAGAGGAAGCTGTACTTATGCGGCACCGGGAAAGTTGACTCTTTCCCATGTAGTCTGCCTCTCTGCCGGCCTCCACAGCGCTCATGGTGCCCGTGCAGACACGCATGCGGCTGAGCACACCCATGTGCACACACCCACTCGCACACACACACTCATGCATGTGCACAGCCACGTGACTCGCCACACACGTGCAAGATGCCAACAGCGTGCACACACACGAGAGTGTACTCACACGCACACAACCCGGCACGCACAGCTGGCAACAGTGCACACACATGCAGCACACGTGTACTCGCACACACACATGTGCACACGCAGGCGTACACACATGCCACATGCACAGATGCACACACCCACGCACGCTCACACCCGTGTGCTCACGTACATGCAGACACGAGCACACACGTGCGTGCCCGCGGTCCTCTGCAGGTGTCCCTCTCCCCTTCAGACGGCGTCTTTTCTTGAACTCGGCCACAGCCTGTCCGACATCTCCAGGTTCCCTCACTCATTGTTCTGCACATCTTGCCTCTGCCATCCGGACGCAGGCACGCGATGCGCCAACACGCAGACTCTGGCGAGTTTCCAGTTGCGGCCACATTAACAGCTACTAGACTAGACTGTCTCTCAAGTCTCTTTTGCTTTGATATTTTTGGGGCCGAGTCTGATTTGGGGGAGGAGAGAGCATCCTGTAGAGGGGACAGGATGAAGGCTGGGATGGCCTGGGTTTGGGAGGGGGCACAAACAGGTGGGGGGTATTGTATTGTGGGGACCTCACCAGCTGCTTCCCTTGGAGGGAAAGGACACATTGCCCTGCACCAGGCAGCTCCCCTGGTCTGCAGGTGCAGGGGTGCGGCACCAAGCCCGTCTGCCCATGCCCAGGGGGGGACTGCCGGTCACAGTTGAGCCGCACCCACACCCTCAGCCTGTGCAGTTCAGAGCTGTGGCATTTTGGTTGTCATTTTAGCTACACTTTCCAACAGCAACACAGAGCACACCAGGAGCCAAGCCCTGAGGTCAGCTGGCAGTGCCCCTCCTCCTTGGGGGGCCCCTGGAGAACCCAGCCTGCACCCCCACCCCCCAGAGCAAGGTCCCTGGAAGAAACTGCCTGAGCAGAAGGAGCGCCTCCATCGCACACGACCCTCCGGAACCCCCGTCCGTGCCGGCACGACCCGTGAGCAGCTCATCCCGTTCCTGTAAAGTGCGAGAGGCAAACATTCACCGAGGGAGGACCACACTCTGACAAACCCCTGAGGCGGGCGGTCGTGCCTTCCCTGGGGTGGCCTGCAGGGAAGTGGGGGAGGGTGGAGAGAAAGAGACAGAGACAGACAGGGCTGAGCAGCAGAAGGTGCAGGCAGGCGGGAAGCGAGGGCCAGGCGCAGTCCCCGTGCAGAGCGGAGTTAGTGCAAGTGTGCAGGGACCCCCGGAAGGAGTTCTGCTGACAGGCTCACCACCGCACCCCACAAGCACACCCCCAATCCAGGCCGCATCACGAGGCACGAGACCAGTGGTTTCTACTGAGAAGTGTTCATCGGAACCCTGCGGATGGGAAGGAGGACCGTCACCCTGACCTCCGGGACCAGCATCCCTCTGGGACCAGCATCCCTGGAGAGCAGGACCCAGCAGGACAGTGAAAACTGGGGAGTTTCAGGTGCGGGCTTGGTTGGTGGGGAGCCCTACGACCTCGAGGGCTTCGGTAGCTCTGGATGGGATGGGCCTGGGGGTGGGCAGCCAGCTTCCCGACGCTGGATCTAGGCACGCGGCAGACACACTCTCAACATTCTCTGGGAAGCTGCAGGCCCTAAGGCAGCTGCCTCCAACTCCCGTGACCACGAAGCAGGCCACGAAACCCATTTTACGTCAGACCCAGAGGAACCACAGCAAAGCCAAGCTTGTGCTTTTAGGTCATCTGTTCTACTTTATTATTTAAGGAATGCGGGCCAGACCCCAGGAGTGACTTCCCGGCCACAAGGGTCTGAGCAGCTGGGCGCTACGGAGGCACGAGGTGCTGGGTTGGGTGGGCTTCCCTTCAAGGTGCGACCCGGGGCTCTGACAACAGCCCGAGGGGGTGGGAGTGGATGACCTTCAGGCCCTGCACAGGTCACACAATCTCACAGTGACTGGAACCTTCTGGAAACTTCTCCCTGAAAAGGGCCAGTCATGCTAAGACCACGGCCGTGGCAGAGCCCAGGGAGCCGCAGCTGCAAACCAACACCCATTCGGCCCTTGTTTGTGGGGCCACCGCTGCTCTGGTCCACCGGGGGGGGGGAGCCCACCGCCCACTGGGGCCTCCTCTAACCACGAGGCCTCCAGGGTGGCCTGGGGGGTGGGGATCCTGAGCTCACCACTCCCAGAGCCCACCGCGGAGGAGGAGGAAGGCCACGTGCCACAGGTCTCTGTCGGGGGTTCCTCTGGTCAAACAGCGACGCGCCAACTGCGCTCCAGGCCTCGCCCCACACAAGACTACCTGTGTCCCCTCACTGGACACTCCCAGGGATCCCATGAGGAATGTGGGCCATCATCCCTGGTGACAAGGAGGGCCAGGAGCAGGGCTGGCCGTCCGCTGTCTCCTCGGAGAGCCACACAGGTGCATGGGCATGTCCTGCTGCCCGTGACCCGATCTCACCATCCGACAGACACAGCCTCACAGGAGCTTCGCGGCCGTGGGGCAGCGCGTACCCCCCACTGTCTGCTGGATGACACGGGAGCATCACGGCCCCCTGTGTGAAAGAGGGAAGGCATGTGTTCCCAGGCACCACTTGGCGACAGCACCGGGGATGTAAGCAGCAGGGACAATCCCCACCCCCCAGACCAGCTCGTAGATGCTCCCCTCCTGCGCTGGGGAATGCTGGCTTCTCCTGGGAAAGAGGGAAGGAAATAGCCTCACGGGAGCACAAAGAGCTGTGATCCCGAGGCCGTCCACCCTTGTGCTTTGCAGGGAACACCTGGGGAGCCGAAATGACATTCGACCTGGCCACTCACCTGCCATGCGCCTGTCCCCATGTCACACCTGAGGCAGACCCACCACACACGGGGCCCTTGCACGCAGGGCTCTCCATGCGATGCCGGAGCTGTCCCCGGATGTCCTGCAGGGGTGTCCGCGAGTAGAGGCACGGGTCTGGGGGTGCAGAGCGCCATCAGCCCCCCTCGTTCACTGAGAGCAGACCTCGTGTCGCCGCTCCTGTCGTCACAAAGCTCTCTCTGCTTGAAAAGAAGCTGCCCTGTCCCTGCTCTGTCCCTGCCCACGCACTCGCTGCCCTTTGCAGCCAGGAGGTGGCTCTTTCCTGGAACCGCGGCTGGAGCCCTGGGGGCAGCGCGGCCCCTTTCCCATGGGGGTGCCTTCCCGTACCTTCCCGGCGAGGCTGCCGTGTGCGTGTTGAGGACCTCCGACACCCACAGTTCACCATGACAAACATGAGCCCACAGAGGACATGAGCTCTCCTCTCTCTTCGCTGTCTCTGTGGGAGTGGGAATGGGGCTTCTGTGTTCACACTAATTCTGAGACAGCAGGAAGCTCAAAAGTTTATCTCTGTCACTAATTATCCTCTGAAAAACGGCATCAGAGTTCATGTTTCCAGGGGTGAGTCCTGAAGCACAGAGGGGTCTTCAGAGCAAAGAAAAACACACAGCACCGGGGAGGACGCGCATCGGTGCTCCCTCTACGTCCACTCGCTCTCAGGGCAGGCCGAGAGAAGGCTACACGCACGAGGGTTTGGCGACATAACGTCTGAACGAAACTGTGTCTTTGAGGTAGTCGTAAGACGGAACACGGAGGCTCTGGTGCGCGGCCCACTGAGCGGCCTCCCACCCGGACACGGCCCGTCGGCCACGAGGGGTCCTCGACACGGTCCCCATGTCCCCACGTCTTCTCGGCCCCGACAACGGCTCATCTGCCCTCCCCTCTGCAACGTCCCGCGCCAAGAATGTTGTAGAAACAGCTTCACGCGGCCCAGAGCGCTGGGACCAAGGAGACTCACCAGCACGACTTTCCGGAGGGCCCGGTTCGCTGCGAGCGTCACGCTCAAGCCCTTCACCGTGAGCAGGTCTGCAGAGAGCCCGCGTTAGCTCAGCCGTTGGCTCCTTCCGGACGCCTGCGCGCTGCCCGGCACTGGCCGGGTGACGGAGGCTGCTGTGACACGCGCAAGCTGGCCCGTGCGAGGACGCGTCTCCGCTTTCCTGGGAGGAGCGCCCGGGAGCGCAGTGCCGGATGCAGGGGCGCGGCGGGTTCTGACGCATCTGCTCCTGGGTGGCCTCCCCTGTCGCACGCCCACGGCAACGGAAGGGGGGCCCGGGGACTCCCAGCCTTGGGCTGTCGTCTCTGCCTAGGTCTCTTCTGAGAGGAAACGGCTCACTGTGAGCTCGATTTCTGTTCCTGTCACGACTGACAGGACGAACGTCTCATGTGCTTGTTCGCCGTCCGCAGACCCTCTGGGGCGCCTTCGTCCTCCGGAGTCTGGCGCTCCCGTCTGTATTCTGGACACTGGGCTTCTGTTGGGTCTCTGACTTGGGAGCGTTTTCTCCCACTCTGAAGCTTGTCTTCCCATTTCCTAGCAAGATCTTTCAATGAGCAAAAGTTGAAAAATTTTGATGAAGTCCAATTTGGAAATCATTTCTTTGTGCTTTTAGGGTCAAATATAAAGACTTTGCTTAACTCTAGATCCCAAAGTTTCTCCTATACTCTTCCCAACATTTTTATAGTTTTATGTTTTGCATTGAAGTCGGGATCCATTCGGGGTCAACTTGCATGCGGTGACACTGAGGTTCAGTTGCTATCTCACGCTGGGCAGCCGAGGTCCAGTTTTTGCGGACATGCCGCTAGTCACTCCACACAATTCGTGGGAAAGGCCATCCTCTCCCTACTGAACTGCTTTTGTGCCTTTATCAAACACGGATCGGGCCCATTCTTGTGGGTTTACTTCTGGGTCCTCTGCTCTGATCCACTGACCCATGGGCCACCCCTCAGCAAGGACTGTGCACTCGCGACGACTGTGGTCAGAACTTGGATGGGTGTTTCCTCCCACTTCATTCTTTTAAAAATTATTTTAGCTATCCTATTTCCTTTGCCTTTCCTCATACGTTTTAGAATCTTGTCTACACCTCCAAAAACCCTGTTGTGATTCTGACAGGAATTTTGTTCATCCAATACATCAACTGGGGACAAGTGACATCTTTACCAGGTTGTTGTCTTTCATTAATAAGTGTCTCTCTACTCGGTTTGATTTTTTTTTTTGATATTTCATTATTGTTGTATGGTTTTTAACACAAAAGCCTCATAGACAATGTTACATTTACACATATTTCTTTTTTAATAATTATAAATAGTATCTTGCTTTTAATTTTGGTACCGATGTGTTCATTGCTAGCAAACAGAAATATGATTGATTTTGAATATTTATCTTGGAATGAAACTTACTTGGTCATTTGTGTGTAATTCTCTCCATATGTCACTGTCTTCTATTTGCTAAAATTGTGTTAAGAATCTTTTCCTGATAAATGAATTCAGTAAAGTTGACGATACGAAATCAATGCGCAGAAATCTGTTGCATTCTTATACACTAATAACAAAGCAGCAGAAAGAGGAATTAAGAAAACAATCCCATTTATAATTTCACCAAATATAGTGACATACCCAGGAATAAACCTAACCAAAGACGTGAAAGATCTCTAATCTAAATGGGATAACACACAGATGAAGGATTAAAAATGACACAAACAAATAGAAAGACATTCTCTGCTCACGGATGGGAAGAACAAATATTGTTATCTCTCTGTAACATGCAGAGCAATCTACACTTTCACTGAAATCCCTAATAAAATACCAACGGCATATTTTACAGAGCTGGAACAAACAATCCTAAAATTTGAATGGAACCAGAAAAGGCCCTACATAGCCAAAGCAATCCTGAAAAAAGGAAAAGCAAAGCTAGAGACATCACAATTCCGGACTTCAAGCTCTATTACAAAGCTGTCATCATCAAGACAGCATGGTACTGGCACAAAAACAGACACACAGATCAATGGAACAGAATAGAGAGCCCAGAAATAGACCCTCAACTCTATGGTCAACTAATCTTCGACAAAGCAGGGAAGAATGTCCAATGGAAAAAAGACAGTCTCTTCAACAAATGGTGCTGGGAAAATTGGACAGCCACATGCAGAAGAATGGAACTGGACCATTTCCTTACACCACACACAAAAATAGACTCAAAATGGATGAAGGACCTCAATGTGAGAAAGGAATCCATCAACGTCCTTGAGGAGAACACAGGCAGCAACCTCTTCGACCTCAGCTGCAGTGGCTTCTTCCTAGACGTGTCTCCGGAGGCAAGGGAAATAAAAACAAAGAAGAACTACTGGGACGTCATGAGAACAAACAGCTTCTGCACAGCAAAGTGAGCACAAGTACAAGGCAACTTATGAAATGAGAAAAGATACTTGTAAGTGACATTACAGATAAAGTGTTACCATCCAAAATATATAAAGAAGTTATAAAACTCAACACCCCCAAAGTAAACCAATTTAAAAATAGGCAGAAGACATGAGTAGACTTGTTTCCAAATAAGACATACAAATGGCCAGAAGACACATGAAAAGAGGCTCAGCATCACTCATCATCAGGGAAATGCAACTCAAAACTACAGTGAGATACAACCTCATACCCGCCAGAACAGCTAAAATTAACACAGAAAGCAGCCAGGGTTGGTGAGGATGCAGAGAGAAAGGGATCCTCTTGCGATTGTTGGTGGGGACTCGAGCTGGTGCAGCCACCATGGAAAACAGCATGGAGGCTCCTTTAACAATTAAAATGGAACCACCCAATGATCTAGTAATCACACTGCGTATTTACCCCCAAGATACGAAAACCCTAACTGAAAAGGATACATACATCCCTATGCTTCTAGCGGCAATGTCCACAACAGCCAAACTATGGAGACCACCTAGGTGTCATCGGCAGACGAATGGATAAGAAAATGTGGTGGACGGAATATGACTGAGTTACAAGAGAGAACGCAATCTTGCCATTTGCAATGACCTGGGTGAAGCCAGAGACTGTAAAGTTATGTGAAATCAGTGAGTCCGAGAAAACAAATACCATATGGTTTCGCTTACATGTGGAATTCAAGAAACAAAACAGACAAGGAAAGGAAAGAAAAGAGAGAGAGAGGCAAACCAAGAAACAGACCCGTAACTGCCGAGAGCAACCGATGGTCAGGAGAAGGGAGCGGGGCAGGGCTGGGGGAGCAGGTGCTGGGGATGGAGGAGGACAGCTGTTCCGAGGAGCACCCGTGGTATGTGCCAGTGTGACTCACTGTATTGCACACCTGAAACAATATTACACTGTGCGTTAACTACTCGGAATTTACATGAACCTAAGGTAATAAATAAGAATTGTTCATCTCTATCCATGAAGGCTGTTGGTCTGTGGTTTGTTTCTATGCATGCTGGTCTGGTTTTTGCACCAGGGTACACTATCTTCAAAGATGAATTCGGAAGTATTCCCTCTTCTGTTCTCCGAAATACTGTGTGGGACTGGTGTTCATGCTTCCATAAACACTTGGCAGAATTCTCCCGTGAAACCATCTGAGCCTGGAGAGGGAGAGTTTTTAAATTATGAATTCAATTGCCTTCGAGGTTTGTAGTCTCCAGGGCTCCTCCAACTGTCTCTGTCATATTGGTGCATCGCAGTGTTCTGCTTCTAGAAGGATCGGTCCATTCCCCTAAGCTGTCAAGTGTCTGCAGTTGCTCACGAAGTTCTCTGGCTGTCCCTGGACGTCGGCAGGGTCTGTAGTGGAACCCTCTGCCCTGACCAGATAGCCATCGCTTGTTTCTTGGTTTCTCTCAGTTTGGTCAAGGCTCATCGATTGTGTCACCTGCAGGAGGTGCTGGGCCACACGCCAAGCACTTCCAGGGTCTCCCCCATCCTCTGCTGGTGTGGGTGGGGCTGCGGCCACGGTCCTCTCTGGTGCGGCAACTTCCATCTCAAGTTCTCTCTGTCTGGGCTCCCCCTCCCTGTGGCTCTGGCCGGGAGAGCCGCTTTCTTGGGGCTCTGAGAGCGTTCTTGGTGTGTCCAGGCTTCCAGCTTCCTCAGCTCTAAGTCTCTGCTTCGGGCGTCTTCCTCCATTCATCGTTCCGAGTCTGCTTGTTTCCTTTACACACTGTATGTTTTAGTTACACTCGCGGCAGAAACCAGGAAAAAGACAGCCACTGCCTCTCCCCTTAGCGGAAGTCCTACTCTGTCACTTCTAAGGAAGGAGAGCAGATCTGCTCCCCTTTCAGGGAAGGAACCCTCACAAGTATGTCGTCAAGGACATTACCTTTCAGAAAGGCAAATATTTTATTTTTGGCTTCTGTGCCAAAGATAATCTTTATCTCCGATAGAATCCTTTCCAGGAAGCAGCTTTACAGACATTCTCCTCCATGTTCCATAAGATTTGCTTAAACCCGTGAGATCATGGTGCGCTCAGAGCAGCAAAGACAGAACCTCACACTTACTCAGGCGTGACGGTGGCCACGGCAGATCCGAGACCAGATTTCGGCTATTTCTTGACTTTCTTCTGTTGTGCCCAGCATGTTATTTCACTCATAACAGATTCCTGGTGGATGTTGCTGGACTGCGTTCACCAGCAGGGCTTCCTCACTCTGTCATTCGATGGGTGCCCCGCACCCCTGCAGCCCTGCACCGGGCTGGCAGCTGCACTGTCCCTGCACTGTTCCCTCTTCACAGAGAGCGCACTGAAGCTGTGTCCAATATCAGAACAGCACGTTGGTGTTGCTTAGGGCCAAGCCAATCTGCTTTGATCCTAGATTACCATTTTACCTCCGGTTCTAGTTGTGACTCTTAATATCTAGTAAGTACAAAGAGAGTTTAACTTCTTAAAATTGAGTGTGGTCGGCTGGATGCAGAAGCCAGAAGACTGACAGAGGACGTGGCATGTTCCGGCTGAAAGGAAAGTCAGACTTCACATGACAAGAACATGCTCAAATTTTGTTTGACCTGTGCCCCTTACGGGCTTCAGAGCACCCGGAATCCTACTCCTGCCTGAAACACTCCTCTTTTATCTCTTTTCTATGTTGGTTTCTCTGTGTAATTAAATTTCATTTAAACATAGGGTCATATGGCCAAAAATGGTGTGAAAACGACTGAGCTAATGCAATCTCATTTCACTTGAGGCTCCAAAAGGATATGTAACTTACCCAAGGTCACAGATCCAGGGTTTGGGTGGAGCCAGGACTAGTCAGGGAAGCAGCTGGTCTTATAATCCAGACATCCAGCCTGTTCTCAGCGGTTGTTTCCTTGCACTGGTGACCGGGGTGGGGGGGGTTCAGCCTTTTGAATTGTGCACGCATTCTCCCCCAAGTCTGCCGTCACCCATGCCTCCTAACAGTCTGTCCCTAAAGTTGATCAAACTTGATCGCTGTGAAGCCCTGTTTGCTTCCCAAAGTCATTCTGAACTTCAGCCATTCCGAAGACAAGGGCTCCCCTCCCACAAAAGAGTGACCATCCTACAAGCACAGAGCAGCATCCACACTCTGCCCAAAGCTAGGCTTCTGGAGAGATGTGACTGACTTGGGAAAATCAAAGGACGTAATAAACCCCCAAGGAAAAAAACAAAAACAAAAAAACCCTCTGACCTCACTCAAAACAGTTAACAAAAAACCACATAGCTCTTTCCAAACAGGACCATACGCAAATACATGAGGACTGCTGTATGCACAAGAGAGAATCGGTGAAACTGCCGGGGGGTGGGCAAGAGGGGGTGAAGCAGCCTTCATTCGCTATTCCCCGAACACACTGCGACAGTCCACAGAGTCCCAGGGAGTCAGAGCATGTCCTCATCACGGATTTCAGCAGGGAGCTTGGTCTACAGAGTGTGGTCTACACAACCGTGGAGTGCTTGCTCAGGTCCTTTTCTTAAGCCACGCCATTACCCATACACCTTCTACTGCCCTGAACTAGCTAGAGATACACGGAACTGTTCTAACGTTTGTTCTCATTTTAGTGTCAGCTCCTGAAGGGACGGGTCTTGGTGTTCTATGGAATAACAGAAAACATTTGTCCCTGGCTTTTCTGGGCCAGTAACAGTTTCTGACATTCTTCTCCACTATCCCCAAAGAATAGTTACACCGGTGAGACTGTGTATCTTATTCAAAAAGAACAAAATGAACTACTTTTATTGTTTTTTAATGACTAAAAAATCATATTCTCATTGCACAAAAATAAAATTCATATAGCATAAAGAAGAAAATCAAAGCAATCCATAATGCACCACTCTGAGGCAAGCATAATTAACATTTCAGTGTATCCTTCTCAATGTTTAAACATAATTTGGATCAGTCCGTGTGTGCAGTACTTTGGTATATTTCATTTAGAAATTCAATAGACTTTATTTTTTAGAGCAGCTTTAGGTTTTCAGAAAAATTGTCAGAAAGTTCCCACATACAGAAAAAAAAAAAAGAAAAAAAAAGAAAGTTCCCACATTCCCCCTTTTTCCCATTTCAGTTTCCTTATTATCTACACATTTTATCAGGGTGAAAATTCATTACAGTTGATGAACGAACATTAACACATCATTATTGACCAAAGTCCAGGATTCCCGCTCGGTGTTGTGCGTTCTGTGGGTCTGGGCAGATGTACAAGGACATACATTCGTCATTATAATATCACACAGAGTAGTTTCATTGCCCTAAAAGTCCTCTGTGCTCCACCGACTCATCCCCCTCCCCTAACTCCTGGCAAACCACGGTTTCCATAGTTTTGCCTTTTCCGGAAACAACGTATCATCGACATCGTACAGGTTCAGCGTTTCAGACTGGCTTCTCTCACTTAGTGCTAACATGCATGTACGCCTCCTCCACGTCCTTTCAAGGGCTTGATGGCACATGTCTTTTTAGAGCTAAATATTCCATCGCATGGACGGACCACTTACTGATCCATTCACCCACCAAAGGACAACCTGATTCCTTCCAAGTCTTGGCAATTCTGAATAAAGCTGCTATTAACACTCATGGGCAGATTTTGTGTGGACACAGGTTTCCATTCTTTTGGGTAAATATCCAGAAACAGAAGTGCTGCATCATATGGTAAGAGCGTGCTTAGTTTGGTAAGAAACTGTTGAACTGTTTTCCAAAGTCTGCACCATTCTGCATTCCCAGCAGCAACAAATGAGAGCTCCCGTTGCTCCACATCCTCACCAACTTTCAGCATTTCCAGTGTTTTTGTCTTTCTGCCATTTAACGGGTGCACAGTGGGGGCTCATTTTTTCAATTTGTGATTTTGTAGTGACCCACGATGTCGACATGCTTATCTGTTCCATGTCTAGCTTCTTTGGTGAGGCTTCTGTTCAGATCTTTTGTCCATTTTTAATTGTTTGATTTCTTATGGCTGAATTTTAAAAGTTACTTGTATATTTTGGATACAAGTCCTTTATCAGATGTGTGTTTTGCAAAGCTTTCCTCCCAGTCTCTAGCTTGTCTGTTCATTCTTTTAATACTTTCACACAGCAGAGATTTTAGTTTCAGTGAACATGTCAATTTTTCTTTCATGAACCATGCTTTTACTTTTGTATCTAAAAAATGACCACCAGGGGCGCCTGGGTGGCTCAGTGGGTCAAAGCCTCTGCCTTCCGCTCAGGTCATGATCTCAGGGTCCTGGGATCGAGCCCTGCATTGGGCTCTCTGCTCAGCAGGAAGCCTGCTTCCTCCTCTCTTTCTGCCTGCTTCTCTGCCTACTTGTGATCTCTGTCTGTCAAATAAATAAAATATTTAAAACAAAAATGACCACCAAAACCAAGGTCAGCTGGGTGTTCTCCTATGTTCTCTTCTGGGAGTTTTACGGCTTTATATTTTACATTTAGGTCTCTGATCCATTTTGAGTTAATTTCTGTAAAGGATATAAGGTCTGTGTTCAGATTAATTTGTTTCCATGTGGACGTCCTCTTCTTCCAGCACCATTTGTTGAAATGACCATCCTTTCTCCGCTGGGTTGCATTTGCTTCTTTGTCAAAGATCAGCGGCCCATATTTGCTCAGGTCTGTTCCCGGACTCTTACTGTGTTCCATTAATACATCTGTCTACTGTTTTGTCAATGCCACGCTGTCTCGACTACTCTAGTGTTCCAGTAAGTCTTGAAGGCAGGCAGTGTCATTGTTTAATTATGTTTCTCTCCTTCAATATTGTGTTGGCTATTCTGGGCCCTTTACCTATCTATATAAACTTTAAAATTAGTTCATTGATATACACAAAATAATAGGATTTTTTAAAAAAGGATTTTACTTATTTGACACAGAGAGAGACAGTAAGAGAGGGAACACAGGCAGCGAGAGAGGGAGAAGCAGGCTCTCTGCTGAGCAGGGAGCCCATTACGGGGCTCAGTCCCAGGACCCTGGGATCATGACCCAAGCCAAAGGCAGACGCCTAATGACTGAGCCACCCAGGCGCCCCAGATAACAGGATTTTGCCTGGGACAGCACTGACTCTACAGATCACGTTGTGAGGAACTGACGTTTTGGCCGTACGGAGTCCTTCCAACCATGCACATGCTTCTCTCCCTGCTTATTGATCTTTGATTTCATCAGAATTTTATAGTTTTCCTCCCACAGATCTTGTGTATGTCTCATGAAGTTTATACCTAAGTATTTAATTGTGGGGGTGAAAATAAAAATGAATGGTACCATGTTTTTACTCTCAAATTCCACTTGTTCATTGCTGGTCTATAAGAAAGCGACGGACTTCTGGGTATCAACTTTGCATCCTGTGGTTTTGTTGTAATTACTCATTAGTTCCAGGAGTTTTCGGTTTTTTGAATTGATTCTTTGGGATTTTCTGCACAGACGATCCCCCATCCTACTTCCTCTGTCCGGGCAATCCCCACGCTGGGAGTGCAGGGGTGGGAGCTGAGCTCCTCAGACAGAAGCCGGCGTCCCCGAGCAAGGTGTGTGCCCTGACTTCCATGCGGCGGAGCCATGCTGGGAGTCCGAGTCAGCAGTGGAGTGGGGCAGAGGGCAAGGAGAGCAGTGACCCTGCTGGTGTGGCAGAGGACACGGCAGCCACCTCTGGGGACGGTGTGCAGGGCTCCCGCAGGGTCATGGCTCCCCAGTGCCTCCATTGGCCTTGCTGGGCTGAGCTTGTGGTTCAAGCTCCCACAAGTCACCCTCCCAGGATCTTGTCACTAAGTCCCTTTTTTGTGTGTATCAGCCAGAAGTGGCTTCTGTTGCTCGTTTTGTCAAAGAGTACACTAGGTAAGCAAATTCTTTTTAAAATTAGTAAAATATTCACCTCGTTCACCTTCCTGGGGAAAATCCTACAGCACAGAGGCCAAGCAGAAGGCGTCCGAAGACTTGTGTGCGAGGCTGATCTTTATCCTTCCTTGAAGACGTGGACGCCACACTCTGGGAAGAGCCTCTGGGGAGGGACTTGACGATTTCCGTGGCTGGCGGAGCTGGCGGGAGCCTGGCAACAATCAGAAGCCCGAACCTGTCCCTGGCCTGCACCATCGCTCACACCCAGCGCCTCGTGGGGGCCCTCCTGTCTTCACAGGCTCTTGTGAACATCCGCTGCAAAGCCTTGAGCAGGGCAAAGAATTCAGCAGCGCGCCCTCGCTTTACAGGACACCTGTCAGTGGCTGGGTGGTCGTGGGGAGAAGGGGTGTCTTCTGAGTTCTGTCTTTTGAGCTCCTTGGCTGTAGAGCTGCATGGTCTCCGGGCGTGGAAATCAACAGCAGGTGAAAGAGGGTGTACCAAGGAGATAGTCTCATTGAAATTCAGTTGTGCTTATTTAGTTTCATTAATGATCTGAGATATAGTGGAATGTAATAAACATTTAGCATCACACCAGCCTACAGATGACAAATTAATAGGTCAGTTCCTTGTCAACAAAACAGAAAGTGATTATCTAATTTATTTAACTTTCTAGTTGACCTGCATTTTTGCAGATCTAGCATCTGTTTGAAAGATGCTTTAAAAATAATACAAAACTTTTCTCCAAAAATTAACCAGTTAGTAAACTACCGTAACATCTCCTTTTTCCGCAACAGAAAAAGCTCTAAGCATGGCTTTCCCTTCCTAAGTAAAGGGCCTCACGGTCAAGTATATATTCAGCTGCCATGATCGTCCTCCTGCTGGTGGACCCAAGCACATGGCCTGCAGCTCACTGACTTGTGAAAACAATGACTTTCTTTTGTCTTCAGATGGATTGTTAAGAGGAAGTCAGTGGTTCCTCCGCCTTGGCCCGTCTGCGGCGTTCTACACTTTAGTTCTGCCTGTCACCATTCCCAGTCACCATTTGAAGTCACTGGAGTTCTCTCTTCTGATCTGGAGAGGTTTCTGTCTGACGCTCTTTGTGACGACTGTGGGCGATACCCACTTCCACAGGAGCAAACGTTTCCAGATCCTCTCCATCGTTAATCCCCCCAGATGTACAAGGTGGAGAATTTTCTGCAGCACAAAGACATCTACTCAAAACACAGGGAAGAAAAGCTTGTGTTTCATCATTGCTTTTTCTTTTTCAACTCAATTTCTTCCATCGGTAGAGTGAAGAACAAAACCGAGATCAGTGTGGGTCAGTTAGAGAAGTCGGACGGAGTCTTCCCGGTCGATGTCAAGTGCGAGCTCTCTGTTCCAATCAGAAAGGCTCAAAGGCAATTGAGAATAGAATTAACAACACAAAAGTAGGACAATTTAATGTTTACTCTTAAGAGGTAGGGTGAGTGCTGAAAGGACAGGGAGCCTGGACGCAAAAGAACACTTTGTCTAACAAAAGTAATAGCCACCCATGGCCCTGTGTCCCGGGACAATGAAAATCGTTGCAAATCTGTCCCATCTTTATTAATGATCACTCACCTGAGTAAGAAGATTTATTTTTATGTAACTTCCAGTATTTATTTAAAATGAGATGACAGTTGGGGTGCCTGGGGGGCTCAGTCGGTTATGTGTCTGACTCTTGATTTCAGCTCAGATCATGATCTCAGGGTCATGAGATCGAGCTCCGGGTTGGGCTCCGAGCTCAGTTCAGACAGCTTGGGATTTTCTCTCTCTCTCTCTCTCTCTCTCTGCTTCTGCCTCCCTCCCTCTCACTCATGCTCTCTTTGCCTCTCTCTAAGATAAATAAATCTTTTAAAAAATGAGATGAGATGACAGTAAATGGAATCTGTGGTCCACCAACGTGTGTGTGTGCATGCCTATGTACACATGTAGAAGGCACAAAATGAAACGTGTAAAAAATGAATTATAACGTTATCACATAGATAACATGTATGTGAAGTGGAAAAAAACAGCATTTTTCATTAGGTTTAGCCAAATATTGTGCCAAAGGTATATTTTAAATGTACTGGTCTTCTGGGAGAGAATCTAAGTTTGACTGGTTGAATTTACATACGCAGATACAACCAAGTTTTTAAAAACAAATTAAATATTCATGACACTCGATGGGGGACGTGTGTCAACAGGGAAGACATGTGGATGACGAACACCCAAAGCTCATGAACAAGAGAAGACACACGGTATTCGGCTCATGAGATCTCCGAGTGGCTCCGAGGCCTGCCTTTCTCTGCCAGGTTTTTTACAAGTGACTAAAGCCCAAATTGGCTTGAAAGTCTGAAAATCCATGAGACCTGATTTTCGGTCATTTACTCATCTGGCAAACATCCATCAAGTACTTGAAGACATGCAGGCTAGTGGGGGCTGCAGTTGGGCGCATCCTCGGCAGAAAGGATGAGCCCAGCTTGCTGGGGTGGCCATGTAGCCCGGACAGCTGGACAGCGCCGGGGGCGGTGGAGCCGTCGTGGAGACCATCACACCAGTGCCTTTCTGCACCTAAATCACCTGAAAACCATGGGCAGCTCACCCTCTAAGACTCGTGGGCACAGCCTATGTCTCTCGGTAGGGGTGCCGGGCCTCCCACCTTCTCCCATCGTGGCCACGGTGGGGTGTCCCCGCCTCCGCCCGAGGGATGCGCGTGCAGAACCACACCACAGACCCTGTGGAAACACATCTATTCTGAGACTTGGGACCACAACTTTCAGAAATGGAAAGAGGAACACTTAGCCCGACACACACTTCTTTCCTGACGCCTCGCCGTCTGCTATGGTTTCCCACGTCTGCAGACGCTCTGCCTCCTCCCGTCCGGGCTGTGGTGATGGTGACACTCACACGTTTGGTGACGTGGCCCCAGTTATGCCAACTCCCCTTCGCGCTCGTCAGGGTGGGTGTGGGGCTGTGCACACGGTGACTTGTGAGATGTGTCAGGATACTGTGGTGACGCCGTCAACAGCACTGGGACGTATGTGTGTGTCTCGTGTCCCCTGCCTTAGTCCAGGTTCTTCCGTGGTTCGCTGGGACTAAATGAAAAGCAGGAAGGACTGTTCAGTAACCTTCGTTACGCTTCATTCATCCAACCGTTTACCCAAAACACACTCACTGACACTCAGCTCTGCGCCCGACAGCACGGACCTCTCCAGTCCAAAGGAAAGATTAATGTCTTTACTTAGATGTCGAGATCGCTCAATATGAAGAGGGCGTCCTTCAGGATCGGTGGAAGTCAGGATTGAAGAGACGCACCCGGCCACGGAGCAGGTGTCTGTGGGTCACTCATATGAGAGGGACGAGGGACAAGACTGCCAGAAGGACCAGAGCTACGCCTGCAGTCAAGCCACCCTGGGGCACAAAAATGGTTGCCTTCAAGGTCTGAAATTTCTGGATCCTTGGAAATCTTAGCTCTCCTTCCCCTTGTAGAGCCAACCACAGCGCTGAGTCTTGGGCTCCTGGCTCCTTCCTAAGAAAGTTACTCATTACGCAAAACAGTCACGGTAACAGGAATACAACGTTCTCACCTGGGACAGCTGAGGTGCCCTGTGAGTCAGTGTGGCAACATCCTTGGCCCTTTGTCGTCTTACTGTGTCGGTGTCAGGTCTGCTTTGGACTCCTACCAACACCTGGTCAAGGTAGATCGGCTATCTTCAGCTTTGATTCCACATTTACGGATCCACAGATAAGTGTGGACCTCTGGAGATGTGGGGACACCTACGATTTGTCCCACCGGCCTTGTCTCCCCCACCATGAAAACGAGGGTAATCACAAGACCGATGACTCCAACAGTAGCCGGGGCGGCGAGATGATGCCATTCCCGCAGAAGGCAGCACTCAAACAGCCGGTACCAAGGGTTTCCATGGCAACAGCTTCAGCCGCGGTGGGGAAGCGTGCGTCCTGGGGGCGCTCTGCCAGTGCTGCAGCCTGTGTGGCGGGGGCCCAGCTCCTACTGCCTGGGGTTCTGCTCCAGTGGGAACGGAGCAGGACAGCGCACTGTGCCCGCCGCTCCCCGTGTGGCCACGGCTGCCTGCCTCACCTTCTGACGGGGCAGGCACCTCGTTGCTGCTCTGCGGTGCCTGTTCTCCGCCCACAGCTTCACTCTTCCACGACGACGCCACAGTCCGAGTGGTAAAGAGACGTTACGGAAGTGTCCTCTCCAATAAGCAAGTGAGGAGTTTTGGGGTGACTCAGAGTGTTGTGTTTTTAGAGGCGCCAACAGTAAGGATTTGCCTGGGAAGACGTGCCCCAGCCCAGCTGGTATTTAGTTCCAGGTCACGTCCAGAGACGCGCACAAGACGAATGTCCACTAAAAGCCCATTGTGCTTCTGGTCACTTCCCCTGCACGGGCAGGTTAGTTGTAGGTCCTGAATATGAAACTGGAGGCCACAACAGGCGCCTCCACATCCACGTGCATCTGGTGGCACAGGTCTTGGTCGCGTTTAATGTCCCTATTTGTCAGGGCGGTGGCGAGGCCAGCCCGATGGAACCGGACTAGACTGCCCATGCCTGTCTTCCTTCCAGCTCTCCTCGTTTCCTCTGTCTCTCCATCCGTCTCTCTGTCTCTCCATCCATCTCTCTATCTCTGTCTCTCTGTCCGTCTCTCTGTCTCTGTCTCTCTGTCCGTCTCTCTGTCTCTGTCTCTCCACCCATCTCCCTGCCTCTCCGTCCATCTCTCTATCTCAGTCTCTCCGTCCGTCTCTCTGTCTCTGTCTCTCTGTCCATCTCCCTGTCTCTCAATCCATTTCTCTGTCTCAGTCTCTCCATCCCTCTCCATCTCTCCACCCGTCTCTCTGTCTGGCAGAAAGCTGTTCTGAGCCCCAGGTGGTACCTGCTCAGCGGCACTCAGAGACGGACATGGGGTAGACTCAGGAACAGTCCCACATTCCCCTCACAGGGCTGGCTGGCAACCCCCAGGGGACCAGCTGCTGGGTCACCAGAAACAGCAGAGACAGTGAAGGGACACATGCAATGTGCTGGAGGCACAGGCGTCACAAGAACCTCCCAGCCAGCGGCGTGGGCTCTCGGAAATGCCAGCAAAGTGAAGACAGTCCCCGGGAAACCTCCGCCCCCGCTGGGATCGCATGACACGGTGCCCGAGGCGGCCCGGAGGCTGGGAGCAGGGCACCAGACAGGACGCAGACTTGCATGACACTGCGAGGGCCCCCGGAGGCTGCTGTGAGGGCAGCAGTAACAGACGGTACCGGGAGTCTTTTTCCCTGTTTCTTCTCTTCACGCGGAACAGAGCACGCGGAGAACTGTGTCACTCGGTCACACCCCACAGAAACGGCACGTGTCTGAGAGCAGCTCCTGGGAGGCAGGAGGAGGGGGGCCGCATGCCCCTGGGACGCGATGGGGGCTCAGGACGGCCGTGAGGACTCCCGTGCAACCAGCCACGCAAGTGTGCACGCACTTTCTCCCTCGGCGCACGACGATTACACAAAATACAATCACGACAGCGTCTCGCCGCGCCTGCGACCCCGTGGCACAGAGCTGCGGCCTGGGGAGCACCGCTGAGTCGCTGACGTCCGGCCCCACACGGCCCCGGGTAGGACAACTCTGACATAGACGCTGGTGCCGGGATGGGTGTCGTAAGCCCCGGGACCACCGCTCTGGAGACAACCCCAAGGACAGAGAAATACTCACACTGTTGTGTCAGAGAAGAGCCCCGAACGCAGAGGAGAGGTGGGGCCAGGCGCATGACGGGGCGTGACAGCGGCTGTGGACCCGACCACAGACACTCGTGCGTGTCCACACCGCACACTGGGTCCACAACGTGCACACACGCAGTCTGCAGGGGCCGGGAGAGCGGGGAGAGGCACGCCGGGAACACAACCGTGGGAGAGGTGGGGAGGGCACACCGACAGCAGGACAAGATGGACCTGGAAGCAGAAGCTCCTGGGGATAAAATAGGGCATTTTATAGTAACAAAAGGCTCAATTCATAAGGAAAATATAACAATTTTAAGCTAACACACGTTTACTAGCAGGATCCCAAGATGCCTAAAACTGACAGAATTGAAGGGAAAAGAGACAATTGAACAACAGCGTTTAGAGACTTCAGCACCTGCTCCAGACGCACCCTGCCCCACCCCCGCCCACCCCCGCCCCACCCCGACCCGCTCCCAAACTGAATAGGCATCCAGGCCCGAGACTGACTGGGAAACACGCAAGGCTGAGTCGGTGGTTTACACCACGCGGCCTGAGGTCTACAGGACCCTCCACCAAACAGCAGAGGGCACGCTGGGACACCCGAGACGCTCTCCACAGGGACCGAGTGGGGCACCCTGAAGACCATCCCTACACAGGTGGGACGCACCGTACTGAACCGGAACTAAACCATGGGAGGAAATGAGGGAAGTTCACAACTGTGGACCTAAACAACGCATCCTAAATAATCAGAGGGTCCAAGAAAAAACCCCAAGGGGACTTAGACCCCCGAGCTGCATGAGCACGCCAGCATTTACGGGACGTGGTCAAAGCCACCTGCACAGGGAGAACTGCAGCTTCGAGTGCCCGCACTAAGACAAGACGTCAGATCAATAACCTTTCACCGTAAGAAACTACAAAAGAAGAGCAAAGCCCAAATGCAGCGGAAGGAAATCAGGTTAAAGCAGAAGTTAAATCAGGTTAAAGATGAGAACAGAACAATGAAGAAATCCACAAAACCAGAAGAGTTTGTTTGCCAGCATGGACAGAACAGCCATCCTGTAGCCAGTCAGAAAAGGAAAAACAAAAACCACTGAGTTACCGGAGTCGGGGACAGAGGCGGGACGACGGCCCCACACCGTGACCTCACGACTGTAAACGCGGATCCGAACTGCAGGCTGTCGTAAGCTGCGTGCCGATGAAGGGACACGAAATGGATAAATTCTTAGAGAAACACAAGTACCGAAGCCGACCCCGGAGGACACACCATCTGAGCAGATATAAGCCAAGGAGGAACAGTAGTAACGTAGAAACTCTGTACGAGCCTCTGGGCCAGGGAGCTGCCCCGGGGACCTCCTGCGGGCCCTGCGAGCATGGACGCCATGCGCGACACACTCGACGGGAGGGTGGGGAGCAGACAACGCGCCCGATGCCACCAGCCTGATGCCAACTCTGGGCCCAGATGGTCCGAGCCCACGGCTGCAGACTAAAGGCCGCCATGAGCACAGGCGCAGAAGTCACGACGCCCTCCCCGACACGGCGCCCAGAGGAGAGCGCGCAGAGGCCGACGGTACACGTGAGGAACCAGGACTTCTCCCCTCCGCGTGTTTGCCCCACGGCAGGCGACGAAACCCACTGTAGCGTTATCAGAATAAAGGACAAAAGCCACACGGCCTCTCGATGGACGCAGAAACAAATTCTGACAAAATCTGGCACCCTTCCCCCATTACAAAATACTCACAAAACTAGCAGGACAAGGAGACTTCTACAGCCCGACACTTCTGGTTATGGTGAGTTGACTTTCGACAATGGGGCCAAGACGAGTCCAGGGAAAGGGCAGTCTCTCAACGTGAGGGCGCTGGAACGCTGGGACACGCCCATGCAGAATGGTGTCCGGCCTCTCCCTCACCCTGTGCACGAAACCATCTGCACGTGCGGCCCAGAAAGAAGTGTGGGCAGCGGAGGGCAAAGCTTTTTTGGACAAAATACATATTCATCTTCATGGTCAATGATGGCTTCTTACATTTGACACCAAAAGCACAGCGACAGAAGAGAAAACTGGATGTTAAAATTAAAACTTTTTGTTGCAAATGATCTCAACAAAGAGAACGCAATAAGAACGGGAGAAAGTACTTGCAAATCATGTATTACTGTAGGACTGGTACCCAAAATACATAAGGAACTTCTTTAACTTCACAATAAAAAACTCCAAAAATCCCGTTATAAATTAGCCAAGGATCTGAATGAACATGTCCTCAAGAAGACCGACAAATGGCCAGAGAGCCACAAAAGGATGCTGGGCTTTGTCAGCCACCAGCGAAATGCAAAGCCACACTGAGATGTCCCTCCAACATTCTAGGACAGCTGTGACCACGGAGACAAACAACAGGTGTTGTCGGAGGTGTGGGGAAACGGAAAACCAACGGAGCAGCTCGTGTCACTGGCAGGACCTTAACGGCACCGCCATGAGCCCCACAAGTGGCCGCTTGGCGCTGACGGCCGATAGGACGGCGGAGGGAGAAGGCCAAGGGCTCGGCCACTCCTCTGGGGGCTAGATGTTTGCCGTTCACTGTGGCCATGGGTGCCCAGCTCTGAATATACAAAACCCGCTGAGATGCGCACTTTGACCAAGTGAATGATACCAGCAAATGGGTCAAAAACAGTAAAATGTCTCTGACGGACATGTGCGAAACCTGCTTTCAAATGGGTGTAATGTGAAGCCTGTTGCTAAGGTTCCCAGGCGTCCCCAACTTTGGTTTTCTCTTCGGCTTGGGGTGTCCACGTTCCTCGTTGTGTCCTCCCCTGGGCAGTGTCCATATTGCCTCGGGCTGAAAAGCCACGATTCTTCCGAGGTTTGTGGCAGAAATGCCACTGAGAAAACATGCACCCAGCTTTTCTTGGGCCACAAAAACCAGTCATGTTGTTTTTGAAGGTCTGTGTTCTGCCCGGCAAGGGGCATCAGTTTCATCCCCCGTGCCCCTGCCCCATGACGGGGACGTGCTTCCCACTTTCCGGCCTGGACACAGGCCGGTGCAGTGCGGTCCCTGTTCCCTGCACATGTCTTCCCGGGGAACACACGCCTGTCTGGTTTCGGGGTCCTCACAGGAGGAGAGCCACACGGCCCACAACTGATGGCCATGGTCACCACACAAATGGCCTGGAACTCAGGGGGAGGACACACACTTGGATAAAACTGTCGCTGGAGACCCTGAGGGCTACAAAGGTGCCATTCGGAGCAACATCACAGAGCCAGATGGGACACCCTACAGGGAGGCATGAGGGTGCTGGTCCCTGTGGAGGGCTGCAGGGTCTGTGGCGGCGTCCGTGGCCGTGTCAGGTCAGCCACCCAGCCCGGGACCTTCTAGGCTGGTCCACGTCGTGTCGTGGTGTCAGACCTGGTGTTAAACCGACTCTGACGCATTTTCTGCCGCTGAAGCCACATGTCCCGCTGTGTTCCACGTGTCTATCCACCAGTGGTCACAAACGGACTGTGTGTTTCCCCGATTCGTGTGATGAAACCTTCACCCTGGTGGGGTGGTGCTGGGAGTGGACTTTGGGGCTAGGGTCCGATGAGATCATGCACGTGGGGCTGGGATGGGGTTGGGGCCCTTGCAAGGAGAGGTGGGGACGGTTCCCTCCCCAGCACATGAGGAGTCCGGGTGAAGCTGCCAGGATGGGGCCTCTCCAGGAGCAGACTTGTCCTCGGACTCCCAGCCTCGAGCAGAGAAGGAAACGTCTGTGGTGCCTTGAGGGGGCGGGAAGCTGAGGCGAAGGCACCCCCCTGTGTTTCTGTCATGGAGGGTGTGGCCTTACTGAGGACGGCCTGCTTTCTTCTGGAACAGGGCGAGGGCCCCCCCGTCCTTCTACAAGACCCCAGCTCCACTTTGGAGGATGTAAGCGTAATTCAGCTCAGCCAGCACGCCACCTGGGGCCCAACGCCTCATTTCTGCCTCGCTGGGGGGCCGCGCCATTATGCTCTGGGCTCCTGCGGGGCAGGGACGTGAGTACAGCTGGGAAGCAGGTGCCCGTCAAGGTCATGGCACTGGGAAAACTACAGTGGACAATAGCAGACCCAGGTGCACGTCCGTCTTTGGGTATTTACTTGCTGTGTGCCCTTAGGTGAGTCACCCAACCTCTCTGGTCCTCTGCTTTCTCAGACTGACGGATGGGATGAGAGTGCCCACCTTCTGGGAGATAGAGGCTCACAGAACACCAGGAGGGCCTCGTCCAGAATGCGCTGGAGTGAAGGACAGCTCTTCCTGCTCTCCTCCCTCCGGGGAAGCCAGCATCCCGTGCCTCTGAGAACCTCAGTGTCACAAACGGTCACTGTGCACCATCTGTGGGTCAGGCCTTCGCACCTGTGTCCTTTCTTCCCATCACACCCTTCAGAGGCTGGGTACACGACCCACCACCTTTTCCACACAAAGAAAGTGAGTTTTAGAAAGGTTAACTTGCTTAAAACAGAACAGCTAGTGACGAGAAGACGGTCGCCGCCAGTGGTCCTTCCCCATATGTGTCACCCTGGGTCCAGGTGCCCTGCCAGCCCCCGCCTCTGGAGAGCCACCCTCCCCATGAGGGGCAGCAGGTCGTCAGGTGGCCCTCTGTGTGGCCAGGGGGCGGGTACTGGGGGCCTCCCTGCACAGGGTGGGCAGAGGCCATGCAGGCCCCCAGGATGGGCCCAACCCCGTAGAGAACAGGCCAGGGCAGAGGGCTGTGGGGAGGCGGGGGAGGCCAGGTATAGAGGAAGGAAGGTGAGAAGCAAGGTCTCTACCAAGGTCTGAGAAAGCTCCTGGGGGGCTTACACACACCCCCTCACGGGCTCTGTCCTTGGACAAGCCATGGGGTCCTCGGGGAGAAGACAGTGGCCCGCCCTCCCCCACCCATGCAGGGCTGAGCAACGACCCAAGGAGGCAGAGCAGTGGAAGGCATGGGTGTCGGGGAGTGGCACACGGCCCGGCATGTCCTGCCCTCGCAGAAGAACTGGAGAAACAGCTCTCCACTGGTCAGGGCAGCGCCAGGTTGTCTGCCCCCCGCCGACCACTAGCATGTGGGGGGCCCTGTGGAAGCTGAGCTGCCAGGCAGGCCATCGCTGAGTGTCGATCTGCCCTTTGGGCGACCGACACCCCGATCCGGAGCTGAGGTCCTCTCCCAGCAGGTGCAGCGAGGGACAGCCAGCAGCCCACAGCACCGGCGTCCCCGGGGCGGGCTGAGGCCACAGTTGGATCCATGTGAGGCCCTTTCCCAGGAGCTGCTGCAGCCCCGGCCCTGTGTTTCATCTGAAAACACCTGTGGATCCCAGCCTGGGGTCCGGCCTCCCCCCGCAGCACTCAGGGTGGCAAAGGCAGCACAGGCTGTCGCAGAGGACGGAACCGCGGCTGCTGGGCTACGGAGCACACTCACCGAGCCCATGACCCCGCTGTCCTGACCTGACACAGGCCCCCTCTGCGGAGCAGGGGTCTCTGGGGACGAGCAGGGACATCTGCGTCTCAGACTGTCACCTCCTGGGGTCACGCTGGCTGCGTGGGGCCCACCCTGTCCCCACGATCTGAGCTCCTGGTGACCCCGCGGAGTCAGAGCCATGGAGACGAGTCAGGTGAGGGGACGGGGGGCTCAGGGACGGAGCGCTGAGCTGTGCCCCTACAGGGTCACCTCCTGTGCCGGCCCCGAGGAGGAGGCTGGACCGGAGGCCGCGGAGGCGGTTCTGGGTTCCTGAGTCCACCCCCCAGCCTCTCCCGTGTGGTGCTGTCCGGAGCTGCTTGTGTCCGTGCTGAGGGACACGTGAGGTGGAACCAGGGCCAAGGGTCTGGCTCAGTGCGCACGATGCCTGAAGCTGTGTGGCCGCCTTTGGAGCCCCCCATCTTCCCACGCTGAGCCTCTGTCCCCACCGGTCACTAGTCCAACCCGTGCTGTGCTGCCCAGTGCCCCCGTCCCCGCGTCTCTGGACCTGCACGCTCTGGGGCCACGGCGAGGGAGCCCCCGCTCACCGACCTCGTGGCCCCCCACACGCACTGCACCAAGACTGCCCCCCGCAGGGCTGGTGCGGACAGACCACATCTGTGTGTCCTCTCCTCCGTCCACAGAGCCTGGGGGGCTGCACGTGGCCCAGCAGCCCTGCGCTCTGACCATCTGTGAGGAGCGATCCCAGCACGTCCGCCCTGCGACTGTGTTCACGACCAGCATGTCGCGGACATGGTGGGGTGGATCTTTCCGGAAACACCAGAGATGCTTTGCCGTTAATACAATGCAAGATCGTCCTGAAATTTTCAATAAATCTCTACTTGTTATTTTTGAAAAGAAAAACAAAACCAAAATAATATAGTCATGCAATCCCCCCACCGAAAACTCCCCAAATCCCCTTTAGTGTCTGCTTCCCACGTGTCCTCATTTCTGAGTCTGACACGGTATATCTGCAGGCCCCGGGAGCTGACATGGGGGCCTCGCCTGGGCACTGGGCACAGTGTCCACAGAGGCTCCGAGCCCTTTTGCTGGCACAGGACACGGGCTCCTGTCCTTGGGGTCAGCGCTAAAGCCCAGGGCAGAACTCCCTCCTCCATGCCAGTGCCCAGTCTGTCCAGGGAGGGAGGGAGACACGGAGAGACAGAGAGAGATAGGGAGGGAGACACGGAGAGATAGAGAGACAGGGAGGGAGACACAGAGAGACAGGGAAGGAGACGTGGAGAGATAGAGAGACAGGGAGGGAGACACAGAGAGACAGGGAAGGAGACGTGGAGAGATAGAGAGACAGGGAGGGAGACAGGGAAGGAGGAAGGGAAGGAGAGAGACAGAGGCAGAGACAGAGCCCAGTTCACTCTTCCTAAGTCTTTAAAGAGACCTGCCCCCAGTGCCTGCCGCTTTCTCTGTCAGATAACAACCTGGCTTAGTTGACTTATAATTTGTGACTCAGATAAATGCCTTTCTTTGCCGTTCTAAAAACCACTCAAGAATTGTCAGTTTTCTAGGGACCCTCTCAGGAGAAGGGTGCTTCGACAGGGATGGGGGCAGCCCCAGGAGCCAGGCCCACCCCTGCGCCCACTCCCATGAGGCAGTTGTCTGAGGGTTGTGCCCCAGGAGGCTGCCCCGCCCTCCCCCCCAGGGCCGACCCCTCTTCCTGTGGGCAAAGCTCTGGGCGTTTTCACCCCCAAAGCTTCATGACCAGAAGTCACTGCCCTGCATCCTCGGGACTCGCGCTCTGAGTCCCCCACAGAGCTGGTCCCACGAGTGGACGCGACTCAGGCTCCACACTCGAGGCTGCGAGGCGGCTTGGAGCAGCTGCTCGACCCCGATGTTACAGAGCACTGGGGTCTCGTTTCTCCAGCGCGTCATGAACAGCCCAAGCGGAGACTGCCTTGCTCAGGCTCACGCAGCGTCCCTAGAACAGCGTCATCCCAATAAACCTTCGTTGAAAGGCATGAAAGAAGTTCGTTTTAAAAACCCCACTCACATCCCTACAGTGAGAAAAATCTGTGACACTGTGAGTTAATTAATAACTTTCATTAGCTCATGTTTTAAGAGAAAAAACTCCTGTGAGATAGTATTTCTCAAAACTATGATTTCAGCCAAATCACTGCCTGACAAGCAACACACGTTGAGTGAAAAATAAGCGCCAAGCCAGAAAGTCTGTAAAAACTGTCCCTTCCTGCTTAAGGCTAAAAAGTGAGCAATCATATTGACCAAAGATTCTTAAAGTTCCTCTATTTAAAAATCTATGATTTTTTAAAAGATTTAGTTTTTAAGTAACCTCTCCACCCAACATGGGTGGAGAACTCATGACCCCAAGATTGAGAGTCTCATGCTCTACTGACAAGCCAGCTGGGTGCCCTTAAAATTGTATGATGTTTTAACAATTCAATATGCTTTCTATTCCCCATCTTTACAAGGATAAATTTATGAAATGTTTTGCTACAGAAAGACCACTGGAATAACAAAAGATAAACATGCAAAATACTTAAAGCATATATAAATCAATAAGAATAAACAACAAAAAAAACCCCAATAGAAAGATGGGCAGAATTATGAACAGAAAATTGACAAGGAGGAAACATGGCAGCCAAAGCAATGGAAGGTGCCTAACCTCAGCAGACCAGAGAGGAAACGAAGACAGGCGGCTCACTGACGGGAAGCTGATGAAAGTCAAGACAGTCTGGGTGTTCTCAGGTGGGATGACTGCCCCCGGGGACACTGGGCAATGTCTGGAGTCATGTCTGACCATCACAAGTCAGAGGCACAATGGGCATCTTGCGGGTGGGACCCCCCCCCCAGTTTCCCAAGGACTTTCCCACTCAAAATGCTAACCATGTTGAGATGCACCCCGCGATGCACTGGCAGTCACGTAGAATGACTTGGGACCTGTGGTGGGAGTGTGAATTGGTGTGCCCAGTAAAGAGGCCAACAGATGCTCTCTGGTGAAGGTGAAGATGGGCACACCCTAGGACCCTGCAACTCCATTTGGGGTTCACACCCTAGAACACGTCACACTCAAGCACAAGGAGACATAGTTCAGAATGTTCGTGCAATGTTGTTTGATCACTGCAAGCCCGCACGTCCAGCAGTGGGAAACGAGGATTCATTCGTACAGCATGATGTCGTCTTGCATTCAGGGAAGCAAACCCAGACACACATCCATGTGGGTAAGTCTCACAAGCAAAGTCTTCACTGCCCCCAAAAAGTACACTTAGAGGACATTTTAAAGCCCTTCAAACAATGTTATCTACAATTTTATCAAAATCCCAATGCTTTTTTTTTTAAAGATTTTATTTATTTATTTGATAGAGATCACAAGTAGGCAGAGGCAGGCGGTGGGGGAGGGGTGGGAAGCATGCTCCCTGCTGAGCAGAGAGCCTGATGCGGGGCTCGATCCCAGGATCCTGAGATCATGACCTGAGCCAAAGGCAGAGGCTTAACCCACTGAGCCACCCAGGTACCCCCCAATGATGCTTTTTGCAGAAACTGCAAACCCCATCCTAAGTCCATATGGGGTATCAAGGAGCCCCAAATGGCCATACAATCCTGGAAAGAACAAAGCCAGAAGCATCAAACTCCCTGATTTCAAAACCTGCCACAAAACTACAGTGACCCAAACTGTGACATGAATGTGTCGGTTAACGGACTGGAACAGAGGGCCCAGAATAAACCCCCATGGATACGGAGAGCTCATCTCTAACAAGGGTGTTGGGGACACTGAAAGAGTAAAGGCCGGTCTCAGCAAGTGGTGCTGGGAGCACTGGGTGTCCACACGCGAAGGAATGAGGTTGAACCCTCAACGCACGGCACATAACAAAAGGGAAGCCCAGACAGATCTATGACCTAAATGTACAATCCAAAACTGTAAAACTCTTGGAGGGAACAGAGGACAGAGGTTCTTGACATTGGATTTGACCTCTGCTTCGTGGCTAGGGCACCAAAGTTACCAGTAACAACAACAGACAGACACGCTTGACGTCAGGAACGCTGGACAGTTCTGTGCATCAGAAGACACCGTCAACGGGGTAAGAAGGCAGCCCACAGGATGGGAGAAGATACTTGCAAACTGGGCGCCTGGGGGGCTCAGTGGGTTAAGCCTCTGCCTTTGGCTCAGGTCATGATCTCAGGGTCTGGGATCGAGTCCCGCGTCGGGCTCTCTGCTCAGCGGAGAGCCTGCTTCTCCCTCTCTCTGCCTGCCTCTCTGCCTACTTGTGATCTCTGTCAAATAAATAAATAAAATCTTTAAAAAAAAGATATTTGCAAACTGTAGGTTTGGAATTAATATTCAGAATATATAAGGAACTCCTTTCACTCAGCAACAAAGTAAGCAACCTGATTAAAAACGGGCAAAGGACTGCACAGACTTTTCTCCAAAGAAGATGCACAAGTGGCCAATGAGCACGTGAGAGGAAGTCCCGCTCACACCGGGCAGGACGGCTGCTGGCAAAACAAAACAAGGACCGTGCACATGTGGGCAAGGGTGTGGGGACCCAGAGCCCTAGCAAACCGGTGACAGGAACGGTAACATTCAGCAACTATGACAAACGGTACGGCAGTTCCTTAAAAAATTAAAAAGAGCTACTGTGGGACACAGCAATTCCAGCGCTGGGCAGTCACTCCAAGAGCTGAAAGCAAGGTCTTGAAGAGATGTTCCTACACACAAGATCACAGCAGCTAAAGGGTGGACATGTCCCAAGTGTCCTCCAGCGGAGGAGGGATGAACGAGATGTGGACCTCAGTCCCCAGAAGGAGGGAGATCCTGACACCTGCTGCGGTGGGGATGGACCTTGGGGACGTTACCCAGCGTGTAACCAGCCCATCACCAAAGGACGGACACTGCGTGATCCCGCCCACATTGGTGGCTGGCAGAGGCTCAGTCACAGGGATAGAGAGTGGGCGGCAGCAGCCAGGGTGGGGGAGGGCGTGGGCTGAGTGTTCATTGGGGGCAGAGTCCATCTTTGAAGCCGGACTTCTGACGTTTGCGCAGTGTGAATGCACTTACTGTCACCGATCTGATACACTCAGAAACGGGTGAGAGGGTCAAGTTCATGTTATGTGCACTGCACCATATTCTTTAGAAGTTAGAAGAAAGTAAGATTTCAATCAGAGCAGCTCTGCTGATATCTGTCCTGCTGCTAAGCTGTAAGACTTTGGGAAAAGGATCCCTTTGCTTTAAAAAATAATGACAATAAGACTATAAAAGTTCTGCTGTAGACACTTCCAAACGCTCACTCTGCACTAGGACCCAGTGACCAGCTCATTGCCCTGCAGGCCTCTCTGGACCCCCATGACTCTCCATCACCCCATTAGTCCTCTCTGGAGCCCAATGACCTGCCCGTCACTCTGTAATCCACTAGCAGAAGGGCAAAAAGGCCAGGATTCAAATCCTCCTTCCTGTAAACTGACCCATCGTCTATCCTCCTTGAGGCTCCAAGAAATGTGTGGCAGCTGTTCCCATGTCCATGGACATGTCCTTTCGCAAGGCTCCCTGAACCTGGAAATGGGGTGTGAAGGGCTGGTGCATGAGGGAGGCTGGACGGGCCCGGGGCAGGGTTGTGTTGTGTCTTCCGAAAATGTCCTGTCCCTCCTCTCTGGAGGAGGGCCTCTGCTACGGTCTGGATGTATGTGTGCCCAAATTCACGCAGCCAGACCTAGCCCCCAGTGTGATGGGTCAGGAGAAGGGTCTGAGGAGGAGGAGGTTGGGAGGCTGGAGCACCCAAGATGGGATCAGTGTCCTTGTACAAGAGACCCCACAGAGCCCCCAGCTAGAAGACGCCCTCTGGGAACAGGGAGAGGCCTCACCAGACCTTGGAGCCGCTGGGCCTTGATCCTCCATGGCCAGTCCAGAGCCCTGAGAAGTAAGTGTTGCTCGTACGTCCTGGGGCTGTGATATTTTCGTTATGCACTGAAACGGTGTCCCTCTATTCTTGCAGATGTTGACTATGTCTCACAGGCCAGGTGGGGACGTCCTGAGGCCAGCAGGTTCCTTTTTGACTCACCGTCAGTCCCCAGCATGGTGGCAGGCATGCCATCGGGGCTCACTGTGTGCAGGAGGGGGCATGGGGGCCACACTCCCAGAGGTGCATCAGTGTGGGGATGGACAAGGGGCTGTCCGCGCCGAGCTCCCAGCACGAGGCGGGTGACTGAGCAGCGCTCCTACATGAGGAAGGAGCCCTGCTCCTGCCCTCCAAGAAACAAACCCGCTGGTGTCCCTCAGATCACTGTCTGCAGGAGACCCACTGCAGTACGGGACGTCACCAGCAGCTGCGGACAGCTGACCCAGCAGTGGCCCTGACCCTGGAGATGCCGCTCGGTTAACACTCCTTCCCGACAGCTGCTCTTCCGTCCATGCGTCCCTTGGGTGGAGGCTAACTCAACCCCTCCAGGATAAACCGGCTTGTGTCCACCTGTGTTTGTACGGCTCTGAGCACCTGCTCACAATCCGGCATACATGCTGCCCAAGGCCCCAAGCGACCCCCGTGAGAACGTGAGTTCTCGAAGTCGAGACCTGCTTCAGCTTGCGGAAACCCTTTCGGAGAGTCAAGCATCACCCCTCACCCCTCCTTCTGGCCGACAGATGAGATTTTCCAGCTGGGGACACAAGCCACGGCGCAGATGCCCCTTTCCCCACGTTAGACTCGAGGACAGGTGCCGATGGCGGGGCTGTCACGGGCTCACGCGCTACACGCGCTCCAGACGCCCGTGTCAACCGGTGGGTCGTCATCTAGGAAAGAGAACACCCAGGACCGAGCTCTGTTGTGTTTGCCCTTCCTGGCTGTTTCTGCCTATTTCTGGAACAAATTTCATTACACAGACATGACCCCTCCTTTTTGGATGAAGCCAGCCAAGCAGGGCTGCGGTCACAGAGCAGGCGGCTCACTCCCCTCCGCAGGACCCTGTCTGCAAGCCGGCCTGCAGCTTCCGGCTCCCCGGGAACAGACTCGGGCGCTCCCACAGACCCGCGTGCACTCTCCCACGCACCGCCCCTGCGTGGGCACTGAGGTTTGCAGTGGTGGGAGTGTGTGCCCGACTTCATCAGGGACCCAGCTCTGGACCGCCTCCTGTGGTATCCACAAGCCCGAGTCTTCTGCTTACCATGTGGCCTTGGCTCACAGTGGCTCTGGTGACACTGGCACCCAGTGGCTCCCACCTCAGCCCCAGACTCCTTCTGGGCTCCCCTGAAGCCAGGCCAGCTACCATGAACCCAGACTTTAAACCCCCCAGCACTGGGCCAGCTCCCTACACAAGAGGCCAGAGCCCATACACCCAGGCTCCTCGCCCACCCCAGCACCACACAGGTCCCCGCAGACCCAACCTACCAGCTGGCCCCTGAGGGTCAGTTCTTCCTAAGCTCTTCAAGAAAATCAAGAGAAGGAAGCACTTCTTACAAAGCCGGAGAGGAGAGCCCGGTGAGCACCCTGTGGGAGACTACAAGTCCATGTTCCTGACGAGCTCAGATGCAAACATTCCGCCAACCTGAGCTGAGCGGCTCATTAAAAGGATCCTGTACTGTGACCAAGTGGGACTCATCTCTGGAATGCAAGAACGGTTCAGCATACGGAAACCTATAGATGTGACACGTCACACTAACAGAATGGAAGACAGAAGTCACGTGATCATCTCAGCGATACAGAAAACATGTGTAACAAAATTCAACATCTTTTCATGATAAAGACAGACAATAAATTGAGCAGAGAAGGCAGCTACCTCCACATCATAAAGGCCGCATACGACGAGCCCACACTAACGTCAGCCTCATGGGGAAAGGCAGAAAGCCCCTCCTCTCAGATCAGGATGTAGACAAGGGCGCCCACTCTCACCACTCTTGCTCCAGATGGTACCAGAAGTCCTCGCCACAGCAATCAGGCAAGAAAAAGAATAAAAGGCACCCAAATCAGAAAGGAAGAAATTAAAAAATTGCCTCTCTTTGCAGATGGTATGATCTTAAGGATTTAGGATGTAAGTAAGTAAGTATGATCTTTAGGACTAAATCCTAAAGACTCCGCCCAAAACCGTGAGAACTAACGAATTCAGTGAAGCTGCGGGACACAAAACCAACACACGAGTATCGCTGCATTGCTGTACCCTAAGAACAAATGATCTGAAAAAGAAATATCAAAAACCGTCTCATTACAAGAGCATCAAAACCAGCAAACACGTAGGAGTGAATCCAACCAGGTAGTAAGGAGACACGCACTGAAAATCACGAGACCTTGAAGAACAAAGCGAAGCAGACGGCAGTAAATGGAGAGCCGCCCCATGTTCATGGACTCGGGGAATTAATGCTGTTAAAATGTCCACATGACCCAAAGTCATCTATACATTCAATGCAGTCCTTCTTGACACTCCAGTGGCATTTTTTGTAGAGATAGGGAGACAGTCCCAAAATTCATATGGAACCACAGAGGACCCCAAGGGCCATATCAATCCTGAGAAAGAACAAAGCTAGAGGCATCACACTTCCCAAAATCGGCTGATGCTACAAAATTATAGGAATCTAAACAGCACGGTATCAGCATGAAATGACAAGCAGACCCATGGGACAGAACAGAGAACCCAGAAACAAACCTACACACATACAGTCATTTAATTTACAGCAAAGGAGACAGGAGTTTGGGGAAAGACCATCCCTTCAATAAATGATGCTGAGAAAACTGGCTGACCGTAAGCACAGGAATGGAATTGGTTCCCTATCTTACACAATTCACAAAAAATTAATTTGGAAACTTAAATGTGAGATGTTAAACTATTAAATTCCCAGAAGAAAACATACAGGAAAACCTCCTTGACATGGGTCTTGACGACGATTTTTTGGATAGGACATCAAAAGCACACAAAAGAAAACACAGTAAAGGAGACCGTCATCAACACGACGGAAAGGCAGCCTGCACAATGGGAAGAAAATTTCAACTGCTTTATCTGATAAAGGCTTAATTGCCAAAATGTGTAAGGAACTAATACAACTCAATAGCAAAAAAAAAAAAAAAATCCAATTAAAAAATTGGCAGAGGCTGTACAATAACTCCTGGGATGTGATGTGTAGCCTGGGACCGTAGTCCACGACACCCTGTGCTCTGTTTGAAAGTTGCACAGAGAGAAAGTCCAAAAGTTTTCATGACAAGGACACGTGGTGTAAACTTACGTTGACTCGCAGTGTGCACGCCACCACGTCTCTGTGCCACACACGGTGAGCTGACACAGGCTGCCTGTCCCTCCCATCTCAGTAAAACTGGGAAAAAAACAGTACAATACAAAACCAAAACAGGCAGAGGACCTGAGCAGACTTTTCCCGTCTTGGTTCCATACAAATGGAATGTATGTAGATTATGTAGACACGTGCACTCTTAACATCATTAATCAAAGGGGAAATGCAAATCAAAACCACAGTGAGATCCCACCTCACACCAGTCAGAACGGCTAAAATTAACCAGTCAGGAAACGACAGATGCTGGCGAGGATGTGGAGAAAGGGGAGCCTCCTGCACTGCTGGTGGGAATACAAGCTGGTGCAGCCACTCTGGAAAACAGCATGGAGGTTCCTCAGAAAGTTGAAAGTGGAGCTACCCTATGACCCAGCATCGCACCACTGGGAATGTGCACGAAAGAAAGGAGCTCTGTATCTCTAACAAGCATCTGTAGTGCCACGTTCCTTACAGGGTTATTCACAATAGTCTAGACACAGAAGTGTCCACGGACGGACAAATGCATAAACGAAACACAGCACGTGTATACACAATGGAATGTTATTCTGCTCTAAACAGAAAGAAATCTTGTCATTTGTAGCAACATGGATGGATCCTGAGGGAGAGATCAGCTAGAGAAAGATGGACGCTGTATGCTCTCACTTCCATATGGAATCTGGAAAAGTTGAACTCCCAGCAGCAGAGCGTGGGTGGGGGTTGCGTGGTCTGGGGTGGGGGACGGGGAGTCCTGGGGGTCTAGTGTGCAGCATGGTGACTGCAGCTAACACTACTGTGTTGGATCCTAGACTGTTGCCCAGGGAGTGGACCTGAGTGTTCTCAACTCACTCAGAAATAGTAATTATGTGCCGTGACAGGGGTGTTCGCTTGCCCTGTGGTGGCGATCGCTTCACAATACATACATGGACCACATCACGCTGTCCCATACCTTCAGTTTACACAGGTTGTATCTCAACAAAGCCAAAAGAAGAATAACCCTCCTCCAAGTCCAACAGAAGAGCCACTTCCCAGGCTCCTGGAATGAACTCTCCTGCTGGTGCAGGGCTGTATGGGATGGGTCAGGTCAGCCAGGTGGAAGACTGCACAACGTATCCCACAGAAGTCCCTGGTGTCTGGTGGCCCAAAGACAGACGGATGACAGAAGAGCCTGAGGCGCTCCCAAGGAAGCACCTGTCTCAAGGAAGGAGCTAGAAGGCTGCGTCCTCATCAGCTGGGACACCCAACACCATAGCCCCAGGAGCTGTAAACCAGAGTCTGCTTCTCGCCAATCTGGGCCCAGGACAGGCAAGATCAGGTGTGGGTGTGGCAGGGTGGCAGAGCCCTGCGGTGAGCTGGGGGCGGGGAGGGTGGCTGGCTTACACTCCTGGGGGCACTGATGCCTCCTCACGGCCTCGTCACTGCCCACGCATCACACCTGCTCACACCAGCACCTGGGGTTAGGCGACTACGTGCACGACAGACAGGGTCACAAGCGCTCAGACCACAGCAAGCAGTTACAAGGGTGCCTCCCATCGTGTGGGGCAACGTGCAGAAAGAAATCCTTCTGTTCTCTCCAGGTGTCCCCACCACCTGGGAGACCTTACTGGACCCCCGAAAAGCATGCTGAGCCGAATACATGCGTGCTGACCCGGGCGCCCTCTAAACCTCACTGCCTGGCACTCCTGCGCTTGGTCAGTGGTTGCAGAGGACTTGCTGTGGGCCCAGCCGTGGAAGGCTTCACCGGCATCCACTCACCTGAACGCTGGCAGCCATCACCTCACACGGTACTGGATGGACCCTGCATGACGCACTCAGGATCCCGGGGCTCACGGGTCCCTCAGTCCCACTTGGAACGCAGCTATGGGTGTGGAGCACGTGCTCCCGAGGCCATCCGTGGGCTCCTCCACACAGGAAAGCCTGTTTGTCTGGGTTTCCCACCTGGGTCCCTGTCTTCAGCTCTACTTGTCATGACGGTCTGCTTTATGTGGGCACCACGGGGACAGCTGGCACAGGGCTCTGGGGTGTTTACAAAGCAGGGGTCCCTGAGGGCTGAAGCGGCCACCACCCTGTGTGAGTGCGAACTTCTCAGCGTTCCTGCTTGGAGGCATCCCCAGTCACACGGAGGATGAACAGGGTGGTTACCGTGTATGCATGTGTGCACGACGTGCATGTGCGCATACCGTGTGCATATGTGCACACGTTGTGGGTACAATGTACACGTGTGCGCATCTTGTGAGCATGTGTGCTGTGTACATGTGTGTAAATACTGTGTGTGCATGTCTGTGTGAGTGTATGTGCATATGCATGCATGCGTGTGCATCTGTGAGTACTGTGTGTGCATCTGTGTGTGCACACATGTGCACACGAGTGTATGCGCTGTGTGCATGTGTGTGCCATGTGCATGCATGTGTATCCGTGGTACCATGTGTGTGTGCATGCGTGTGCACATGCATCTATGCATACCATGTGCATGTGTGTGCCACATATGTGCATCTGGGAGAGCACATGTGCACATATGCCATGTGTACATGTGTGTGAGTTTGTGTGCTGTGTGCATGTGTGTGCACCGTGTGCACGTGTGGATACCGTGTGCATGTGTGTGGGCGTGTGGGCACCGTGTGTACCATCACATTTCTGCAAACACAGACAGGCCCCTATCATTGTGTCCCTGCCTGGATCTGGGGCCACAGCTGGGGACCCTTTTCCGTGGACACTTTTCTCACGCCCCACAGCTGAGTTGCTTTTCTGTGGGCGTCACATCATGTCCACCCACAGCATCGCCCCCATCCTGACAGCACAGCGAAGTCGGAGAAACCAGCCCCCGCCAGCACGTGCACGCACTGGCTTCAGCTCTGTGGCACGTTTCCCAATAGAAACAGCAATCACGGAACCAGAAGCTGGAGAATAGATTTCTGCACGATCTCTTGTTCAATTGACTTTTAGTTCTTATCATGGAGGCTGGGGGAGAGCTGGCTGCACTCTTGTTCCTGGAACCGCCCCCAGACCCGCACCTTCTCCCATACCTGTGTACCCTGATGCCTGCTGCACCGGAGCCACACTCTGCGGAAAGGACAGAGGGGCCCACGGCACATGGCAAAACCTGTTCTGGGTGAGGAGCGTCCCAGGGTGAGATGGCGGGTGGTCCGCCTTGGGGGCATCACATCCCTGGAGGACCTTCCAGGTGTGGGGGCGGGGAAGCCAGTGGCTGGAAAGTGATGGCCAGAGCACATCTGCGCTCGCGTGTTTCCACTGGAAGTGGTTGATGTGGGTCCTGGAGACAGAAACGTGTCTCATCTCCAAGACGTCAGGATCTGCAGGGAGAAGCCGCCACGGGGAAAATCGCCCCCAAGGCTGTGAGGTAGGAGCCTTGGGGCACGGAGATGGCGAGCGTCTGTGAACACAGGCCAGCTGCGCACAGAGAAGCAGGAGCCACCCGCCAGCTTCATGAAAGGCGAGGTCTCCATGGATGGTGCAATCTCGGGTCCCCTCTGCTCACCCACGACAGTTGTGGGGCCTGCAAACCCACTGGCCGCCACACCAGCTGGGCCCCTGTAATTCAGTCTGCCCCGCCCCCACACCAGCCGCAGGTGCTCCGGGCCGCGTGGCTCTCCACCCGGGGTCCCACGGCCCTGTCCTTGGGCTCAGGAACTCGCTCCCGCGCTCACAGAGCTCAGGGAAACACAGACACGTGCCGGCTTATTCCAGAACCCAGCATAGGGTAAAGGACGCAGATGAGCAGCCGGATGGAGACGCACAGAGGGCGAGGTCTGGGAGGACCCTCGTGGGGCCGGGGGGCATCACCCCCTCCACACCCCGCATGTTCACCGACCCGGGGGCTCCCCGAGTTCCCACTGCTGGGAATTTTGTGGGGATTCCTCACGTGGGCATGATGGAGCATGAAATCCATCTCCAGCCCCCTCTGCTCCTCGGAGGATGTGGGGTGCGGCTGGAGGGGCCCCGCCTCTGATGCCGGCTCCAGCCGCCCTGCTCTGAAGCTATGCCTCGTCGCCTCATTTGATCACATGTGCTCCTGCCCCCCAGGAAATTGCAAAGGGGTCCAGGCTCCGTGTCAGGAGGCGGGACAAAGATTCGAATATGATTATTTTTGTATCACAGAAGGTCCGGTGGCTGGGGGCAGCCTGGTCCGGAGCAGAGCCTGGTGTGTGTTGGGGAAGGTCACCTTCTCCAACGGATGCCTCCCTGCACAGATCACGGCCACCCTGACCTCACACCCCGCCCCCCAACTCACCCACAAGCGCGCCTGCTCCTGGCTCACCCTCGCCTGATGTGAACCGACTTCCAAAGCTTACCCACTGCAGGGGTGGTCTGTCGTCTTACTACCTCATTTTGGACAGGGGTCTTAGCCATCAAGTACACACGGTATACACACGAAAGAAATTCACGGACCCAGCTGGACTCCAGGTTACAGAAGCAGACGGTGTCACTGCGAAGCCACTTCCCATACACATCACAGAATAGGTTACAGAATGGACTGTTTGCTCTTTCATGACCCAGCGTGTGCAAACACATGCACCGCTCACACAGATGAGAATGGAGCATGTGCCCAGATACACGGGACAGTTCTGTGACAATGATTCCTGAGCACCAAGCGTGTTGACCTCACCTTGCAGCATCAGCACTCGGGCTCAGGTGTCCCCGCAGACCAGGTTGCTGCTGGCTTGCCTGTCTCTGTAAAGCAAGAGTCAGAAACCACAGTGTCACTGCTGCCTGACTGGGAAGGACATCTGGGTCTCAATTTATTCCCACGGGGCTCCAGCCCTGACTCCCCAGCAGCCCCAAGGCTCTGGTTGCCGCTCTGGACCTTGGTGTTCGAGGGTGATGGTTAGCCAAGGTCGTGGGGCTGCACCCTGAGCCCAGCATGGCCGGAGGGAAGATGCCTGCAGGCCAGGCAGAGAGGCCGGCACAGACTCCCCCACTCAGAGCCCCGAGGAACCAAACCCGCGGGCGCCCTGGTCACTGACGCCCATCCTGCGCTGCGAGACGGTGAATTCCTGCGGCCCCGGCACACCCGCTCTTGGCGACACAGGGGCGCATGGCTGAGCCGCACACAGAGGAATGAAGTCGGGAGCCGGTCCGCACCGCCCGGCACCGAGCCCCTCAGCTAGCTCTGCCCGGAGAAACACGTCGGCCCCCCCCCGCAGACAGCCCCGTGCTCCCCAGCACCTCGGCGCTGACGCCCACCTTCCGGACACCCGCACGGCAGTCCGCCCCGCTCGTGCCGCAGGGCCCGGCCACGGACCGGGGTGGGGCTCTGCAGGGAAACTCAGTGTGGACGACGGGGGTGGGGGGCGTGAGGACGGGGTCAGCGGGCCCCGGGTCAGCGCCCCCGCAGGTGCACGCTCGCCTGGGGTCCGACAGCCTCCGGCGGAATGAGGGAGACGCCCTCCGGGGGTTCCCTGGGTTCGCGTCCCCGCACCGGCCACAAGGCCGCGGGGGCTTCCGGGCCCCCACGCCGGACTGCGGACGCGGCCTTGCTCGCCTGGCCTCCCCGCGGCTTTCCGGAAAGGACCCGGCGCCGCCTCCACCCCTGAGCGACCAAGCCTCCGGCTCAGTTCGTCCGTGCGGCTTGGGGTTGGGGTCAGACCTTGCTGGGGCTGGCGCTGGAGCTTGGGGCCGCCCCCGCCCCCCGCCGCCCTGAGGCGCGGACGGCTCCTTCCCCGAAGGACGCCCATCCCGTGGCCGCGACGCTCTCCGACTCCTCGGCCCCTGGCGCTAGCCTGGCGCGCGGCCGCGGAGCTGGCCTGGTGTTGGGCCTCCGGGGCCCCGCGCCGCCGCCCACCCCGTCCGCCGCCCCCACTCCAGGACCCCGCCTGCTTCCAGTGTCCGCGCTGCTCAGCTCAGCCGTGGCTCGGCGGCCGACGGCTTCCCGCCCTAAGGGCCGCTGCAGACCCCGGGGCGCGTCTCACCCGTGCGGGTGTCCGTTCTGCGGTGCACGGGACTCCGCGCTCGCGACACGCAGTAAGGCGGCCTGCGGGGGAGGAAGCGGGAGCGCCCGGGTCCGCCGCGGGACCGCAACCGCGAGCCCGGCAGCCGCTGCGGCGTGGGTCCCCCCGCGAGTCCGGAACCGCGAGCCCGGAACCCGCAGCGCCGTGGGTCCCCCCGCGGGCCCGGAACCGCGGGCCCGGAAGCCGCTGCGCCGTGGGTCCCCCCGCGGGCCCGGAACCGCGGGCCCGGCAGCCGCTGCGCCGTGGGTCCCCCCGCGAGTCCGGAACCGCGGGCCCGGAAGCCGCTGCGGCGTGGGTCCCCCCGCGGGCCCGGAACCGCGAAATCACTTTGCACAGTTCACGCTGTTGCTGTGAGTTTAAACTCGACGGCGATCTCCCGGCCGGTGACCGCGAGTGAGCGCGTCTCCCGCCGTCGGGAGCCCCGTTGTCCCGCTTACCGCAAAGTCACGCCGGTCACTCTTCGGGGGTCGGCGGCAGCGACGACTGCCGCTGTGGCTGATCGTGGCGGCGCCCACAGAGGAAGGGCGGAGGGCCGCGCGCGGTGCTCTCGGAGCACGGACTCCTGCAGAAGCGCCGGTCCTCGGCGCCGAGCCTGCGCCGCCCGCGGTTCTCCCCGCAGACCATCCTGAACCAGGTGTGGCTTGCGTGGCGGACTCGCTCCCTCTCCAGGCACAGGCTTGCCACCTGCCACCTTCAGGGAGGTCGGCCCTCGCCGGTTCTATCAGGAGGACAGGACCTCGCTGCCCTCCTGGGACTCTGTGCTGCTGGGCCTGCCCCTCACCTTCCAGGGCCCGTGGGAGCCCAGCCTGTTGGGACGGTCTCCGCTTCTCCACCTTATGCAGGACGAGAGAGGGGCTCATGACACGTCTCAGCAGGACACTGAGGGAAGCCAGTTTGTCCCCCAGAGGTGGCCTCTGGACCTCAGTTTATCTGCAGTGGAGGCAATGAAGGGACGGCAGGACTCCCATTGTCCTGGACGGGCCACCAGGCTCAGCCTAGCGCCAGCGCCCACGTCTACCCAACAGGCTTGCCCTGCTGGCTGCCGGGGTTCCTGACACTCACTCCCTGTGTTCCCCGAGGCCATGACACAAGCTGGTTCTAAGCCACGGCCACATCCCACACAGGGTACCCGAGAAGAAACTTGTTTTTCTGTTCCAGCGGAAAAGTACTCACATCACATGTAATAATACTGCCCGTCTCCGCACCCCGGATGCAGAGAAAAGCGTGGCCAGGGCTGGGTCACCCGCCCCCGCCCCGGCCTTGGCGCCTGGCCAGCCTACTCTTGGTGGCTGCAGATTTCAATCTACAATGTTCGCATAACAGCTCCCTAGAAGAACCCAGACATAAATAAATAAACCATGATTTGAAAAGCACTTTGCACCAAGAGCATAATTCAGAGCCTCTGGGCCGTTGCTCTGGGCACACAGGAAACATCAGACAGGTCACCTATCCTTCGGGAGGAGTGACCACCCCAGCTGAACGGCAGCACCAGGACTGATCAGGGCCCCTGGTGAGAAGGCAGCCAGTTCTGAATTCCCAGCCCTGCCGTTGGCTGGTTGTCTGACCTTCGTTATATTTCTTACTTCTTAAGCTTATGTTTCCCAGGAAAGTTCTCAAGAGGCTTAGGAGGATAATGAGCAACAGTGACCGTGGTGTTCCAAGCTCCCGTGGGCACGGACTCAGGGTGCCCCTGGGGACTGCCAACCCTGGGCCCACGACCCCCGGGCCTGCTCTGCGCTTTACGGAGGGGGAGCGGACAGGCTCCACAAACGCACGCATGCAGAGCAGAGGCAAACCATGGATTCTCGTCCCAAACCTCCATGGCCAAAGCCCGTACAGGGCGTGTGCTCACGATACCACAGCAGATGCCATGTTTTTTACCAAAATTATGAACTCTTTATTTTGGCAAACTTTTCGTTTTCCAGTCCCCCTCCGGAGCCGCTGACACGTGAACCCAGCCGGCAGCAGCTCCTTGAGGCCCGATACCCAGCACAACCCTCACCCCTGCACCCTGCACCCACATACACTGCGACTCCCGAAGCCTGCAGGAGCACACGAGGGGCCAACACCCCCTTCTGGCCATGACGACCTTTCTCCCTTTCAGCTCACCTTCTTTGACGCAACGAGGCAAACACCCTGGGTGGGAGAGTGGGGGCCCCCCATGTGTGTGGTTCTCTTATTTGTGACTCTGAAACATTCCGAGACCCAAAACCCATGAGAACGACCTGCCTCGTCCCTCAGCTCCCCCAAACGTGGCTCTCCGGCTGTGATGCCCCTCTCACATGCTTCCGTACTTCCTGCCCACTTTGTTCCTGGTGGAGAGGGCATGGGAGCTGCTGATGGAGGAGGGAGTGAGCCTGGGACTAGGTTCTGCCCGTGGGGCCCTCACTGGGCAGTGAGCACCTGCCCGGGGACCTGGGCTCAGACACCCTGCCGGTCCACACTCTGCGTGTTGCTGCTGTGGGAATAGAACAGGATTCATCATCTAGTCTGGGTGCAGCTGGGACTGGTTGTTCCAATCTGACTTTCTCAGAAGCCAACAGAAGCTTAAAGCAGTTCACATCTAAAGTATCGGAAATCATGTTACGTTTCTTAAACATCCTGGCTCCGTGTCAACCAAGATTTCAAAACAAGGGCTTCCAGAGTGAGGGAGTTTTGAGGGAGATTTGAAATTCACCAAAACACTCCAGGCTAGATGTCTGCTATTCCGGCCTGGCTGGAGAGCCCCTGCCAGCCCCTCCTCTCCCCTCGCCCAGCGGGGCCGGCTGTGACCCGGCTGTGACCCAGTAGTCACCGCAGTCGAAGTGTTACATGTAGACGGACGTGTGGCACAATTTATAGGAACCTGACCAAGAGTTTATTTTTCAAATTTCCTTGAAGTAATTCTTATGCAGGGAGAGTCTTCAAGATGGGATAAGCCTGTAATTAATAATGCTGAAAGGAACGCTCTCCATGCATTAAAATAATCGTCCTCTTAGGGTGTTCCTTGGTGGCCACGTGTAAACGGTGTTGGCATAGCATCATTTTCAAAATGGAAAATTAGGAAAGAAAAGAAATCCCCAAAGCCCCCTAAGGCCCTCAAGGAGGAAGCTGATGCAAGCAGAGTTTATTTACATACAATTATAATGCCGGTGGCTTTAATTAGCTTGGTAAAGGTTAATAGCTTGTACCCCAAGGCATCTCTTGAAAGGTCCCTTTCCTCCACACCTACAAGACCTTTTTTCAAAGATCATTCAAATTATAGTTTAATAACATTGTCAGACTGATTGCACAGAGAGAAGGGTGTGCAGTCTGAGCTTGTAATTCCACGAAGGGAGACCTGGTTTCTGCGGCAAGAGAGCTCGCGTAGACGATGTCACTCGTGGAGGACGCAGACAAAGAAGGTGTGTGTGCGTGCGGATTTTAAAAAATCGCCACTTCGCCATCTCCCCCGTTACTTGAGTATTTTCAGGCAGCCGGGCTGGGAGGGGAGCGCCACACCTGTGAGGGCATTCTGAAGCCCGGAACCCATTGCCAAGTGTTGGAGCTGAGATTCCGGTCACGCTGATGTGCCTTCCCCTAATTCACCTCCACGCCACTAAGGACATCCCTAAAATGAGTATCAAGGTCTGGAAAGTGATTTTAATTACGGAAACCCAGTGATTAGCTCCTGTGCACAAGCTGGAACTAGGTCCCGGCCAGTTGCTAACTTGTGCTTCTGGTCTCGTATGGCACCCACGCAGTCACCTCGAGGCACCCCGGTTCCAGCCTTCCCGGGGACCCTCTGGAAGGGAATTCAGAGACTCTGCATCTGGTTGGAGGTTGTGCTCGAGATAACCCCTAAGGACCCTGGACCGTCCCCATTCTGCGGTCAGGAATGTTCTGCATTGTGCCTAACCGCACAAATACGGAATCTGGGTCTGGGTTCCCCAGAAGGCAGGGTCTGTGCTGTGTGAGTGGGGAGGCCCACAGGGGTGCTGGGAGGGCTGGGGAGCAGGGCCAGGGCCCCGAGGGGTCTGCGGACCCTGCAAGCTGGAGGAATCACTGCTCTCCTCCCCCACAGGTGCCCAGACACAGGTCAGGCAGTCAGGGGCCCCGTGGTGGTGGTGGTGGGGCTCAAGGTACTATGTGGGGAAAGCATGGGCCTCCCCCAGCGCGCACACATCCATCCCGGGCTGGGTGTCCCCATCGACACGGGAGGTCCTTGTCTTTGCTGCTGTAGAACAAGCCAGGGCCGCCCAGGACAGGACTGGCAACGCTGTGTCCTCACTCAGAGTCTGCTGGAGCAGGGGGCGGCCAGGCTTACCTCGTCGGGCAGAAACTCAAAGGCAGGCCGAGGAGTGGGAGCTCTGCGTGGGAAAGGGAAGGTCAGGGAGCTCCGGGAGCCCTGAGAGGTCGCGGGCACCAGAGAGCTCTGTAGGAAAACATCTGGCCCAACGTGTTCCGTGATACACACATTACCACCAGTCTATCAAAACATCTCTGTCCTCCCAGAAATAGGTCTCAAGGGTTTCCAAGTAGGTCTTTGTGTCTGTGTATTAATTGTGGTAAGGCTTGCTTTCAGCTAAAAGTGACCTGTCACACACACACCTCACACTGTTGACCTCCGTCCTGTGCCCACTTCCCAGCACATCGAACAAGAGCCACACATGTGCGGGAAGCCAGGACACCACACCTAATACTGGCTTCCTTTGAGGCAAAGACATATGGCCTCTGTCACTACGAGGCCCTAATCCCCCTTCCCACTGGCTGCCTCAACGTTCACGCAGCCTGTGCTGGAGGCCTGCGCTGCACACGAAGACTGGGGGGACACACAGTCGACGGGCCCCACCCCAACCCCACTTGCTCACAGAGCGGTAGGCGCTGGCCTCAGACGAGCCGTGCATGTCGGCACCTGCTTCCTGGGACCCGCGTGTGCCCTGAGCTGTGACAAGGACACTTGCTGTCGCCTCGAGCACCAGACTGCTCCTTCTGGGGCCTCCATGAAGGGTGTCCCGGGACCTCGGGGCATTTTCTCATCCACGATTCTGTGTGTCATCTGCCCCGTGGACTTGGTGGCACATGGACAGGAGGGCACGTGCACATAGGAATCGGTGGAGAATCCAAATATTTTGAACACTCACTCGTGGTGTCTCTTACTCTTGCTCTGTCCCTACTTAGGATCCAAATCAAGCTTGGCTCCCCCTGGCTTCTTGTTTTTGGTGGAAGGTGGTGCTGTGTTGTTTGAAGGCCCACGTAGGCTCAGCGACTGCACCCAGGTGCCAGGCCACGCGTCGGTGACCGGGCGTGGGTCCATAATCACCACTTGCTCCGCTCGGTGACTTCCACACAAAGTCTAGCGGAAAAATGTTTACCATTTAGTTAAAGCAGGAGCTACTATAAATTCTTACTCCGAATGTTTGGCATTAGTTGTTCCAAAGTGATAGCCATTACAAAATTATCGTAACTCATTTACTTTTTAGCAGATGCTTAATTAAGACTTTCATGAGCCATTATGAGACTTAACTGGGAGGAGTCTGTGTTCTCTGAATCAGTTTTACTAAATTAGAAGTGAGAAGGACTTTGAACAAACTCGATATGGCATTCAAAGCTGTAATTAAAAGGAGAGAATTAGAATTTTCCCCTACCTGCAGCTCCCTTATATATTCAGAGTAACCCTCCACAGATTAAAAAAAAAAAAAAATCAGGAGTGACAAGGAAACTGCCATTAAAATCTCCAGATCTCACAAAGACTAAAATTGGGACGTTTGCCTAAAGTGAACATTTAATGAAAAACAGAATTAAGCTTGGTTCCACTCTAGGGTAAGAAACAGCTTCAGAAGGGGACACCTGGGTGGCTCAGTGGGTTTAGCCTCTCTTTGGCTCAGGTCATGATCTCAGGGTCTCAGGATTGAGCCCCGCCCCTGCTTCTCCCTCTCCCTCTGCTGCTGCCCCTGCTTGCGTGCTCTCACTCTCGTTCTCTGTCAAATAAATAAAATCTTAAAGAAAAGAAAAGAAACATCATCTGAGGGACTGATGTATGGTCCCAGACAGGTGCATTTCCCATTGGCTCGCTCCATTCTCAGCCCTGTCCCCCTCCTGTCCCCAGGGGGCGAGATGCTGCCTGCCACCCCGACCCCTCTCTTCCTCGAAGGGCCAGCCCCAGCAGCCTCCTGCCCCAGGAGAAACGGCGGGGCAGAGCCTCTTCTGCGTGCTCCTAGTGGTAACGTGCTTGCCTGGAACATGGTGGGCCCCGGGCCCCCGGACGTGCAGGAAGTGCAGGTGCGAGCCAGCCTCTGGGGACACAAGACTCTCCCACTGGAAAGCCCAGCCCAGAAGCTCGACTTGGGCACCATGGAGCTTGTCTCCCTCACTCCTGACCACCGTCTTGTCGGCGCTGCTGTGACTCTGGTCCCCAGCGAGAAGCAGAGGCCCGGCGCCTGAGCAGCCTGGCACGCACACTGAGGCCCCCGCACTGTGACTCTGAGGGACGTCTGTGTCCATGATGACCGCACGGGGTGGGGTCACACATATCCTGGGTCAGAATGCCCCACCTCTAGTGATGCCACCATGTCCACCCAGACAAGCCCTAATGCCCACGGCTGAGGCCACAGCACAGGCGGTTACCACCGGGGGCTGCACTCTGTGGTCTTGGTGAAGCCCAGAGTCCACGGGTGCCCAGGACTCTGGCTCACATGTCCTGACCTTGAACCGATGCCAGGCCACACGTTTGGATGCCGTCTACCTGCAGGAGGACCGGAAATGCCGTTCTGACGGATCCCTGCCGAAGACGGAGCGGAAAAGTGCGTGTCCTACCAAGGACTCCTCATGGACAAGCAGCTCTGAGGTCATGACGCCGATGTCTCTCAGCTGCAGAAAACACCCCCGTCCTGACGGCAGATACGGCTGTTTCCCCAAATTGCAGCCGCTGTAGAAGAGACCCTCGACTTGCCTGCGAGACAGGGGCATAAACAGGATTTATCCCAACATCTTTAACATGAAGATCACCTTCACATCAAACACGGAACACGTTAACTTGAAACGTTAACTCCCTTTAACAATGAGCCTGGAAGTGGCGTTTTCCTTCCTGTGGTCCCCAACCCCAGCAGCGTCCTCGCGCACCAGCCGCCAGAGTCACAAGGATTCCCCATCAGCCTCCAATATCTACAAGGATTTTAAAACACGTCCACTGGGCTGTCATAAATGCGATATTCATCCGCAACAATAATGTCCATTGTCAACTGTCCAATGCCATGTTCTGCGTGGCATCCATGATGGGGGATGTCACTCCTCCTCTGCTTTCCAGGGTGAGTGTGTCCCCTTTGCTGTGGCTTCAGGGCCACGAAAATGCGGGTGAACCCCATGTCACCCACCCTGGGCCAAATGCGGACGCATGGAGTGGCTTTGTGACTGAGGACAGAGAGGCAGAGGGAGACACACACAGGCACCCATGGGCTCAGGAGGCACCGGCGCACAGTGTGGCTGCCCCCCGTGTCGATCCCACTAGCATGGGGAAGCGGCCTCAGCCTATGCGTCCAGGGCATCAGGGCATGCCAGCCTGCAAAGCCACCCTCAGGGAGAAGCCCCGGAGCAAGGTTTTTAGGTTACGGTGGATGCCGGGGTTCTGAGATGCAAATTAGGTTTTCCACTGTCTCGGGCTCATCATCAACAGTGAGGCCGAGGACACTGACTCCTCAGCCTCCGGGCCCCAGTTCCAGCTGTTCCTCTGGAAAATGCTGTATGGCAAAATCACAGGAGGCCTCTAAACACGGACTTCCTTCTCAGAAGTTACGCCGGTCTTCACAGGGTGGCCAAGCCGGATTTCACCTGGGGCACATGGCGCTGGTCATGGTCTCTCCCTCCCCCCAACAGCTACCACCACACAGCATTCCCACCACCCTCACAGGGAGAGCCAGCTCTGCACAGGTGATAGCGGAAGCCACGTGCACCAGGGTGTCCCCCACCTTGGAGAACATCTGGCTCCCTCCCCTTTCCCGTTCCCCCCCCCATGGCTTGTGCCCCCTTGTGGCTCTGTCTCTGAACTGCCAACACCATACAACACGCTTCTGTGTGCTGCTTCCTATTGTCCACACTGCACGGAAGCTAAATTCTCTATAATTCTTCAGATACGCAGCATGATGGTGAGTCTTATGTGTGAATGTGCTCAGATATTAAATGAAATGCTATTCTGTGAGCGTGGTTTTTGGGTGAGGGTAACATTTACATCACTAGATTTTGAGTAGGCAGATTGCCCTCCCTAGTGTGGTGGGCCTCGCCCAATCAGTTGAAGGCCCATCTAGCACAAAAAGGCTGTCCTCCTCTGAGCAAAAGATAGCTCTCCAGACGTGTCCTTGAGACTTGGACTGGAACACAGGGTCTCCTGGGTCTCTAACCTAGCCACCTACCCTGTAGACTTTGCACTTACTGGGCTAAGAGTGTGAGCCACTTCCTTATAATAATTTTTTTTTTCATATCTCCCTTTTGGGTCCTGCTTCTCTGGAGAACCCTGATACAAGCAGTCAGGTTGAATATACCACAGTTTTACTTATAAAGCAAAAACCCAGCTCAAGTTACTTCTTTAATGGGAATCACAATTCAGTTTTTCTTTGGGTTGGTGATACAAAAACAATTCCTGCACCTAACATTGTTCCCTCGTAGTGCACTAGATCAGCAAGACTCATGAGAGGTAATCCGAAATTACCTTTAGTTTGTTTACAGTGTCTCTTAAACCTTTTCTGTGGAGATGCTCTGTAGGCAATCCCATGATTATCTGCTCATTCTAATGTAACATAAAGTCCTGGTGTGGCTTTAAGTCATTGTGTCTCATGAGAAAATGCTCCACATCACTCGGCATCAGGAAATACAAATCAAAACCACAACGAGATCCCACCTCACACCAGTTGGAATGGCCAAAATTAACAAGTCAGGAAACGACAGGTGCTGGTGAGGATGCGGAGAAAGGGGAACCCTCCTACGCTGTTGGTGAGAATGCAAGCTGGTGCAGCCACTCTGGAAAACAGCATGGAGGTTCCTCAAAAAGTTGAAAATAGAGCTACCCTATGTCCCATCAATCTCACTACTGGGTATTTACCCTAAAGATACAAACGTAATGATCCAAAGGGGCATGTGCACCGGAATGTTTATAGCAGCAATGTCCACAGTAGCCAAACTATGGAAGGAATCTGACGTCCACCAACAGACGAATGGATAAAGAAGATGTGGTCCATATACACAATGGAGTACGACTCCGCAATCAGGAAGGGTGAACGCCCACCATTTGCACCGACATGGATGGGACTGGAGGAGATTATGTTGAGTGAAATAAGTCAATCAGAGAAACACAAATACCATATAATTTCACTCCTATGTGGGATTTAAGAAACAAAACAGATGAACATGGGGAAGGGAGGGGAAAAGAAGAAGAAAACAGAGATGGAGGCAAGTGTGGGGATGGGATAACTGGGGGATGGACAATAAGGAGGGCATGTGATGGAATGAGCACGGGGTTTAGTATGTAAATGATGAATCCCTGATCGCTACTCCTGAAATACTACACTATATGTGTACAATACTACACTATATGAAGTACCAATACTACACTATATGTTAACCAGCTAGAATTCCAATAAAATTTTTTTTAAAAAGTCACTGTGTCTGTGTAGGTTCTCAGAAAGCAGACACCTAGAAGGGATCAGAGACATAAGTGACCAGGCAGAGGAGTCTGTGAAGGATGGAGAGTGTGTTAGTTTGCTCTCCAGCATCTGGCAGTTGGTGGAAAGCTTAGCGTGCCTCGGTTTGGAGATGTATGACCCCATCTTCTGCATCTGTCTTCACGTGGTGCTCTCCCTGTGTACATGTCAGTGTCCAGATTTTCCTTTCTTACAAGGACATCAGTCTTACCTGGTTAGGGACCCACCTTCCTCCAGTACGACCTTACCTCAGTTTAACCAATCACATATGCAATGACCCTATTTCCAAGTGTCACATTCTGAGGCTTGGACATAAGGACTTCAGCACGTGGATTACTGGGGGACACAACTCAACACCAGACAAGGGGGAAAGAGCAGGGGTGGCCAGAGAGAGCTTCAGATCAAGTAAGTCTAACAGCTACAGCAGGAGAGTGAGGGGAAAGTTGGGCAGGAAAGATATCAGACCGCATGCAGGTGTTCATGCCCATGGGGAGACCTGAGCACATGGAGGGTCCTGGCCGCAGCGAGGTCCCCATCGTGCCAGGTTGTCACGGGAGCAGCAGAGGAAGGGTGGCCGTGCTGTGAAGCCACTGTGGGTCTGACATGCTCTTGAAGGAGAGCTGTGTGACACACTGTGTAGGTTCTCAGAAAGCAGACACCTAGAAGGGATCAGAGACATAAGTGACCAGGCAGAGGAGTCTGTGAATCAGACACCACTTTTGTGGTGCTGTCTCAAGGCCCAACCATACAGACTTTTAAGATAGCTCAGTCTCGTAGCTGGCAGTCGATGCTGACTGAGGGCTAGGGGCTTGACACAAGTGCTGGCATTGGTCTCTCGAGCCTGGTACTCTCAGACCTCCAAACAGAGCAGCCAGCTTCCCCCCAGATGGAAAAACCCAGGGAATGAGTGGACTTACTGACCTGCCTTGGAGAGTTACCCAACATCACTCCACAGTGGAGGCATTCCACTCTGCCCTTTGGTCCAAGAAATCACGTCTTCCCAGATTCCAGGGGAGGGAACAGAGCTTCTCCTTCCCAGTGGGAAGATTGTCAAAAAATTGTGACAACTTTTCTTAAACAACCTTAGCACACAATGGGTTTAAAGGGAATAATCAAGTCATAATCTAGATAAATGAAGAAAATTCCCATAGTGACATCTAACCCTCCTCTGAAAGTCTCAGGAAACAAATAATAGAGGGACATCTGCTACCTTGAAAAAGGGAACATATCAAAACCAGTAATAGGCACATCACAATTGATAGACAACTTTTATGTAATTCATCTAAAATCAGGAACAAGATAAGGATCCCTGGCCATCATTGCTACTGCTTAATAGAACATTTGCTATCCTGGCCAAAGGTATAAGGCATGAAAATAAAATAATAATATTAAAGATGGAAAGAGATAAAGTGTTATAGTTTATAGCTGATTAGCTCCTCTACATAGAATCCGCAACAGAATTGATGTACTTTTATTTACTTATTTTTAAAGATTTTATTTATTTATTTGAGAGAGAGAGAATGAAAGAGCGCAAGCATGAGAGGGGCAAGGTCAGAGGGAGAAGCAGACTCCGCGCCTAGCAAAGAGCCCAATGTGGGACTCGATCCCAGGACTCCACTGAGCCACCCTTGTGCCCCCAGAGTTGTACCTTCAGATGCACCTTTAGAACTGATAGGAAATTCATCAAGGTTGCCAGATCCAAGATCAGCTTACAAATCAGCATCACTCTTCTACATCACCAATAGTCAACTAGAAACATGATAGCAAATAAATAAATGTATTCACGTGCTCTTGTAGTAAAATATTATAGAAACATAGTAAAAGATAAAACACATAGTAAATAACTAAGGAATCATCCTCATAAATCTATAGAATATGCCTTATATTCCATATTTTCCTATGGAATCTTATCCCCATCAGGGCTGGGACCTGGGTTGTTTTCTTCATTACTGTCCCTAGTGCTAAGGACTCTGATAGCACTCAGTGAGCATGTGTTAAAGGAATGAATATCTAATGGATGAAGAATCAAGAATTAGCCTAAGAAAGAATGCACCAGACTTTTAGGGAGTCTGTCCAGCTCTACTGAAGGACAGAAGAGGAGATCTGGACAAATGGACAGATATATATCTTTGGGTGTGACATAACATCATAGGGATGTCAACACCACTCAAACGTATTCTTTGTGATGCAAATAAAATCCCCAGCTGGAATTTTAGGTAAACTCAAAAATATGATTTGATGTTTACATGAAAAATGAAAATACATGAATAGCAAAGTCAGTTTTAAAATTTAAAGCCAAAGGGGACTCTCCTTCCCTCCCAGTGGAACGTACTAGAAGGCCTAACTAATAGAGGCTGGTGCTTGTGCAGGACCAGGTAGATCGATACAACAAAATAGGAAAACATGGACCCGCAGTCGTATGGGACACCCGGCACTTAATAAGGACGACATACCACAATCTCCCCCAGAAAAGGACACATTGTTTTAAAGCTCGAGACTGAGAAACTTGTTCATTACATGGAGAAAACAACGAAGCCTGATCCTTAATTTCATCATCAGACCTGGACTTACACTGGATTAAACACTTGACGCAGCAGGTAAAATCATAAAGAAAAAAAAGTGCAGGTCTTTGAGCTCTGGAAATGCAAAAGTGCTTTTTACCAAAACCCCCAACGTACAAATTAGCAAGCACGGTGGATGTGCTTGCTGAAGACCCAAGGAGCCCCACTAACACGCCCGGAGTGTGGGAGGATGTCTCTCTGTCCAGACCTGGAGGCACAAGCTCATGGCCTTCAAGGTGGTGCCCACGAGGGCGTCCTTGGGTGGGCTGTGCTTTGCGGGGGTTGCCCACCAGGGAACCCTGCCCATCCACCCCTGAGATGTTCTGCGACTCCTGGGAAAATGCTAAGCCCTATTGCACCCACACACCTGAGATGGGGACGCACCTGCATGGGAGAGTGTGGGCATGGGTGTGGGCAGTAGGGACCCACGGCATTGGGCTTATCCCGACAGCTCTGCAGGGGACGCCGGGCCCAGCCGTCTTATTCAGAACAAGAGAACTGTCTCCTTGGGGACATGGCTCCTGGCACCCACTCTCAGCTCCAAATGTCGGGGCCACATCCTGGTCCAAGGACACATCAGGGAAAGCTGGCGTCCCTCTTGCCTTGGGCCTGAGGTCTGACCCCAGGTGTGGCTTCTAGGGGCCATCCAAGGAAGACTGTAAAGTTGTGCCTGTCCCTCCAAGTTCAGCATCTGTTCCAGATATTTTCCTTAGGGGCTGCTGGTGTGGCTCGGGGAGCAGACACCCAGAAGCCGGGCTCCCTGGTGCCAGCCCGGCCCGGACATAGCCACAGAGCTGCCCGTCCTGAGCTGGGCATCCACTGCCCTTAGAACCTCAGAGCTCACATGCTCGCAGGACGACAGCCCGAGGAAGGCGAAGACGCGGGGTACAACGTCAGAGGCCTGCCACCTCCTGGCTGAACCTTCCAGCTCCTGCCGCCTCTATGTCTGTCCACCTGTTGGTCCACAGGTCTATAAAGCAGGTGTCACAAAGGCCGAGGCTGCACAGGTGCCCTGGGAAGGATGAAGTATTTTCTGAGGGCTGCTCAGTGCTGTGCACTGAGTCTCTTCGCAGGTGGGGCCCTAACCCCCACGGGACCATGAGTACCCAGGGTCTGGGAAGAGAGGAGAGTGGTCCTGTGAGGTCTCGGGGTGGTCGGGATGACAGCACAAGGAGGACGACCCAGGGCCCTTCTCTGCCGAGTGAGGGCCCGAGCTGGCACCCGGAGCTTGGACGTCCAGCCCCCGGGGCACGCGGAACAGATTCCGTAGGGTGCGGGATTCAGGAGCCTGCGTGGACGGACAGGGCTGGCAGCCCTGAGCAACGCTGGTGGCGGCTGCTGTTTTACTAGCGGTGACTGGACACCCGCAAGGGGCTGGGTGCACGGGGACCGACTGACGCAGTGAGGACAGTCTCTGTGCCGCATGGCCCCACAGTGGCGGCAGAGCTCGGGGGTGGCTGTGATCGCGTCTCCCTTGATGAAGCAAGAGGAGGAGGCCAAGATGCAGAGCCTGAAAATATGCTTCTTCGTGATGAGAAGATCCCAAATTAAAACACCGGGAGGCCTTATGCAAGCAGACAAGTGGCATCTCCTGCAGTGGGGGTTAGAAATAGATCCGGGATCCCAGCTTCAGGGCGGTTTAAAAACGGTGGAAAAACAGAGGGAAGTAATTTGAGATGAATGAAACACCAGAGTATTGACACTCTAAACCCTCGGTGCTCCGGCCTCGCCCGCGATCCGCGGTCTCAGAAGAACACACGGCTTCGGGGCCGCACCTCCCTGCCTTGTTCGGTTTTCTTCCCAGCGGGTGGATTCACACAAAACTGGTATTTCAGTGAAGTCGAATTCGACACTGCCAGCCCGTGCACACTATTTTGGGCTGAAATTCAGCTCAGGTTGTCAGTCTAGGGGCAGAAAGAAAACGGACATTCTGGCTTCCTTCAGTCAGCACTTATGCGTGCCAGGAACGGCGCTGGTTTCTGGGGGTGAAGGGACCCCAAGCCCACATGATACTATGTAGCACATTGGGCGGGGCCTGTGGGAAAGAAGGGTTTTGAGAAATACTGATTCTGATTCTGAGATCTGTATTTTAAAAAATCACCCCTTTGCTCCCTGGAGAAATGGCTGGTCCCAGCTCTGGGGCACGGAAAGCCTGAGATTCGCCCGCACAGCTGAGCTTTCGGAGAGCAGGGACGCGCTCAAAGACGCAGCACGCCAGGAGGACACCGGGGCTGGCTTGAAGGGGCTCCCGTGGGCCCAAGGAAACTCCACGAGTCCATATGGGGCAAGAGAGACAGAGAGACAGACACACAGAAAGAGAGGCAGAGAGAGTGCACCTCGCCCATCCCCACGGAGGTGACATCACACCGTCTCTCCCGGAGGGATGCGGAGGGAGGCAGAGCAGGGAAGGAGGGTGTGCGGCTGGTCCGGGAAACCATCGGCCACAGCGGGAGCAATCCGGGCAGCACTGCGGAGACAGAATGCCCACAGGCGCCCGGTGTCCGTGGGTTTACACAGACCCGTGAAGTGGAGGCCATCCCACCTACCCCGGCCATGGGGACGCGGGCTCAGAAGAGAGCGAGCAGCAGCCTCGTGGAGAACACGGGGACCACAGGCCCGTCTCTCCAGAGTGGGCGTCGAGGGAAGACATGGCCCCAGCGTGGCGTGACCGCGCTCAGGTCCCGGCCGCAAGGGCATCTCTGGGACAGCGGGGGAGGGTGCCAGTGCACAGCAACGTCCACTCCCCATGCGGTCACGGTGTGGGACACGGTCTGCGTGGTCACTCGAGGTCAGGCAGGTATACCTTACGGTCCGGGGCTTGGGTAAGACGTGGCTCTATCCCCAGAGGCTGCCCAGGCCTGCAGAGTCCAAGCAGCCCGAAGAGACCCGGGTCGCAAACCTCACACGACCTAGAAGTGAGTCACGAAAATGTGCGGTAAACCAACCAACAACCAACTTAATGAACAAATGGGCAAAGGACGCGGTAGCTCTTTCTGCAAATGGGCGCAGAGCCTGGGCTTTGCTCCAGGAAAGGGCTCGAGCCTGCTGCCACCCCTCTGCCCCTCTTCCAGGGAAGGGACGTGCTCAGCACTTTGGTTCGTCACTCACAGCTCCGAGGAAACATCTCGGTGCACAAGGGCCCTGCTCTTCCAGGACGTGGCCCTCGGCCCTGACCTTCCGGAAGAGGTGATGTTTCTGTCTCTTGCCCGCCGTCCACTGGGCTTGTGCAGAAGCTTGCAGGGAACTCTAGACAAAGCGGACAACGTCACTTCCAGGAGAGCCACCGCCAGCCATGTGCTAGGTGTCCCCCACCTGCTCTGCAGTGTTTGCTCCCTGCAGCCGGCCTGCTCCCCCCAGGCCCGCTCCCGCAGCCCCGGCACCCCGCACCCCAGCCGACCGGCCCTAGAGGGAGCCTGAGGGCCCTTTATAGGGGCCACAGCAGCCACGTCAACACTGGCCATGTGGTCGTGTTGGGGATTTTGAGCTGGAGACCTGTGAGGAAGAGCAGCTCTCTGCCCCCGCCCCATTTGCCTAAAGCCAGGACATCAGTCCCTTCTGTAAAGGCGTCCCCCGCTCGCAGACCAGCAAGAGGAGGGCAGAGCTCAGCTCCGGCCACCCTAGGCAGGCACACCGGTCCCTCATACTCATAACCTCATTAGCTCCTCAGTGTCGGCCGTCTCTGTTTGCCGCCCGTGAAAGCCTCCGAACTCTGCACGTCTGGGCTGTCACCTGGCTGCCGTTGTTTCTCCTTTGTCCAGATGAGTGTGAGCGCGGGTTGCAAAGCCCTGGAGCTGCTCCTGGGAGCCTCTGCTGCGAGGGTGGGTGGTCCACTGGCTAAGAGACTGTGCTGTTCCTGCGTGATACTCTGTCTTCCGTGGGTAAACCTTCAGGGCCTCCGCCTGGAACCCAGGGGGGAGAGGAGAAGTTTTGTGGCCTCCCCTACACCCTCAGCGAGCCCCTCCTCCATGCCCAGGGTGTTCCCCCGTGGTGATGTGGCAGTAGGAGCCCGCAAGACTGAGTCTGTCCTGCAGGGACCTCAACCTGGGCCAGGCTTGCACTGTGCTCACAGCACCAGGCCCCTGCTCAGCCTGTGGATGGCCCCCCGAGCGGTGTGGCTCGGGCAGCTTTCAGCCTCCACTGCTGGGCTGTGGTCTCTCCGTGCCTCCTCCCATCAGGCCCTTCCCAGGCTCCTGCGGGTCACAAGGCCAACAAGGACAAGGAGGAGGAGAGCTCACAAACAGGAAGGTGGCTCTCAGCGACCCGGGAGGGGGAAAACACAGGGCACACGCCAGACTGAGTCCTGGCTGCTACACCACATGGCTCAGTGGCAGATGGTCGACCTCGAGTGGAATCCTTGGGAACATCTCATGTCTCCCCTTTTGTTTTGTCACTGAAACATGCCTCCCTGAACCCCTTTTCAATGTTGCTTAGCAATTTTATGAATAAATGTAGAATTTTTTTATAATTGAAAATGCTATGTACATAGATAAAATACATCTTAAAAAAAGAGGATGCATACTAAGAACATGAGTGAGTATCTGAAGGAGCTTTTTAAAAAAAATTTAACTTTTTTTTTCACTGTTCCAAGATTCATTATTTATGCACCACACCCAGTGCTCCATGCAATACGTGCCCGAAGGAGCTGTTTTAGAAAAGTAAACAGTTTTCCAACTTGGCAACTTGGCACTGCATTCTCAGTAAGAAATTCCTTTTAGCCACACTCACAACCCAAGGCTGCTGAGAGCTCTGCAGACTAGAAAACCAGAAGCCATCTTCTCCTGTCTTCGTTAAGTGTCTCTGCAGAGTCTGGGTCCACAGCTGGACCCAGAGTCAGCCCAAGTCCAAGGCACATGTCTTTGGTCCTTGGGAAGAGCAGCAGTACTCTTCATCTTGGCCGCACACCTTCCGACAGACAAGGCCTCTGTCATCTCCAGACCCAAGGCTCTAGCTACAACTTACTTCCTAAATTTCACTTTGTCCCTGTACTCAGACATCCTAGAGCTATAGTTGGCTGTAAGTGAACTAAACACAGCAAACAGTAGTTAAGCCTGCAGATAATTTTCCGTGTGCCTATTAGCATATACAGGACTCTCTTGGACTCTTTTGACATTTAAAAAATCTTATATGAATTTCATTAGTTCTTTTGCCCTTCTCTCAGAGATTTCCAATTTTTACAAAAGAACAGATCTCATGTTTCAAATTGTAAGTCAACCACAATACCTGCCATGTTGGGTAGCTTGCTCTGCTGGGGTTTGTTTGTGTGCTTGTTTGTTTGGTATGTCTATTGTATAGCTGATCAGTTAAGTGGCTGATCAGTTGGTTGTGTGGCTGTCTATGTGTTTGGTTGATTATTTGTGTGATTGGTTGGTTGGTTTCCGGATGTTTGTGCTGTTGGTTGGTTGGTTGGTTGTGTGATTGTTTGGCTGTGTTGTTGGTTGGTTGACTGGTGTATGGTTGGCTGGTTGTGCCATTGTTGGTTGGTTGGTGTGTGGTTGTTTTGTGTGTTTGGTTAGTTATTTGAGTGATTGGTTAGTTGGTTAGTTTGTAGTTGTTTGGTTGTATAGTTGGTTGGTTGGTCAGTGCATGGCTGGTTGGTTGGTTGGTTGGCTGGTTAGTGTGTGGTTGTTTGGTTAGTTGTGTGCTTGGTTAGTGTATAGCTGTTTGGTTGTATAGTTGTTTGGTTATATGTTTGAATGGTTGGTTGGTTGGTTAGTGTGTGGTTGTCTATGTGTTTGGTTATGTGTGTGATTGGTAGGTTTGTGGATGTTTGTGTAGTTGTTTGGTTGGCTGTGTGTTTGTTCGGCTGTGTGGCTGGTTGGCTATGTGGTTGATTGGTTAGCTGATTGGTTAGTGTGTGGTTGTTTGGTTGGTTAATTGTGTGGTTGGTTGGTTAGGTGTGGTTGTGTGGTTGGTTGTCTGTTCCCTTATGTCTTGGACCCCAGCTGCTGAATTAATTTTGCTGCTCATTTCATCCCTTGTGATCGCTCTTGATCCACACGCAGACTTTTCTCCTGCTCACTCTCGTTCACCATCACTTATCCACCTCTCTCCTTGATTCCCCACATCACTCCAATCTGTCTGTCATGGTCATTCTACAGCTTGTCCTTTTATCTTAATATTCTTGCCAAATTGGTACTGTTGTTTCATGTGTGCACATTTTTAACTTAAGTGAACATCTCACCATGTTTCTTACCTTTTTCTCTGCTCAGTGCTCTGTGTTTAATGCTCTGTCTGTGATGCCAGTGTCCACCAAAACGCATTATTCTAACAGCCACACCAACACCTGGCATGACCCAGCTTTCTAAACCCTCTGGTTGCTTTTTTTTTTTTACTCCCAAGGACCTTAGAAAGCTCTGTCCGGCTCAGCTCTGGAATTTTAAACCAGCACAACGTGTCCCTTGCACAGTTGGCTTCCTATGCTTTGGAATGGAGGGTCTCCTTCAGATTCAACTGTGCACCCCATTCTGGAGCCCCTGGTGCCGGTTCCTGCCTCCCACTCTGGTCCATGGTATGCCATACATCCCCATCCTCTCCGCACAACCTACATGGGATCCTAGGCCTTCATTTATTTATCTGTCTTCCTCTGTGCCAAACACTAGGCTTTAGGACCAATGACCGGATACAAACCACATCAGACAGCACCTCCCCCAGAGTACGCCACAATCTGCAGGCAAACACAATGGTCAATGTCACACAGAAACACAAGGTTAGATGTGGTGGGTGCCATGGAGGAGTGGTTCCTGGGCTTCAGAGCATGAACCGCAGGGGTGCGACGAAGAAACAGTTGAGCAGCAATCCCAACACAGAGTAGGGAGCACTCTTGATGCCCTCGGTGTCAGCTGGGAGCCCTGCTCTTGGCGGCACCGGACCCCATCCTCGGAGCCTCTGCTCTGTGTTCTTGAGAGACTCAAGCTCCATCTTGTGCTGGGGTATGGAAGGCATGGTCACTGGCTGCACTGAGCTGGGGAGGGGAGGTCTAGGGATCAGAAAGCTTCTTAGTGGACTGCCAAGGACTCCTCCTTACTTCAGCCCTGAACTCCACCTTTCCTCTTGAGAACCTGGTCTTGTCGAATCTTGAGCTTCTGGCTGGCTTAGCATGGTCTGTGTCTTAGTCCGCTCAGACACTGCGGACCGAGTGGTTACACAGAGTAGACAGCTCTGGAGGCTGGGAGTCTGAGATCAAGGTGCTGGCATTTGGTTCTTGGTGAAGGTCTCTTCCGGGCTTCTAGACGTGTCTTCCCGCTGTGTGCTCACGTGCTGCAGAGGGAGCAAGCGCTGGTCTTCCTCTTCTCACAGTAAACCTCATAAGGCCCCACCTCTTGACACCATCCCACTGACGGTTAGGACTTCATTGTGTGAATTGTGGTGGGGGGGCATTCAGTTCACAACGTGGGGTGTCCTTCTGAATAAACTGTGTTGACTCATTGGTGGTGTGGTTGGTCGGCTGCTCCTTTGTGTCTTGGGCCCCAGCTGCTGAATTAATCACGCTGCTCACTTTATCCCATGATCATTCTTAATCTGCGCGTGGCCTTTTCTTTGGCTCACGCCCTTCCAAAGGTGTAGTGCCTTTGCTTCCTCTCCCTTCTCCTCATCATTGTGCGTTGTGAGCTTGTGTCTTTAAAGAAACCCCCCTCCAGGGCGGTCACTCAGCTTGAGGGCCTTGGTTGGTGGCTCCCAAGCAGCAGGTTCAGGAGAGATGTGGAGGTGGGAAAAGGCCTCCTGCGTGGACAGCATCACGCAAGGGCTGCTGGCCCTGTGCGCTGGGTGGTGGGAGCTACCACGGTCCGTGCCAAGGGGCCTGGCCTCCCAGGAAGCCCATTGACCCCGAGCGCAAGGCTGCGCCCCACATGCCCAGAGCACAGGGGAAGGCGTCCCCAGGCCAGGGCGGTCCCCGCCGCACCCCAGCTCGCCGCACCTGTCCCCCGCGGGCCAGCTCGGGCTGGTCTGCATGCTCTCCTGCACCTCGCGTCCGCACACCTCATCAACTTCAGTGCAATAACGACAATTCAGGCCCCGTTTTATTTGTGAATAGAGCCTGCGGGAAATCCCTACTTGTCTTTTCTCAGTTGGCCAAGTGTGCTTTAACCAAATAGCAAGGCCATGAAAATTTCCTCTTGTGCCACAAGAGCCAATGTGGGGTATTTATTCCATAAAGTGACCATCAGGATGGCTGACCGAGGACCTGGGAATAGGCTGTTTCTGGACCTTTCCTTCCCAAGCCTCAGTGGGCTGGCCGCCTTGGGTGTGGCCAGGAGACCCCGGGTTCTGACCTGTGGGCCTCCTCCACACTTGGTCCACATGGCTCCGCCCCCCACATGGCACTGACTGTCCCCATGCACACAGCTTGCCGGACCATGGGTTTCTTTTCAACGGCAGTGCACACCCCTCCTCGCTATCCTCAGGCACCCGGACCCCGAAGCAGCTCAGATGAGTGTACGTTTCAGCTCCACGATGTGCACATGACCCAACGAAGGGGCCTCTGTCTTCAGGGGCCACGCACGCCCCCTGCCCACATCTGGTCTCCCTCTCCCAGGGCGACGCTGCTGCTGAGGACCAGCTTCCTGCCAGGCCAGCAGTCCCTGGTACGGAAGCAAGGACTGCTGTCCCCTGCAGACACGGCCAACTGCGCTCCTGACAGACGCAAGGAAACTGCCTTTTGTTCACTGAGAAATGGAGCTGGCTCTGCGCGGGCTTGTCTCAGGCTCGCCGGGACATCTGAAGGTCAATTGGCACCTGGGAAATGGCCACATGTAAATGTCCTGCGCGTGATAAGACGGTGGCTACCCCGTCCCTCTTGGAAAGGCCCCGGGACTAGACCATCGCGGTGAAAATGTGTGCGCCCCCCACTGCCGATGGAGCTCACATGAAGGTGTGGCACGTCCCTGGGATCTGCTCCCTGGAACGGCCTCGGACGGGCGGCTGCTGTCAGTTACTGTCCAAGCTTGAGCTGGAATGTTCCAGTCCGTTAGGACAAGATTTTTTACTTTCAGACACATATGTTTCCGGCAAGGGTCGTGGTGATTAAATTTGAGGGGGAGATAGTCTTGCGGTAATTTCTGGCAAAGGTGTGTCAGCTTTCGTGAGTCCCCTGCGTGGCCTTGTTGGTGCAGATGGAAAACAGCCGCGGGACCGGGGACGCTCCCCACTTCCTCCTGCTTGGCCATGGCCAGGCCCGGCCCTCCTCCAGGATTCCCAGACGACCTCCTCCGACCTGGCTTTTAGGGAGCGGCTCAGACACTGCGTCTCTCCCCAGATCTCCCCGGAAGGTGATTTCTCTCTCCCCGGATGCCAGCAGCGTGTTCCCCACACTTTGTACCCACACCTAAATCTCGTAATCTACCTCCTACCTGAACAGGCAGCACTGAGCACACCCCAGCCCCTGCCTCCAGCTTCTCTCCTAAAATGGAAGGGGCTTCGTGACCCAGAGTGAGCGTCCGCAGCCACATGCCCGCCTCTGCACGGTGTGTTTGCTTTCTAGGAACGTGTTTCTTGAAGCATCCACTGAAGGGAGAAAAATGAAGAGAGTCTAACATTTGAGGTCCATCTTGATGTTATTTTCTGGAAATCCATATTTAAGTAGCAAAAAGGAAGATAAAATCAAGATGTGAGAAATGGGGGCTCACTTGGGGGACTTTAACAATCTGGGCTGAAGAACTGCTAAAGGCTGCCCGGCTTTCCCAAAATAAAAGCCATAATCTGGGAGGGGCGCACTCAGTGTCAGTTCGCCGGGACTAGGTTAGTCCCACCGCCCCTCTGCACCAGGTCCCACAACTGGGGCACTCCCTTGAGTTAACTGTAGAATATTTACAACAATCCCAGACTCACGCATGTGTACATGGGACATCTACATATGTGGACTCACGCGTGTGTACATACTAGGCACCTGCGTATGCTGACTCGTGTGCGTACACGGGGCAGCTGTGTGTGCTGACTCGTGTGTGTGTGTATATACGGGACACCTGCATGTATACATACGAGGCACGTGTGCATGCTGGCTCATTGGCTCATGTGTGTATACATGGGACACCTGCATGTGCTGACTCATGCATGTGTACATGGGGCACCTGCGTGTGCTGTGACTCGTGTGCACATGCACCAGGCATCCCATGTGTGGCCGACACTGCCATGGCCAGGTGCCCTATAAGCAGTGTGAGCCCAAAAAAGGCTTGTCTACATTTACTGCCGTGCAGACAATCCCCAATCATCAGTTCTGTTAACCAAAAGGGAGAGCATCCCGGGGGGGGCCCAATCCATCAGAGGAAGCCCTGGCAAAGACTCAGCTCTTCCTAGAGTGTTCTGCTGGCTTTGAAGGGTCACTGCCAGGTCAGGAGGGACTCAGAGGGTCCACGGCTGAGACATGGGGATCCTCAAGGAGCTGAGAGATGTCCCACCCAACAGCCAGCAAGAAAACCAGGACCTCAGTCCTGAACCACAGGAGCAGAGCTCCGCCAACAGCCTGGGAGGACCCTGAGCTCACGAGCCAGGTGCCATGCCTGCGCCCTGACCCACAGACACGGGGAGGGACTACGTGGGTGCTGCTTAAAGCCACTGGTTTTTTGGTCATTTGTTGTGCAGAAGGAGAGTACTAACACACTGATGAACGGGTTTGGGGGAATATGCAGCCTCTTTGAAGTTGTGTGTGATGTTTGTGCGTGGTGGGGTGGATGCGTACATCTGCTCCTAATTTTGGAGAAGCCCCAAGGCTTTCATCAGTCTCTGAAGAATGTGTTCCCAAAGGAGACGACAAGCTCCCTCGAGAAAACGCTAGGGCTCAAGCACCTGCTGGACACAGAAGAAAAATCCAGATTCGGCCAAGCGGTGCCAGTGAACTCAGGACAGCTTTTCTCTGAAGACACGGCAGCCTGGGGTCGTGGGGGCGGGAAACACTTGTGTCTCCTCTCAGGCCTCTGGGGTCTCCGACGGCGGGAAGGTGTGCACGGGCTTTTCTCTGAGGCGTCGGTCTGCATCCCAGCACGCTAACAGATGCCCCATTTCCCGAGAGCTTCCTTCCCTGTCGAGACTGGCTCACAGAGCACAGGTCACATGGCCTCTGTGAATATCCTGCATTTTATAAACAATAAATTGACCTAATTATTACCCAACTTCAACCCCGTGGTGGTAAACAGATTACCATTTTTAGGCAGACGGATTAGACAGGATTTATTTGCTTTTGTTCTGTAGAAGAGGGATTTTTTTCTCCTTTGAATAAGAATACAAACTCACCGGCCTGATCACCCCTCCTCCCCGCCCCTCCTCCCAGGCCCTGGGATTACGTCCTGCTCAGGTGTACGTTCGTTTGGGTGTGGCCTGGGAAACAAAGAAGGTAAAACCGGAGCTGGGGAGGGGCGAGGAAGGGAGTGGACAGTAAGAGGAAAGAGACCAAATAAAGGGCCCGTCGGTCTGCCAACTGGAGGTTTTCCTCTCCATCAACCGTGTATTAACTTGCCATGCACAGAAAAAATGTACATGGATCACAATTAAGAGACACAAATTAGAAAGTGAGATTTAACAGGAAAATTAATGAATTTGTCAATATTTTCATATTGGCAGACATGGCTTATTAATTCACAGGCACTGAGGGGAGGTTCACAGCCCAGCACAGTGAAAAGACAGGTTTTCCGAGGTCAGTCAGGGAGACCCTGAAGGCAAGTAACAGCTAACATCCCGCCTGTGGAGTGGTCCCTTGTCCCTGCAGGACAGGGCAGGACTCCTGGGTCTCAGACGTCACCCACATTCTATGCTGACTTACTATTCAGGGAGAGGAAGAGGCAGCGGATGGGTAGGACACTTGTGCAGGTGACATTTCTGCCTGGGCAGAGCGGGGAGGAGCCAGACTTCAGGAAGAGTGACCCGTGATGCTGCCCTCCTCTCTCACCTTAAGATGTGTCTTCCCCAAAATGCCTCCTTTAGGACATGCCCCCACTCTGTCCACAGGCAATCATTTTCTTGGTCATAGCCCTGGGGTGTGTGGGCCTATGCTCGTATCCAGGTCTAGCTAGTGGCTCCACTTACTGACTTTTATGAAGCTCAGGTTGCTTCACAGCACCTAGTTGCAAACTGACGGATCTCCAGAACAGGTAACAAATACTGGCTGTCCCAATCTGTCTCCAGAAGGTTCTAGTTAGTGGAACAGGCATCTCTTAAGGACATGGAGGGGTGATGAGGGAAGAGGATCTCTGGAGAATGGGGCATCCAAATTGGAAGGTAAGAAACAGAAATGATCTTCAGAGCTGATATGATCATGTTATAGAGAAAACTCTAGGGAGTACACACAGACACCACTATTATTCAGTGAAATTGCAGGATACAAAACCAATCTATAAAAATAAGTTGCATTTCTATTCTAGTGATGAACAATCTGAAAAGGCAATTAAGAAAACAATCTCATTTACAACTGCATCAGAGAGAATAAGATACTTAGGACTAAGCTTAATGGTGGACAGAAAGACTAGTATACTGACAACTACAAAACATTGTTAAAGGGAATTTAGAAAGAGACGTAAATACACAGAAAGGCAACCCATGTTCATGGAGTGGAAGACTTAATAATAGTGTTGAGATGATCACATCACCCAAAGTGATCTCCAGGTTCAAGGCAATCCCTACGAAAATACCAAACATATTTTTTCCAGAGATAGAAAACTCTAGCCTAAAATTCACATGGAATCTCAAGGGGCCTCACATAGCCAAAACAAACTGAAAAAGAACAAAGCTAGAGGATTTACACTTCCTGGTCTCATACCTTTCACAAAGCTAGAGTAATGAAAACTGTGGTCCTGGCATAAGGACAGACATACAAACCAATGGAATAGAGCAGAGAGCGCTGAAATAAACCCTCACATACACAGTCAAATGATTTTCAACAAGGGTGCCAAGATCAGGAAAGGCCAGTCTTTTCAACATACAATCCTAGGAAAATTGAATATCCACACACAAAAGAATAAAATTGGATTTTAGCTTATACCATATATAAAAATTAACTCAAACTGGATCAAAGACCTAAATATAAGAGTTATGAAGAACTATGAAACTCTTGGGAGAAACCTTATGATACTGATCTGGCAATTATTTCCTAGATATGAAGCATCATGAAACACAGGAAAGGAAAACATAACTAAGTTGGACTCCACCAAAATGTAAACAATTGGAACAGTAGTAAGAGAGAGAAAAGGCAGGCAGGCCACAGAATGGGAGAAAACACTGTCAGATCATTTCTCTGATAAGGGATTAGTATTCATAATATATAAAGAATTCTTATAATCCAATGACAGAAACCAGATAATCCAGTTCACTAATGGACGATGACTTCAACAGGTGTTTTCCTGAAAAAGAGAATGGCCCACACGCAGGTGAAAAGATGCTGAGAAGCTTCCGCGCCTGGGAGATGCAGACTGCAAGCACAGGAGACATCACTTTGCTGCCTTCAGGATGGCTCCTGCCAAGGAAACAGGAGATAAGAGTGTCAGTGTGGATGTGGGGGCCATGGCACCTCTCTGCAGGGCTGGTGGGATGCAGGATGGTGTGGCCACTGTGGACAGCGGACCAGCATTTCCTCGAGAAGTCGCATGCAGAGTTACCATCAGACCCAGCAACCCTACCCCTTGAGAGGTGGGAACACACGTGTCCACACAGCATTCTGTGCACGGTGTCCACTAATCACAACAGCCAGATGTCCGGCAAACAAAATGTGGCATACACATATCACGGAATGTTGTTTAGCCTGAACACGATACTGCGGATTACTCGTGGACACTGAGTTGTACACTGATGAGTTTCATGTTATGCATATTTTACCACAATGAACAAATACATTTTCATGGACAAAGCTAATGACTTCCTAAACTGTGCGTCAGCTGACAGGTGTTTCTAGAACCCAGTAATCCCACATACAGGTGACTATCACCAAGACAAAAGGAAAGGTCAGACTGGGAAAATGATGTTCTTGATGTTCTCAAAGCAGAGAAGAGGCAACAAGGAAGAAAATAATAAATTCGACCAGAATCATATGACTTAAACCACATTTAATGTCCATAAAGTGTTCTTAAAACACAGAGTTTCAAATACAAGTTTATATGACTCTATAAAAATAAATAACTTCAAACTATATAGTCTATTACATTTAACAGAACATCCATTTTCAAATTTTACAAGAATCAAAGAAACAGGATCACTGTGTAGTAATCTAAGTCACAGCAATTTCCGGTAATTGAGAAAGGTCCATTTTATCCCAGTTTCTCGAAGTCTCGGATTGCGTGTTGCTCATTGTGTACAACACACAAACAAACAATGCGCCGGGATGTTTTTAGTTCCCCGGATCCGGGTTACAACAGAAGCGGAGGGGATTCTGTCTTCTTTGTAGGAATGTCTCTGCTGGCCTCATGTTTGCCTTTGATATTTTCTTGCTAAATGTTCGCTCTTCCAGATGCACTGATTTATTCCCGGTGTTTCTCGGGAAGGATGTGTGTGATCCAGTAATTAAAGAAAGCCGAGAGCACTCTGGCCTGGTCTGGGAAACAAGCACACAACGTAAAACAGAAAATAAAGTGGCACAGGAAAACCCCAGACAAAGACGGCCCGTGTCAGTCTTACAGAAACTAGCTGTTGGCTCCGAGCAGAGCCTGCAGAAACCCCAATAAAGCTCGGCTCCGGTGCCGAAGTGATACCGGCCGCGGCACGCGAGCCCTCGGCACACGGAGAAATCATGGGGGTCGGTGTTTCCGTCCGGTAAGAGCCGGCCGTCTTCAGGCTGTGTTGGACCTTCAGAAAACCCACCACAGAACAGCGCTGCCACCGGCGCTCAGGGGAAGCCACAGGCACACGGAGACCCAGTGGAGGCGGCGGTGTGCACGCAGGGGAGTGGAGCGCTCAAGGGTCGGAGGCGGACCCCCCAAGCGGGGCGCGGGAACCCCTGGCACAGGCGTGTGCGCAGGGGAGCAGAGCACTCAGGGGTTGGAGATGGAGCCCCTAGAGGCGTGGACATGCAGGACCAGCGCAATCGCCCCGCTGTGCCCTGCAGCCAGCCTCTGGCTCAACCCGCCCCTCTCCCGCCTCAGGGGCCTGCCCAGCTTTGGGAGCAGGTTCTCTGGCTCAGGTGCCAGGCGTCCTAACCACTCGACACTCCTCACAGGCTGCCACCGACACACAGCGGCCTCCCAGCCCCTACCGAGCATGGATTGCCCTCAGGAGCCACCTGCGGCCAGCACCCCTGCAGCCTGGTCCCTGTAGGCAACTGCGCAGGGAGCTCCGCCCCCGCCCGCTGGGAACAGAGGCGCAGGGCAGAGGCCGTTCCAAATGTGCCTGCTGCCCCTGCCAGCAGCCTGGCCCCTGACCTCTCGCTCCCTCACCAGGTGTTGAGGAGGGTCACAGGACAACATGCAGTAGAGGCCCAGGCTCCTGGTGGCCCCGTGGCACCTGTATGCTGGAACCATAAGGGGTCAAGGAGGCAGCCCCCTTTCCTAGGCACCAGCTTTGCCCCAGCTGGCAAACACAGGCAGGACTGTGTGAGGAGACTGACTGGGGTGCAGCCAGGAACCCCCCAGCGTCAGGAAGGGTAACGGCTGAGCGGTGGGGAGGCACCTGTGCCGCGCCCAAATGCTGCTGTTCCCAGGCCGCCGGCTGCCCACGCAGGCCACGACATGCCCACGTCAGACACGCTGGCCTCCCAAGACGGGCCTCACCGCTCGTAACACACTCCGTCTACAAAGTAGCTTTGGGCAGAAAAGCTCAGAACGCATCTCCTACGCGCACTAACGGGGACTCTGTTTCTAAGAAAAGTGCTTCAACGGCTTGTAAGTTAAGTTCCACCGAGTGGGGAAAGGGAGCGTGCTTGTTGATGAAACTTGTCCCGTGACGTGGATATAAGAAGCTGAGAGCAACATCCCTGCTAAATCCCCACGTGGGGCCGAAACTCTGCCGGCACACGACAGAGAAGCGCAGAAGAAAGGCCTCCATGGGAGGAACACAGCACCAATTCTGAGAATTTAAAATCATTTATTTTTATCTCATAAATACTTTATATTTGTTTAACTTAATAAAACTGGCTTTCCGCACTTTGAGCTGAAACCTGATGGAAACTCAAGTCTGCTCCACGCAGGAGAACCAGCACTGAGTGCGGACTCTGGCTAAGCCTCTCAGGAAGCTCCGGCCGCCCAACCGCACCAGGCTGTGGCCCCTCAACAGAAGGGCTCCAGGAGTATCAGCCTCCCCTCCGCGGTGCTCACCGCACACTCCCTTCCAGGCTCCCCACGCCTCCTCCTGCAGGGGTCCCCAGACAGCTCTCCGCTCTCCTCCACCTTCTCTGCTCTGTGAAGGTGGCCCCTGGCAACCTTCCCCATTCTCAGTCCCACACCGGGTGTCCAGCCAGCATCCTGCCTGGCCCCATGTGACCCTGGCTCCCGAGGATCCCTCTCCCGGGACTGCCCAATGCAGCATCACAGCTCAGAGCCCACCGCTGGGCTCTTCCAGGGGCTCAGGCCCCACGCCTGTCCACATGGCCACGCTGCGGCTCTCACCTGCACAGCCTCCCTGAACCTCCACACCTCCAGATGGCTTCTCTCACTGTAAGCTAGGTCCCCGGCCTCCTGCTCCTGACCCTTCACCCTTGTCTGAACTCGAGAGCCGGGGGTCTTGCTTGTATCTGGGAGCAGAAGCCCGTAGCCATGGCACGGGCCATGCTGCACTCGGGCCGACACCACCACCACATTACCCTCCATCCCGTCTGTCCGTGCCCACCACCCGCTCCCACGTGACCTCCACCACACTCCATTCCAGTGCTCTTGTCCCTAACTGCAAGAATATCTCCTCCTGCAGGATTTCCTTCTCTGCAGACTCTCATCTCACATCTACATGGCCGGTGTCTGCTCCCAACTTCGTCTCCTGTCTCCCCCCGGGGACACGAGCCTCCTGTCTAGTGCGCACACAGCTGGCGTCAGCTCCCGATCTCGTCCCCCATCTCCCGTCTCCCTACCGGGACACGAGCCTCCCATCTAGCAGGCACATGGCTGGCGTCTCCTCCCAACCTCGTCTCCTGTCTCCTCACCAGGACACTAGCATCCCATTTAGCGTGCACACGGCCAGTGTCTGCTCCTGATCTTGTCTCCCATCTCCCCACCGGGACACGAGCCTCCTGTCTAGAGCACATACAACTGGTGTCTGCTCCCGACCTTGTCTCCCGTCTCCCCGCCAGGACACAAGCGCCCAAGGGCAGGGCTTTGTTTGCCCCTTTCTCCAAGAATCCAGCAGCTGAGAACAGAACACGAAACAGGAAGACGTTGATGAAGTTCAACAAACACGCTAATGCAGGACATTGGGGGGCAGCTTCTCCAGGACCCCTGCTCGGTGAGCGGCAACCCCCGCTGGAGAATGAAATGTTGACAGTCCCTGTCACTCCCCTGCTTGTCATCCCTGCGCCACACTGGGATGGCCTTACTGTCCTCTCACCTGATCTGACACTATGTTAATCTTGACCTTCCAGCTGCACCATGAGGTTTCTGGGTAGAAATGGTTAGTGTGGCCGCTCTGACATTCTTGGAGAGGTCGGCAGAACAGCTCCGTTCAGTCACGTGCCTGGTGTGGGTCAGGTGTGGGGCTCTGCATGGCGGTCCTCCAAAGCCCTGGCTTGCTGATCCTGGCTGTCTGCACACTCCTGTGGCCTCATATCCCCCCACCACCCATTTCACGCTACTGACATGAAGTCAGCCCCATGGCATTGGGAGGACTTGCGCACGGCTGGCCCAGCACCTGGAGGTTTGTGTGGAATGCGTACCCTATAAAGGCCGACACACAAGGGAGAAGTCATCTTGTAATTCATCTGTCTCCAAGGTATTCAGCAGCAGAACAAGTTAACCTCTTAGCAGTACAGCCGAGAAGAAGGGAAGGGGGAACATTTAAACGGGTGACGTCTGGCCCTAATGGTTCACAGCTCGCCGTCTGGAAGATCAGACGGCACAGGTCCCTCTGCGCCCGTCCCATGAGTCATGCTTACGGCACGCACATTCCCGTGTCCCGACAAGCTGCGCGCACGCCCCGCTGCTCCACCCCAGGCTGCTCTGCTGCCAAGCGGGGTCTTGGAGGCAAACCCTAGGGGCCAGTACGTACCGGGTGGCATGGTGCAATGCGCCGGGAACCTCTCCAGGGCGCGCTGCAGGCTCGTGGTGTCTCGCAAGAGTACCAGTGTTTTCATGTGATCCACCAGGAGCACGTCGGAGGGGGACACGCTGTGGTCCTCGAGACGCTGGAGCAGCTGCTGACAAGCCTCCAGGGACACGGCTGAGTCCCCATCCTTGCAGGCACCTGAGCAAAGCCAGGGTCACAGAAACGCATGTTCACGTTTACTCTCGTCGGGAGAACGTAAGCCGCCAACCAGACACGTCCGCTCAGAACAAGCTGTTTGCCCCGAAGCCGCCAGGAGAGACCACCCGAGCAGAACGCGAACGGTGAGCAGCGAACGGGCGCTGCCGAAGCCGGAGGCCCGCCTGTCGGCGCCTCCCCGTCCCGCAACACCTTTCAGACATGCTGCTGGGAGTCCGGGCGGCAACAGGGCCCGGACGTGGCCCAGCTCTGCGGACTGGCTCGGGCGCCCCTGTCCCCACTCCCGCTGCACGGCAAGTGCTCCGGGTATGTTTTCTGCATTAATCCCACTGGAGTTCCGACGGCATTCTGAGTCTATGACCTGATGGCCCTTCCCAACTTGGGAGAACTCCAGCTATCTCTGCACTTGCCCCCAGCGCCCCGTCCTGCACTCCCACGCACACGTGTCAGACCTGTTCCCGACCCCCGCGGCGCCTGGGAGCCCCAGTCTGCCTGTTTCCCGGCCACTGATCTCTCTCGTGCTGCGCCGAGCTCCGGCTCACCCTCAGCATGGAGATCTTAGTCTCAGTGACCATACTTCTCAGAATTTCCATTTGACTGTCTTAATAGATTGAGGCTATCTGGTGAAATTCTCCAATGTTTTCACCTTTTCTATTTTTCTTTTATTAATCACAGCTCTTTCAACGCCTGTCTGATAACATCAACGTCTCCACTGCATGTTCTTCTCGTGGTTTCTCCTGCTAATTTAAGTGTGTGGGGATGGAGTCTGACGGTGGTCTGGCCAAACCCGCCCCTGCAGGGACTGAGCGGACACCCCCACCCACCCCTGCTCCAAGTGTGTGGCCCTCTGGGGTGCTCGAGGGGTCAACCCTTGTCAGACCCGTCAGTACCCCGAAACTGCCGAGGTCCACCGTGTCATCAAAGCTCCTGGCATCTCCCTACCTTCTGCCCCACGGTGCAGCATCTGGCAAAGGTTCTGAGGGACCCGCTGAGCGTCTGCTTCCCTGGCTCTCCTTCCACACCACACATGGCAGCCACTGGGCCTCCCCTCCCCCTCGAGGTCTGCCTGTGGCTGAAGCTGTGCTGGTGGGTGAGCTTCCCAGGGCTCAGCCGGTCCCCCTGCACCCTGATCCTGTGCCCACATGCATGGCCAGCAGACGCCCCCAGGGGAAGGAGGCTGTGGAGCGCCGCTCGGCCTTCACATGGTGTCACCTACTCTGGGGTCTACCCTCTCGGGTGTTTTTCTGCAGAACCTCCCAGATTCACAGGCAACGGGTCCCATACTTAGGTTTTTCTGAGGCTCCTGTGCCTATTAGCACCGTGTTCCCACTACCCTCGTCTGGGTCTGTTAAGTCCATTTTCACTCTGTCAAGACACAGCGCTGACAGGCGTGCTAAAGACAAAAGGGTAAAACTGATCTATTAATAAGGGCATTTTTACACCCTTGTGTAAATCAGTTCCTTATCCCCCAAATTATCCCAGAGCCAGTATTTCTCAGTCTGGTTCATAAGGTCAAGTTCCTGTTCACATCAGGATTCACCAAACCCACCCCAGCCCCTGAACCCACTGGAGCATCGTCAAAGCAGGCGACGTCCATCCCGAGCGCCTCTGTCCTTGGGGTGAACACGGCGGATCGGCAGCCCCTCCTGCTTCCTCATCCTGAGGTCGGCGTCAGTCAGTGGACACCAGTGCAAGGAGTTACCACCCATGAGAATGCATCTGCTCCCCTTTTCCACGTCCTGCAGCAACACATTGAGCTGCTCAAAGACGGTCCCCGAAAACCTGAAATCTGCGAGTCCGTGCAGGGAGTGAAACACAGCGTGCCCGTGCTCACACCACGGCCCGAGCAGCTCCCTGAGGCGAGCATGAGGCTGTCGGCCCCGCCGAACGCACTTACCTTTCCCGACAGCACCACACCCCCGACATGGGGCTGAAAGCGGTGGGGATGTGGACACCAGCCCCGTGAGGGGCCACGGCTCCGCGTGGGGGCCACGCCGCTCTCTGGTACGCCTCCGGCCGTACTGGAGAGAGTTTAAAGATTCTGATCCTGGCCTCAAAACTAATGACTTACTCTGACTGCTGAATGTTTTAATGTTCCATATTTTAAGCATTTAAACATTTTACTGTATTTATTTTTTCCACATACATGGATACCATTATTCACAAGAACGGTAAAAAACCTACCATCATAAAAATAAATTTCTTGTGTCGACTTCAGAAAGTTTAGGATCCCATCTGCCTTCTCATCGGTACTTTTAACGTCTTCCTCGTTGGCATCTGTCCTGTCCTGGTGCTCCCCGCAGGCGTCTGCCCGGTCCTCCTCATCGTCCCCCTCATCGTCCCCGCCGCTGTCTGCCGGGGCTCCTTGCTCGCTGTCGCCCTCCTCGGGCTGGTACATGAAGTTGCGGCCAGAGGCTGCTGTGAGTAAACCCGCAGCTTTCTTCCTCTTCATCTGCTGCTTTTTCTTCAGTTTCCTCTTCTTATTTCTACTGATCGTGGGGCCATCTGTGGGCTGTGGCTGCGACTTTTCTTGTAAAAGACTCTGCTGTTTCTCTAATTCTGCTGGTTCCGTGTGATCACTATTGGGATTTTTAAAACTCTTTCTGGATTTATGCTTTCTCGCCCTTCTTCTCTTCGGTGGATCGGGAAGCTCCTCCTCTACAAAAACAAATTCAAACACAACGGCATTCCGTACAATGGAACCACAACAAACACAGCAGGCTACGTTTTCCGTTAGAATCTGGCAGATTCAGTAGAAAAGGAATTTAAAATAGTCACCTGAGTGCTTCTCAGCTTTATCTCAAGTGACCACCTGACCGCAGAACCCGGGACTTCCCGGAACTAAACGTGCAGCAGGCACGTTCCTCCGGAGAGGCCCGCGTGAGGACAGACTGTGCACGCCCACTGTTGCTGCGGTCGTGCAAACGTGAGGTTTCGGGGATGCAAGAGCTGTTGCGGTTTTACTGGGAGTGAAATTTCAGGCCTGTGGCTGTGGAGAAAATACGTTAATTCCTGTTTCTTGAGATTTTACTTTGGTGCCTTCTAAGAGTTACTCGGATGTGAGCACGAGTCACAACGAGCAGGTCCTGTGCAGGAACCGGCACGAGGTCGCAGCCAGAAAGGAAGGAGGAGCCCAGGCTCACAGTCAGCAGCACCGGGTCAGCCGTGCACCCGCCCCCAGGCCTCAGACGAGAGCGCGGCATCGGGCAGGGCTCGCAGACGACGGTGGTTGGGCGGGTCACAGAGCTGACACAGCCGCCATGGGAGTCCTGCACCTGGGGGCTGCGAGTGTCCCCCCCGCCCCATGGAGGTGGCACAGACGGGGTCCACGCCAGCCAACGACTCTGCAGGCCCAGCCGAGTGGCCCCAGGAGCACGACCCTCACCAATAAGTCTCATGTTTGGGCAGTTCTCGTTCCCTAGTGGCACCCCCGTGGGATTACTGTGGGGAGTCAGAGAGTGTGTGACATCTGTGGGCCACGGCGCAAGCACGGTTACTGTGCTGAGTAAAACTCTCCCTCCCCGTATGCTCTACTGCAGGCTGTAATTCCGCCTCTGGCTTTGCTCGCAGATGCACACACAAACGGTTGTGCCCACATGCACATCTCTCGCGTGGCCTCTCTCCTCACCCACCTCTCCAGGTGACAGAGACGAGAACCGGCCGGTGCTGGCGCTCTGGACACATCACCGCCCCCCCGCCCTGCGCTCCGGACACCAGGCCACGGCACAGCCCATCCCCGCTTCTCCGGCTGAGCGGCCGACCGCGGGCCTGAGCCCCCATCCTGCCGGCTCTGTGCCGTTGCCAAAGTAGACGTGCATGCACACAGAGAAAGTGTCCCTGCTACTTTTTGAGTGAGTTCTCCTGGCTCTCCTGACAACATGACGGCTACACCTGTGAACCCCGGCACAATCGTGACCTGAGTGCGGAGCTGAGGCCACTCCTTGTGAAACGGTGACACCAGACAGCCCTCAGGTCCCCCTGTCGGTGTGTCGAAGGCCCCTCCTCGGTCATACAGGATTAACTGAGCATGGTATTGTGCTATTTCGTCCGAAGCACGTTGACCGTGGGGCCCGCCAAGTGCAGCCCACAGACCGAGGCTGAGTCACAGGTCTGTGAGCAGGTGTCTCAGGAAATACAAACGCTCAAAAGTCAGCTCCTCATGGAACTACGTGTTTTTTTTTTTAACTTCCCAGGTCCGGTTAGAAAAAGAAATACATGAATTTCCCTCATCGTTCGTATGTGCCTGCCTTCCTTCACGTGGAGAAAAGGAATCATCGGCTGTCCCACCATCTCACACCTCAGAGCAGAGCCACCTGGGGAGCGACGGCAGGTGTGCTGCGCCCACAGCTTCTCACGCTGAATCCTCCGGGGTCCTCGTGAGCAGCACCCTCCTTCAAGCTCCCCCAGCCTCACCACCTGCTGCTCTCAGCCTCGGAGGCTTATCTCCAGCGCTGGGTGCTGAGCGTGAGCGCACCGCCCATCTGCTGTTTGAGAGGGGGCCGCAGAGACGCCATGAAACCATCAGTGCCACACAGCATTCTACGTGGGCAGACGTGGTGTGTGCACTCTGTGCAAGGAAAACGACGCAC
>NW_022631033.1:703719-748858 GCF_010015895.1 Lontra canadensis
GCGGCAGGTGTGTGCGTGTGTGTGCGTGTGTGTGCACTCTGTGCAAGAAAACGACGACACTACGGTATCGTAAGCCCACACCCAGCATGCTAGCTGTCCTGCCTTGTACGGTATGAGCATAGGTTGGGTTTTTTCCTACTGCACTGTCCTGATTTCCAACTCTAAGGCAATGAGCAAATACTGTTTTTGTAATTTAAAAAAATGAACTTATTTTAAACTTGATGAAATTATAACATTTCCAAACATATGGGATGTGAGTAAATTCTACTTAAACAGGAATTTATACTCTTAAATGCGTCAGGAGAAAGCTATAAACCAATGATGGAAACACCTGAAGAAGCCAGGAAAACAAGAGCAAGTGGAACACAGTCAAAGTAGAAGAAATGCACACAAGGGCAGAAATGACAGGGAAAATGGTGCAGCAGAGACAAGTCAACCCTGAAGACGGAAAACGGATGAACAACTGGCAAGACAGGCCGCGGAGGGGCAGGGGAGGTGCGAGCCACCGGCCAGGTGGTGGAGGCATGTGTACACAGGCTGACGGCCGCTACAGGACACTGTGGACAATTCCACGCAAATAAATGAGTCTGTGTGAGATGGAGGATCCTGAGAAAAACAACTTACCAAAATGGCAAAATGGACGCATGAAGAAATGAAACCGCTTAGTCCCATGTCTCTCCCAGAAATGGAATCTCCAGTTAAAAGAACTTTAGGTCTAGGGCGCCTGCGTGGCTCAGCGGGTTAGGCCTCTGCCTTCGGCTCAGGTCATGACCTCAGGGTCCTGGGATACGGCCCCGCATCAGGCTCCCTGCTTGGTGGGAAGTCTACTTCCCCCTCTCCCTCTGCCTGCTGTTCTGCCTACTTGTGTTCTCTATCAAATAAATGAATAAAATCTTTAAAAAAAAAACAAAACTTAAGGTCTAGGTCAATTCACCTGTGGCTTCTATTAAGCATTTAGGGAAAAGATTAATGCCCAGCTTACACAGGTGTTCCCAGAGAACAGACATAGGGTGCACTGTCCTCTCTCCAGACCCTGGTGGGGACCTTCTGAGATGGGACAGCAGCTGGTGATCCTGCCCATAAATGTCCACAGGTTCCAGGGATACAAAGTAGCTGATTTTAAAACCACACATGATAAAAACTCGTAGCAAAGCAGGAATGGTAGCAGAGAATTCTGACACAGGGCAGCCACAAAAAACCCACAGTGAACACGGCACGCGGGGTGACATCCTGGAAGCCTTTCTGGAGGTTGGGAAAGGCGTGCGGCGCCCACCGGGGGAGATCCTGGCGGGGCGGAAAGGCGAGGAACGGCGCACTGGAGCGGGGAGGGAAGGCAGAGTCAACGGGCAGGCACCACAGCCACTCGTGCAAACACAGGACACCTGCAAGACGGCACGGGATGGCCGTGCCCAGGTGAGCGCACAGCCCTGCAGTGGGAGGGGCCCCACCCCAAGAAGGAAGTGCCCGGCACACGACCACATGGATCGGGGACCACAAGATAATGACAGCGAGTGAGGGACTGCAGACCGCGGTCCCGTGATGCTACAGGGCTGGAGCAGGTCCCCCCACCCCGCACTGTTCCCTGCCTGAGCCACAGCTCCACACCGTGAGCTCCCTGCGTGAAGACCCCGAAACACCCAGACTTGGGGGGGTGCCTGCTGGGGGAGCAGGTGGCCAGGGCCTGGGGGTGCTCCAGACACCCCCCGCCCCTGCCGCAGTGTGTACATGAGGTTCTTCCCACACTCGGGTCCGAACGCCACGGGATGACCGCAGCTCCTGACGCTTCTGGAAGATGAAGTATGGGGCAGAGTATCCTACGTATGAGCTAACACAGAAGAACAGCATAGGTGACCTGCTACGAAGGTGGTGAGAACCCCACGGCCAGGCACACACATCGGACAACCGAGGAGAAAAGGTGCTGGTGAATAATTATCACAAATGAGATGAAGGAAGAAAGTGTCCTGGGGGGTGGGAGTCAAACCCACAAAACCCCACGAGGTCCTGGATGGAAGGCAGGGGTAGCAAGGACGCAGTGGAGGGCAATGCAGCACCACCCCGGGCACGTCTCCAGCGTGACCCACACAGAGGCTTTGTTCCGGAGCCTGCCGGAGCAGAACTGCTCCCGGACACGTCCCCTCCGTCCGGGCGCACACCTCACACAGCCGGTGCTTTCTGCCAAGTGGCACCGGGTGCGTCTGCAGTCGCCGAAGGTCGGTGCACAGTAAGAGCTCCTTGACGAGAGTGCCCTGAAGTCTGGCGGTGCGGCCAGAATCTTACATCAGTCCATGGCAGCGACCTTCTCGCCCAAGCTAGGAGCCTGCGGAAGAAATCAACGTGTAACTCCCGCACAGAATCCCGATGGCATCTGGCTCGGGATTTACATTTTTGATGCAAAGATCTAGGTAGAAAGTATTTCTTTACGGGAAAAGAACTGGTGAAGCACAACAGTAATGCTCTGGTTCTTTCCTCTCATCTCTTAGTCAGAAGAGAAGTAAAATAAATATAAACATATACATTTTAACTCAGAACCTTCAAAAATGTTTTCATAATTTTGTATGTTCTAAATGTTTCATCATAACCTCTGGCTGGGCGACTGCTGTCAGCCCGAGAAGGCTTGCGTGTGGCAAGTGGCGGCCCCCGAGCCCTCATGAAGGAGCAGGGGACGCAGGTGGGACAGGCCATGAGGGGCAGAGCCGAGCCCAGAGATGACAGGCCAGTGCAGTCGACTGCAGGAAGCCCCGTCTGCTCATGGCGACCAATGACATTTCTGTGGTGTGTTAGGGGCATCACACATCCTTGGTCCTGCCACCCCCACCTTGAGCTTGATCCCTTGACCTGCCTTTCGTGCCCTGTCCTCAAACAGTCACAGCTCTGCCTGTAGCCTGGCCTCCCCGGGCCCCACAAGGCCTCGGTGAGTGGGTCTTTCCTCAGGTGGCCCCCTCACCCCTCAGACCAGACCAGGCTCTCATCCATCCTCACTTGATGTCATGGGCTCTGGTCCTGACAACACTGGGCTGAGGGGAATGTCCACGGGGGCCCGGGGCACGGCTGGCATGCCCCAGCTTTCATTTCACTTCAGGGAGCTGTCACCTAAACACAGTGGCCACTGTGGGCTACCCAGAGGCCAGGGGCTGTGACGGGCTCACCCTTAAGCCCAGGCCTTGAACACGGGGCAGCAGGGACGGCTCCAGGGCTGTGCTCCATCAGTCAGGGGCTGCCTCCATCTCTGTGTCTCTGTCTGTCTGTCTCTGTCATAGTCCCTCTCAGTTTCTGTCTCTCTGTCTGTCTCTGTGTTTCTATCTGTATGTCTCTCTGTCTCTCCATCTCTGTCTCAGGACCCTCGCACTGTCCCCAGGCAGTAACCTCACAGGGCGGGCTGTCTCCACTGCGAACCTGTGAGCAGCTTGGGTCGGCAGCCATCTGCTGGGTGGGCTGGAGGGACGGACACACGGAGGTAGAAGGCAGGTGGAAAACGAAACCCGTGTGATGATGGAAAGTTCCCGACTTGCCTGGAGCTGTGTCTTTCTCTTGCATCCCACAAGCTCCCTGCCCTTCAAAAGCAAGGTTCTTCCACAATGGAAGGTATCTTAAATGCTAGTTTTCTGTGACTTCTGCTACCCCGACCTTCCATCTCACAAGAGACGCTGGGCTGCAGCTCTGTGAAGGGACTTTGTCCAAACACGTGCTCCTCCACACTCTAGAATGTTCCGTCTTCACGGGCCCAGGGCACACCTGCAATCTTGCCTTCTTCAAACCTTCACGCACAGTAAAAGCTATGGAAACATCTATGTTAGGGAACCAGTGGCCTATTTATAGTCTGAGAAACACACTAATTTTGAAAAGCCGCCATCCCCAAAACATACCTTTCAGAAATGCTAATCTTAAAAATAATCACAATGTGTCCAAGTTCTCTCAGCTACCGCTTGGCGCCTCCACGCTTTCCGACGAGCTGCTGTGGTGGAAATAGTCAGAGACCAAAATAGTCCCAGTTTCCGGCTAAGTCCGGTTCTCACAGCTGCCCCACGCTGCATCAGAAAAAAGCTAAGTGTTTTGTTTATTTGTTTGTTTGTTTATTTGACAGAGAGGCACAGCAAGAGAGGGAACAGAAGCCAAGGGAGTGGGAGAGGGAGAAGCAGGCTTCCCACCGAGCAGGGAGCCCAATGTGGGGCTCGATCCCAGGACCCCGGGATCATGAGCTGAGCTGAAGGCAGACGCCCAACAACCGAGCCACCCAGGTGCCCCCCAAAAGCTAAGTATTTTACAGGAAATGCGAGTTTCATTCCAGATTCAAAGCTAAGGCTACAAATGCACGTGGTGATTACCCTTCAGGCCTCAACGCTGTCCTGGTGCTAAGTGTGAAGCCGTAAGCTTACAGTCAGCGTTGATCTGACCTGTACACGACAGTCCTTGTGAAAATACGAAGACATGGGGTGCTTTGAAGTACTTTCTCTTGTTTTTAAAGATTTTTTATTTATTTGAGAGAGAGTGACAGAGGGGGAGGGAGAAGCAGACTCCTGGTGGAGCGGGACTCGATCCCAGGACTGTGAGATTGTGACCTGAGCCCCCCAGGTGTCCCTGGAACTGCCTCATATTCAGGACACTATTGGCCAGTGACAGGTGCTGACTGCACACATTCAGCAAGGGGAGAATGGGGTGTGGGTTGGGGGATGTGTCCCTGTTTCATTGGGATGTGGCTGCTTGGCTCCTGGGGCTGGCCCTCCCCCACCAGGGACTGTGAGGATGGGGACATGGGGGAGCCAGGCAGGGGCCGGCCTACAGCCCAGCCTGCATAGAGGGCAGCGGTGGCTGCACCTTTGAAAAATGGATTTGCTCACTCTTTTTCTCAGCTGGCTCTGGACAAGAGAGCAAGATGGGGCAGCGGCCGCGACAGGTGTGTCTGAGCTTTGCTTCAGCTCAAGGGTAACTTAGGTTTTAATTCTAAATAACATCGGAAGAACACACGGGACCTTCATGCCATGGAAAAGAGCGCATGGCTTCACACTACAATTGGGGGGCCCAGGGCGGCTCCACAGTCAAGCGTCAGACTATGGATTTCCACTCCGGGGGCGATCTCAGGGTCACGGGACAGGGCTCCACGGGGTGTGCTTGAGATCCAGGCTCTCTCCGACTCTTCCTTCCAAGACCAAAACCACGACACCACAGTCCAGGTAACAAACTCCTCCTCTGTCAGGCTGTGTGCCCAGCGGCTCTCAGGTCACTTCGCTCCAAGAAGCACTTCAGACGCTTGGCTCTGAGCTGTTGCCACACAAACGTGACGAACATGCGGTCAGTGCGCGAGACCAGTCTCCAGCCTCATTACTTCCCGCCTTCGCTTCTGAAACAGGTTTTGACGCTGAAATCACCACCCAGTTCTCTATGTTAGTTGTGAATAGGCTTGGATTCTATGCTTTTGGAAAATAAAACTTAAGTCTTGAAAGTTGAGAGACAGGCGCTTAGCGGGAGAATAACTGGATGGCACGTCACCCCGAGAACACTCAGATACGGGCTTCTCAAAACAATCCGTCCTTAGAGTAATTCTTGGTGATAACTTCCAATCAAATGACCAAAAAACCGGTGAAAGCTTTGAATTAATAACGTAAGTGGTTTAATATATGCCAATAAAATCCCAAATCCATTTGATAAAATGTTAAAACCATGACACAAGTCATGAAAGTTAAATTAGGTGAAGAGGAATTTCTTCTAGAGAATGTGCAAACCAGGAAAGTAATGAAAACAGTGAAAGTAAAGAGACACTGAAGTTCTTCAATGAATACAGAGCTAGAGAAGAGTTATACGGAGTCACTATGTCCTCCAAGAACAAGACGGCCCAGGGACGAGGAAGTCACAGGCCGAGTGGACAGGCTGTGTGCCAGGCAGGTGCGTCCGTGTCCCAGACTCCCTGAGCTGGAGGTGTGGGGACACCGGGCACCTGTCTCTTACCTCTCACCTCCGGGAAAGATGTGTAGCAAGGAGCAGGGAGGGTGCCCGGGCTGGCCGCCGGGCACTGGATGTGGACGGCCACTGTGGACAAACCAACCCTCTCCCACCACGGCTCTGCGCTGCATGATGGAGGCAGCCTCACACACGGGGCACGGTCCACCCTGTCCTCCAGACCCACGGCACCGGCGGCTTTGCATGGTTGCTCGAGGTGCCCGAGCACACATTTTCCTTGTGTGAACCCGTTCTCTGCAGACAGGACCGGCCGACCGCTAGCCAGATGCCAAGCGTGCTCTCTGGTCCCAGATCACGTGCTGCTGGCCTGCCTGCCTCCTGCCCTGGGACATCTGGCACAGCCACCAGGGGCTTAGTAACTGTTGGCCCTATTCGTGCCGGAAGGATAACCTCTTGATTCAACCTAGCTTGACCCACACGTGGTTCAACCCTGCTCTTGAAGAACAGCAACGTGTGTCAGTAATGAGATCTGATACGCAGGCGGCACAAGCAACACGAAGATCCACGTGTGTAAGTGCTTACGCTTCAAACAACCCGTAGACCACGCATGTCCCTCGCGCAATGTCTACACACAAACAAACGTAACCACGTTTAGCAGCAGAACAGGATGCAGCCGTTTGGCTGGATTACATGCAGAACTCCTAGTAACATAAAATAACTTACAAAATATGCTGAAATGATAAACCTGACCCTTTACAACACTTTCCACACGCCAGACCTTCTTAGGATTCTTCATTTTAACTAACTAACTTGTTCCTGTTTACGCCTTTGCTTACTGTCAAGCCCAGCTCAGACCTGCTTCCTTCGTCCCCAGGACTCTCCTTCCACTAGAAACTCCCAACAGTGTGGGAGGAGAAGACCAGTTATCAGCTTTGTTACTCACCTGTGAGCTCTGAGGGCTGCGTTTCAGCCTCTTCTGTTTCTCCGATGTTTGCCATACTAGGTTCTCAGTAAAGAGCTCATGTTTCAGATCCAGCCATGAGACTGTGCAGAGCTCCTCATGCTCTGATGTCTACAGCAAATGTTGCTTATTCCTCTTCTCCACAAATGGGCACCAACTGTCTTTTGGAACCAGAAATACAGCGACATGTGGTCCACTTAGACTGCGGGATCCTCAGAGTTCCTCCTTGTTAGCCACACAACCAGAAAGACACCCTCTTAATGCAGGGATTCTCTCTCCCTATCAGACTGATTGGGATGAATGTGGAGGAGATCTGGGTTCCTTGACTGTTTCCTAAGGGGGTTCCTTGGGTTACCAGAAAGCTCACGTAGGGTCCTGGATGGCTGGGACCCTGGTGGCTTTGGGAAGCTCTCAGAGATGCCACCAGAGATGAGGTGGCCTGGAGGATGCTGGGTGTGAGGCCTCCCTCATGGGGTGTGCCGGCCAGAAGTAGAGACCCACCACTGGCTCATGCATGGACACCTACTGCTTCACAATGACTGGTTTGGGGCAAACTTGTGTTCTTAGAGGCTCTGAGGATGCGGAGATTCAGAACAGGACCAAGTGTGGGAATGCAGTGGGATTTCCGCACAGAAATCATGGGGTTCTGGCACCACCTCATTATTTTGGGGTATAACAGAGGCTTAGTAGAATTCATTCCACATTACTGTTCTTGTACGGTGTCCACAGCCAACGGCAGGAACCACACACCCGTCCCATGTTTCAGTATTTTTCATTTCCTATTTCTTAGATAATTTACAAGAAGATGTAAATTGCCCTGCAGAAGAGTTTGTGAAATCCCACATGAAACCAGAGGTCACCGGTAACCCACTTTGTGTCCGTGTGACGATGGGAGAATGGGTCACATGGAGTCCCAGAGTGTAGAGTCTGGAGGGTCTCGCCAGCCACAGTGGGAGAATGTGGTCTGTGCACCTGTCAGCTCCCTGATGCCTTCGGAAAGCACAAGACACTCCTGTCTCTCTGGCCGACTTCGGTCAGGCCAGGCCGTGGGGACACGGTGGGGAAAGCAGACTTGGATATGGGCTGCACTCTGTCCACGGTGACTGTGGGCAGAGTGAAGTGTAGCCCTGCTGGGCTTGGCCCCATCTCATCTCGGCCTCCGTGCTCTTGGGAACACACTGTCTGCTGGACAGCCTGCTTCCCCCCATTGGTGTCAAGTTTGCTTGCCACACACCCTCGCTGGCCAGCGAGCCTGCGGTGTGCGTCGCTAACTCACTGTGAGACAGAGGGCGGTCGGAGACGCTGTGTTAGAATTAATTTCATGAATCTTCTTTACCTATTATCCCTTTTCAGGACAATTAGTTCAAGGAAATCTAAACGCACTCACCCGTAAAACTGGGAAAGAATTCAGAAAACTGTCTACTCAAACCCCTCGTTATACAGATGAGAAAAACACAACCCAAGCAGGTCAGGAGCCTGGCAGACCAGGTGGTTCAGACACAATAAGCCCTCGGGTCTCAGACCGCACACATTCCTCCTCCACTCCTCCTGGCACCTCCCACCGCTTGCCGCCCGGTGATGTTCCTTCTTGTCCAGTGCTGCTGACGGAGGCCTGTCACAAAACCTTGGAGCACGGCCAGGCATGGGGACCGCAGTCAGGTGAGACCGCGCACCTGCGGGGCTCTGAACCCGAGAGCGGCAGGGACGCTCCTCGTGGGCCCACCCCTGTGGCCTGGAGCGCTGACAGCTGGCGTCGGCCTACTGAGGTGCCATCGTGGACGTACGGCCCCGAAGCCTGCAGCTCAGGGTGCCCGGTCCTCCCTGGGAACACTTCGGCATGTGCTGCGGGGGCTGCAACCTTAGCATTTCATGGGAATCCTGGGCAAGGGCGCTTCACAGTATTATTACTACATGTGCTGCATGAGCCCTTTCCTCCACGGCATCCCTCCCCAGCTCTACACGGCGGGCAACCCACGCCTGACTCACCATACAGCTAAAATCCGACCCTCTGCCCACCTCCCTATTTCTCCCAACCACTAGCAACCACTTCCCTAGGCTCCGTTTCCAGGGCTCTGCCTTCTGTTCTTAGATTCCACAGACATGAAACCATGTATTTAACTTTCCCCTCAGACTCTCCATTCAGCACAATGCCCTGGAAGCCCATCAACATGGTTGCGAATGCAGGACCCCTCCCTTCCTCACGGCTGAACCATGTCCTGCTGGATGCATGCGATACGGTCTTTCGTGGACACGCAGGGTTGCTTCCACGTCTCGGCGATTGTCAGTAACGCACCAGGAACGTGGGAGGCAGGCATCAACTTGAGATCCCGTTTCCATTCCCTGTGGTTACGGGCCTGGTGATGGAAGAGCTGGGTCATAGGGAAGTTCTTTTCAAATTGTTTGAGGAACCTCCACGCTGTTTTCCAGAGTGGCTGCACCAGTGCAATCCCACCAACAGTGTAGGAGGCTCCCCTTTCTCCGCATCCTCTCCAACACCTGTCGTCTCCTGACTGGTTAATTTTAGCCATTCTGACTGGTGTGAGGTGGGATCTCACTGTGGTTTTGACTTGTATTTCCCTGATGCTGAGTGATGTGGAGCCCTTTTTCATGTGTCTGTTGGCCATCTGGATGTCTTCTTTGCGGAAATGTCTGTTCATGTCTTCTGCCCATTTTCCTATCAGACTGTTTTCTGGCTACTGTTGTATGAATTCTTTTTATATTTGGAACATTAACCCCTTATTGGATATATACTTTGCAAATATTTTTCCCATTCAGTACGTTGCCTTTTAGTTTTGTTTATTCCTTCACTGTGCAAAATCTTTGGTTTGATAAAGCTTTTATTTATTTATTTGACGGAGAGAGAGAGAGATCACAAGTAGGCAGAGAGGCAGACAGAGAGAGGGGGAAGCAGGCTCCCTGCTGAGCAGAGAGCCCGATGCAGGGCTCGAACCCAAGACCCTGAGATCACAACCTGAGCCAAAGGCAGAGCCTCAACCCCCTGAGCCACCCAGGCACCCAACCAGTAGGTTATTTTATTTTTTACTCTTATTTGACTCTGCTTTTGGTGTCAAATTTAAAAGATCACTCACAAGAACTATGTCGAAGGGCTTTCCCTCCATGTTTCCTTCTAGCATTTTTATGGTTTCAGGTCTCCCATTTAGGACTTTCATCCATTTCGAGTTTGTTTGTGTGTGGATAAGAGAGTGGCCGAGTTTCATTGCTCTGCGTGGAGCTGTTCAGTCATCCCAGCTGTATTTTGAAGAGACTGCTCCTTCCCATTGCATATTCTTACCTCCTTTGTCCAAGATTCATCGACCCTACACCTGGGCTTATTTCCGGGCGCACATGTCTGGGTTGTTACCTCCACTAGGCAGGCAAGGAAAGTGAGTCCAGAGGAGAGAGAAAGCTGACAGAGATGTCAGTGGGCAGACACTGGTGGGCAGAGAACAGACATGAGGAAGGAATCCCAGGCTGGGCCAGAGGGGCCTCGTGGGGCATGTGTCAAAGGACACTGTAGACTGCAGCAGGTCACAGTGAGGAAGGTGTGCCCAGCTAGCCTTCACTGCAGGTTGGGGCAGGACCTGTGTGAGGCCCTCTCAGATGGCACAGCAATGGATGCCGGGGGTGTGGGTGCCTCGGGAGGGACGTCCGTGAGTGGGACAGGGAGGGAAGCACCCAGGACCACAGCAGTGCCATGGAAGGCATGCGGGTGGTGGGGGCCGCTGAGAACGGGCTGCGCAGAGGCCAGCAGACACACGTGCTGGCGCATCGGGAGGGGCTCACCAGAGACCCAACCTTGCTCAGTCAGTGTCCTGAGCTGGACCCACCAGGAGGGGGCCCCAGCTCGCTGCCATACTCCCAGAGGAGAGCCAGGCAGACCGAGGTCTTGCTCCTGGGTTTCAAACCTACACTGCACCCCGCCTGGGAGTGTGAAGGGCAGAGTTACTGGGCAGATGGGAAAGGAACCTCAAGAGTGAGGAACCCCTGTAATGTGATGGCAAATGTGTGTGGGCTTTGGAGACGGCCGTGAACCAAGCAGGGAGTCAGACTTCCCAGGGGAAGGCTGAAGAAGGAAGAGCGCCTGTAGTGGGACTCTCAAACCAACGTTCTCGCAAGCTCACTGGGAACCAGCCCAGCCAGGGAGACGGTCAGAGCAATGAGCCTAACCAAAGACGCAAAGGATCTGTACTCTAGAAACTGCGGAACACTGCTGAACGAAATGGAGGAAGACAAAGAAATGGAAAAACGCTCCATGCTCATGGACTGGAAGAATAAACATTGTGAAAATGTCTGTGCCTCCCAGAGCACTTACACGTTCAATGCCATCCCTATCAAAATACCATCGACATTCTCACAGAATTGGAACAAACAATCCTACGATTTGTATGGAACAGAAAAGACCCTGAATAGCCAGGGGATTGTTGAAACAGAAAACCAAAGCTGGGGGCATCGCAATGCCTGACTTCAAGCTCTATTACAAAGCTGTAATCATGAGACAGCATGGTACTGGCACAAAAACAGACACATAGATCAATGGAACAGAGTGAAGAGCCCAGAAATGGACCCTCAACTCTACGGTCAACTAATCTTTGACAAAGCAGGAAAGAATGTCCAATGGAAAAAAGACAGTCTCTTCAACAAATGGTGCTGGGAAAATTGGACATCCACATGCAGAAAAATGGAACTGGACCATTCCCTTACAACACACACGAAAATAGACTCAAAATGGATGAAAGATCTCAATGTGAGACAGGAGTCCATCCATTCTCTATGTCCCAGAGGAGGACATAGGCAGTAACCCCTTCGACATCAGCCACAGCAACTTCTTTCATGACACATCTCCAAAGGCAAAGGAAACAAAACCAAGAATGCATTATTGGGATTTCATCAGGATCAAAAGCTTCTGCACAGCAAAGGAAACAGTTAACAAAACAAGGAGGCAACCCATGGAATGGGAGAAGATATTCACAAATGACAGTATAGACAAAGGGCTGATATCCAAGATCTATAAAGAACTCCTCAAATTCAACACTCAAAAACCAGATAATCACATCAAAAAATGGGCAGAAGACATGAACAGACACCTCTCCAAAGAAGACATACAAATGGTTAACAGACACATGAAAAAATATTCATCATCACTAGTCATCAGGGAGATTCAAATCAGAACCACACTGAGGTACCACCTTACACCAATTAGAATGGCCAAAATTAACAAGACAGTAAACAATGAGTGTTGCAGAGGCTGTGGAGAAAAGGGAACCCTCTTACACTGTTGGTGGGAATGCAAGCTGGGGCAGTCACTCTGGAAAACAGTGTGGAGGTTCCTCAAAGTCAAAAATAGAGATACCCTATGACTCTGCAATTGCACTACCGGGTATTTACCCCAAAGATACGGATGTGGTGAAAAGAAGGGCCATATGCACCCCAGTGTTCATAGCAGCAATGGCCACGGTCACCAAACTGTGGAAAGAACAAAGATGCCCTTCAACGGACGAATGGATAAAGAAGATGTGGTCCATATACACTATGGAGTATTCTCAGCCATCAGAAAGGATGACTATCTACCTTTTGCATTGACATGGATGGGACTGGAGGGGATTATGCTGAGTGAAGTCAGTCAAGCAGAGAGTCAGTTATCATACGGTGTCACTCCTAAGTGGAACATAAGGAATAGCGTGGAGGACACAGGGGAATGGAGGGGGAACTGAAGGGGAAGAAATCAGAAAGGGAGACAAAATATGAGAGACTCTGGACTCCGGGAAACAAACTGAGGGTTTCAGAAGGGAGGGGGTGAAGGGATGGGGTATCTGGGGGACGGGCATTAAGGAGGGCACGTGTGCAATGAGCACTGGGTGTTCTATGCAACTAATGAATCCCTGAGCACTACATCTGAAATGAATGAGGCACTGTATGCGGGCTAACTGAATTTAAAAAAAAAAAAAAAAAAGCAATAAGCCACAGGGAACATGCCGGAAGACCCCTGATAAACCCAGGGAGCATTTTCAGTCACTGAAACGAGAGACCGGGAAACCCAGAGGGCAGTTTGTTGGCGCTGAGCAGACTGTAACTGTTAGAGTCACTAGGACTGTGATAACGAAATACTGTGGAGTGTGAACGTGGTGACCCAGCGCAGGCTGGCACCATCGACACAAAGATACATCCCGTGTCCTGAAGAGATTAAGCAGCCATGGTATACGCTGTCATGGCATCATTTGGGTGTTAAATGTACTTTTTACTGGGGAGACAATCTGTGGGCTCGGGCAGCAGCGGGGGTCAGCCCAGGGAAGAGGGAATGCAGCCCGGAGAGGCCGCAGCCGGCATGGTGTGCTGGAGGGACCTCGCCGCGTGTCTCAGGCTAAGAAACTGGGTGCAGCTGACGTGGAATGGCTCTCTGGACAGTGCGGGTGCCTCAGTGGTCCCCGAGTGGCAGAGGTGGCCCGTACTCAGAATCTCAGGCCCACTGCCCCGGAGTCCTTCTGGGACAACGCTGCGGGGACTGAGCTCTGGCCCGGAGCATGTGCCCCCCAACTCTGGGGCGCCAAGCCAGAGGAAAAGGAGGAACGGCTGGACGAACACGTCCATGCGGGAAGGAGAAACACACCCACAGCAGCCACTGGAGGGAAAGAGGCCCGCGGTCAAGGCTCTGCCAGCTGCTGACTACTCTACACAAGGGGGGCCGGCCTGGCGGGTGCGTGTCAGGGCAAAGTGCCTTCACGGAGATGGTTTCTCTGGTCGTCGCAGTAACGGTCAGGAGGGAGACGACCGAGTTCCTGGTTTTTAGCCCTCATCAAACGTTGGGGTCTACAGAAAGTTCATAAAACATGTTGTAAGAACTAGAAGGGGCACCTGGGGGCTCGGTCGGTGGAGCAGCCATCTCTTGATTTGGGCTTGGGTCATGACCTCAGGCTCGGCAGAGGGAGCCCCGCATCGCGCGCTCCATGCTGAGTGGGGAGACTTCTTGGGACTCCCTCCTCCCTGTCTCCCCAGCAAAAAGAGAGAAGAAAAATGGAAAGCAGTGGGCGCCATCATGAAATACATGGCACTAGGGGCTGGGGCCGGTCACAGATAAATGTATACAGTTACGTGAGCACTAACAGCTGACCAGTCTGCAGGTCAGTAACCCTGGGGAGTTCTCAAGATGACGGAGCTCTTCTGGAAACCAGGACAATGATGAGAACGGGCGGAGAGGCTGGATTTGTCCAGTGCAGACAGGCAGTGTCCCCCTACACCCACAGCACCTGCCACACTCCCCAAGCCCACGTCTACTGCGACTCGACCCCCCTTCACAGGGTCCTGGCCCTGGGGCTCCTGAGGGGCTCCGGGAAGGGTATGAGGAGCAGGGACGGCATCTGCGCTTGCCCCTCAGCTGGGCTGTGGCTCTGCCGTCCACCCGATGGCCTGCAAGGCCCGTCCAGCCCCAAACGCCACTGGTGCAGCTGGGAAGGAGGGCTGGTCAGAGAGTCCCAGGGACGAGAGTCCAGAAGACCAGGGATAGGTAGGAATTTGCTCTCCAACAAAGATTAAAAAAAAAAAAAAAAGGTTAAGGAAAATTAACAGATAATTCAAGAGACGGTATGGAGTTTAAAAGGATAAATAGATTAAAAAAAAAGAGAGATGGACCTACACCTGTTCTAACAAAACATATTTCAGATGGATCAAACATTTCACATAAAAATTCCAAAAGTAAGGAGCCATAACGGGGTGCTTTCATAGGTTTATTAAGATGGTCGTCTCTATTCGTCCCACGGGGTGTTATCGTTTCTGTTTTGCTAGTTCCGCCAGGGTGACTGACGGCTTGCCACGTTTTTGGGAAGTTCCCTTTCACCAACGTGAAATGTGTGAATATCCTTTTGTATTTTGTTCCTCTGTGTTTCAACCATGCACACAGTGTACCTGCCTGTGAAGAAAGCTCATCTCTGCAGAGGCAGATCTGTCCACCAAGCTCGGCGGCTCGGGGAGGATGTCCCAACACGCAGTCTACTCGCACGACCAGCAGGACGTGCTGCCCAGGGAAGGGGCAGAAAGTTCCGGCAGAAAAGGCTGGACTTTGGGAGAAAGTGAACCTCCTTAGGGAGACATCAGGACTGTGAGCTGAGGGAGCTTTCGGAAAGGCAGTTTGTGAACAGCTCCTGAGCGTTAGAAACCCGTTCAGTCGTGTGTGAGTGTGTGTTCACAGGAAACCGGACAGCAGCGTTGGCGTGCAATGTGCAACCTCCAGCAGCGCGGAAACTGCCGGACAACTTGCTTTCACCAGATATCAGCTGTCTAAAAACCCAGTAGCAACATATCTATGTGCTGTGGGAAGGGAAACTCCCTCCGTACTGCAGCCCAGAGAGAGGAAAACTGCGTGAGGCCATCGTGTGCACGGGCACGTGTGGAAAATGCTCCCTCGAAGCCTCTGGCCAGCGGCCTCACTGCTCTATGCCCTGCATCATCCACTCTCCTGCCGTAAGTACTTCCTCGGGCAAGAGAAACAAAGTAATTTCATTTTAGCAACACAAAGGCAACAAAGATCAGAGGAGGACACAGAAACGGCTGGAGATGGAGCCTCACATCTCTGTGTTAACACGTCAACTTTCCACTCAAGGTTCCAGGTCGCGATCTGTGCCTGTGGCCAGCAGGAACTTGTGTCCTGACAGCGACAGGACATTCGGGAAGCCACAGAGCTCACCGTGGCGAACGGCCGCGGCAGGAGGGAGGCACAGCTGTGCATAGCAGGGCAGATGGAGGCGGACCGCGGGTGAGAGCATTTAATTCGGGGAAGGGGGTGCAGGCAGCGGGGGCCGTGAAAGGCACGTCTAAACGAGGTGGGCTCACGAGGACCCGTCCTGCGCCCAGATCACCTCTACGCGCGGGCTCCCCAGCGGCTGCTCGGCTCCCTGCAGGAACGGAAATCACAGTCCCAGACACAATTCTGTTTCTACAGACATGAGGGGGGTTTGAGGCTTGTTGCCGCCTGACGAAAAGCTCGATTCTTGGTTTGGCGGCTCAAAGCATTCACTAAACATGGGGCCGAAGGAAGCAAGGTGGACAGTCACTGAGCCACAAAGACAAATGTGAGAGGCGAGGGTCTGCTGTAAGACTAACATGCCGTGAGGCTGACGGGGCCCAGAACCCTCCTTTGGGAAGGATGAACGAGGCCCACAGAGCTGCCAACCAGGGCGTGCCGGAGACGCTGGGAAATGCACGGCGCAAGCGCAAATGGTCATGTCGGGGGCGTTTGAAGTGCGCCGGCCACTGGAACGCCCCACAGCAGCTTCACACCAACATGGTGTTCCTGGCCGATCTCCACTCCCAGTGCGGTGTGGGGCTCACCTGCCCCCAGCATGTGCTGAGGCGCGGACGCCCTCCTGGGACAACCCCTGCCGTGCCCATGGTTGTGTGAGCGCCTCACCTCCACGCAGGAGGCACCGTAGGGTGAGAGCCAAGTTCGCCAGAAGCAGAGATGCTCATGACAGTCATGGTCTGTCCGTCCTCACCGCAGGTCCTCCGGAGTCAGGAACACTGATGGGCAGAGTTCCCTTCTCTCAAGGAAAGTCACGCATCTGGCTGCCGCTCTGGGGATCACCTTCCTTCCGTGACCTACCAACGGCTCAGGTCACGGCACCCTCTCTCCCTCACTGTGCCCCAGACATGCCAAGTCCAGACCCCAAAGGTTGCCCGCTCCTGGGACACTGTCCAAAGCCCCGCAGTGCTGATCTGGAACTTTTCACCGCCCACTCATCTGTCCCCACCCGTGGGCGGGCTCAGCCACTACCATGCTGAGCACAGCTGGGTTGCATGCCACACACACACCACCAGTGGTCCTGCTACCCTCTGTCCATCATCCCCAAGCCATGCTCTCTACAGGATCAGGGGCCCTGCCCGCTGTGCTGTGTCCTCTGCACACGTGCGACCCCGAGGTCACCCTGTGCTCCCACGGCATTCGCTGGTGCTTGTGCCAGATGACCTACGATGCCTCACCTCAGCTGCTCACGGTCGCCCAGTGATGAGCCCCTCAGGCAAGGCCCTGTCTGCTGTCTTTGTGGTCCCAGGGCCTAACCACGTGGCAAGCACAAACATTTAGCAGGCATTTACTAGTTAAGAGACATCCTGGTGGAACACCATTTACTTTATCTACTTCCAAAAACCACAGGGCGTAGCTTACACAAATCAACATCATAAGGACTCTAAAAGGAATGACCCAAGCATTGAGAGGTGGGGACAGGTAAGGATCAGAGAACAAAGATCAAGGAAAACAACTGCAACTGAATAAAGACTACAAAAAGACTATTCTCTGAGCTCCCCGGCAGCAAAAGCAAAAAGAGAGTACCTGAGTGAACCACACTTTGTCCAATAAACAGCAGCATACCAGGTCCTAACAACCAAAGCATTTTCTAGGACCAAATGCTAAAACAAATTTTCACCTGGGTTTTATATAAACATCAGGGATGTACAGTGAATGAAGAACAAAGTTTTAAACGATAGTTTATAAAAACAAGCTAGCAACAAAAAACACTCTCAAGGCCTTTAACCTCATTAAAAGTGAAATACTCGGATGATATTGCTAGAGAAAGGGGTGCTGACATAAAGGAGGTGCGCAGCATTCTTCCGACCTGACTCGGCACAGTGGGAGCGCTCCCCTAAGCCTAGGGGCAGAGTGACGGGTGCTCCCTCCTGTAGGCGCACTAGCACCGCAGAGCACTTCCGACCGGCTGGGACCATGAGAACCCAGGACACGGGCACGCCCAGACTCTGCACACCTCTCCCTCTGCAGGCGGCATGGAAGCAGCTCAGGGGATGAACGTGGGGCGTCAGGAGGAGGCTGTGGCTCTCTCATGAACATGTTCCCACCAGCAGGCACTTGAGTCCCAGGGTCCCACCAGGCAGTGTGCTGGGGACTAGACTGAGCTGCCGCGCTCTGAAGACGGACAGTCCTCGCTACCTGGCTGCCCGGGGGTGGGAGACACCCCTTCATGGTAAGGTCCTGGGTTGTGTAATGTCACGGAGGACAGCATTCCTGGGGATGCACCAAGACGGTGAGCAGAACACTGTTCCCGCCGGAGAAAGGACTCAACCCCGTAGCACTGTCCCTGGAAGAGGTACCAAGAAGGACGGCATCTGCCGTACAGGGACGGGCTACAGTTGACCGGCTTGTCGAGAATAACGTGCAACACCACGTGGGCAAGAGCAGAAACGCCAGGTGTCCGAGGCAGGAAGGAGCGAGCGTGGATTTCTTCTTCTCAAAAGCCGTACCAAGGCATTTGCGTGAATCAAATGTAAGGAGGGGGATCCTGCGGCCCGGTGGTACCTGCCGGGTTTGACGAAGCTCCTCTTTCCCTGCGGCACCCACCGGCCCACTGCTAACAGGTACTACGCCCCAAAGAATTCCAAGTCCGTGTATGCTACACGCAGAGGTCACCCACGGAATGGGAAGGGCCACACGGACTGCAAGGAGCACACCCGCGACACGGGTCTGGCGAGCGCGTGCTTGTCTCCACAGCAGACACATGTGGGCCTGGAACAAACCCGGTGAGGACAGTTCACAAGCCCCACGTGCATTCATGCCAGGGGCCGAGGATGCAGGCAGTGGAGCCGGTGCGGGGCGACCAGACGGATGGGACCTCCTCTGGGGCAGGTACAGAATGGATGGGGGGGGGGTGTGCGTGGGATGACCAACGACCAGGACGGGGGCTCCCCGCTGGCTCCCTGGGCAGCCCCGGGACTCAGGTGCTCTGGGCCATGGCCGGGTCCCACAGAAGTGCCTGGTGAGGGTGCAGAGCACATGCAGGCCGCAAACGACTGGCCTGGCAGCCACCTGTGGACACTAAAGCAGGACAGAGTCGCCCTTTTCCTCCTAAATTTTTCTCCAAGCTACTACGTCACTGACGTGCTGGTTTTGCATACTGACAGCGGAAGTCAACGGCCAGAAGTGGTTCTTGGAAAAAGAGAAACAATTTGACTCTTTCTTCTTTTCTAATGTGAGTGCTCATCTTCTTTTTGCTTAAAATCGCAAACAGAAAGATTCAGGACAACTCCTCGCAGCTTCCTGGTCTGCACACCCCCCACCTGGCGCGTGCCCAGGCTTCGGGCTGCTGCTCACCCTCACCCCTGCACACCCACCGTGCGGAGCGTGGTGCACGGGCCTCCCTGAATGCTCGCTCACACTGGAGACCACTGGTAGGAGGCCTGGGTGAACATTCCTCCAACTTTACGGCCTCCAGTGCCCTGCAGCAGCCCACTTCCTGGGCTGACAAGGAGAAGGAAACATTTGATAAACAGTAAACAAAGTAGATGGGAACAGAGAGGGGTTCTAAGAGTGGAAAAGGGAAAGATACAGGCTTCCCAGCCGCAATCTGATGGGTGAGCTAACTGAAGCTCTTCTAGAAAAGCGGGCAGCATTTCCAGCAGCACTGAGTTAGGAAACCGAGCTCACAGGGCCTCCAGAAAGAATCATGTCCTCAAGCCCAGACCCTGGCCGGTGAGGAGGCTAGACTCGGCCAGCTGCGGAGAGACCACCGTGGCAGACAGCCACACAGCGTCCTGAGGCAGAATGGTCAGAGCACGGTGCATAAGACTGAGCTCAGGGCTGGACCTGCCCACGCTCCCCTCAGAGGGTGACGGGTCAGGACGCAGTCCCATCACCCCCATCTCCACTGGACCCTTCTCCGATCACAACCTCTGGGAAAGGAAGACCCACACCCCCAACAGGTAACAGAGGATGAGACAATTAACAGAAAGACTCTGCCCAACAAGTCGCAGACACGTATCCTGTAACAATGTTGCAGTCAACGTCACCCAACGCACTAGGGAATTTGCCAGGTTACCGTGCATCGCCGGTAGGCAGGCAGCCCCCTGGTCTTCATGGTTTCGCTCACAGCCGTGGGCCGCTGTCGGGCCAGCCACAGCACAGGACCAGCTGGCCTGTGTGGGGGGCAGCTTTTGGGTAGGAGGCACTTGCCCAGTTGTGCCAACATCCCTCTACCTCCTGTGAGGGCGTCACTCCAGCTCAGGGCCTACGGTCACAGGACAGACGCAAGCGTTTGACCCAGGGGTTCTGGACGCAGCCGGGCCCTTGCTGGCCTCATCAGCAGTGCTAACCATGAGCTGTTGCTGGGGAGCAGTACTGTGTCCCATGGCACAGGACTGAGTCCCCCCACGTTCTTACTGAATACACTAAGTACCCATAAAGTATGTTCACCAAAGTCACTGATCTTCAGAAGACGGTCATTAAAATTTCTCATTAAATAATTTACTCATCTAACAATTACATTCTAAAGATTTTTAACAGGGCTTGGAAAGACGACTACATCATTCCTTCGCCACCCCTTTTCTGGCTTTATGGTTTCTGATCCTTTAATTAGGGACTTGGGAAGATCAACGTCCAAAGAAACCACATTTCCTTGATACTCAAATTAATTAAGGTTTGGAGTATAGACTAGTTTCTTAGTTTATACTTGTTAGAAAATCATCTGGGTAAACTTTTATTTGACATCTCCCAATTCCACTCTGTTCCGCTTTCATGTGATCCCAGTGCACACAGCAAAGCAGGCATTTTACCCTCCTTCATTCACAGGACATTCAACCACGAAAGCAAAATACTCTTTCGGTCCTTCCATAAAACAGATGCAAAAGAAGTTATTTCCGTGATTACAAAATTTGCACACAATCTCAGAAATTCTGAAAAAATTGGAAAATCAAGAAAAAAGTTCTACTTAAACCAAAACAAGTACCTTTAACACTGTGCTGTGTTTAATGGCAGACTTCTCCTAATCGACAGACAATGACAGCCCTGGACCCATTCTGGCAGCATCCCCTCCCACCCAAGTCTGTTTGCCCGTCATTTTTCATGGACTGCAAGACATGCTGAGCCCAGCGTGTGGCTGTCTGCGGACATGCTCACCTGACCCTCCCACCGTGCATCTGTGTGAGTGGGACACCATGGAGCCACACCTCACCTGGGAGCTGGCACCCTCCTCCTGTGTCATCGCTGCCAGACGTGTCCTCGGAGGCTGGGCTGTCCCGCGGCTCTGGCGGAGCAGGGACATACCCCTCAGGAGGCAAACTCGCCGTGTAGAGTCGCCTTCGAGGTGGGACCTTGGTGTCCTCATCTGCAGGAGACAAGGGGACAGTGAAAATGGCATCATGTGACCGGACATTTGCTGGCCCTGGCACCCTTCCCCAACCTCATGCCCCGAAGACGTGAGACCTAATAGCTTGTGAGACCCAGTCTTGCCGTTGGCACAGGGCCAGCAGGCCAAGCGCCCTGTCAGAGTCGCACCAGCCCTATGTCCAGCCAGGAGAAAGGAACAACCTCTGATTATTTAGCCTCTGGATTTTTACAAAATGATAGAAAAATTTAAGTCATGAGTAAGAAGCAGAAAAAAGTCTATTCCACACAGCATAACTCTCATCACTGCCCCGTGAATCTCTTAACGTTTTGGTGCATAATCCGGAACTTTCTTTCCATGTGTGCTAACAACCCGCATACGTTGTGTATACACACACATCTTAATGCGATCATTCTTGCCACATATTATTATTATACGTCTGTACATTACATATATAATATCACTCAAAACTTAGTACATGACAGAATAGTTTGTTAAGATACATTTACATCTATGCCGTTCTTTAATGGCTATATAATATTCCATGTGTCTGGCAAATTACGATTTAATTATAATCTAACCATTGTTCCAAATCTCACACGTGGAGGTTGATCCACAAACAGCTGCTGACTGTCCTTGTCGAAGCTAACTTTGCACACTTGACCACTGATTTCTTCAGAGAAATCCCTGTTGACGGGACTGTCTGAAGGGTAAGCTCCTCTCGCTGGCTTCTGAGACGCATGCTCTAGAAGGGGAACTATAGGCTCGCCTTCTCCCACGCTCTTTCCAACACTGGGTGGCATCAATCTTTTTTTTTTTTTTTTTTTTTTTTTTTGTCAGAGAGAGAGAGAACGAGCGCACACATCCACAAGTAAGGGGAGAGTCAGGCTTCGCATGGAGCAAGGAGCCTGATGTGTGGCTCTATCCCAGGACACTGGGAACATGATCTGAGTGAAAGGCAGACAGCAGGTCCTGAGCCACAACACCAACACTGTGGCTGTCCGGCCCCGGCGGACCTGAGGGGACCCTGTCTGCCTGTGAGGGGGGCGGGCCCACCACCAAGAGCTGGCAGAGGAGCTTGCGGGACCAGGACAGGCTCCAGTCACACAGCTGAAGGATCACCTGGACAGCGGGTGCAGACCTGGGACCTGTGCCATGCAGGCTGCTGCCGGTCACGGGAATTCCTGCAGGACGACTTGTAGGACTTGGAATATGTGCCACATACCAATCAATTAAAGAGACAGTAAGAGCAATAATGAAAATAAAGGTCTGATGTGGGCCTCTGAGTGAAAGAAATTTACCAAATGCATACGCACTGGTTGTTTTGTCTATCTGTACATCACACCCCTATCTTTAACAAGTGGAACCATCAGTACTCTTAATACCAGAAAGGGGAAAGGGTTTCTGTGAGGTGAACAAACATCAGTAAATCGACTGAATGATTACCATAATTACCACGCTGTGTCCTATCCACAAAGAGCATTCTCCCCATCGCACATCCGAGAACTCACTGATAAAGGCAACTTTCTTCACTTGGGCCACCTTCTTTCAACCCTACAAAGATATGGGCCCCTACAACTCTGATGATCACCATGCTGTCTCCTCCAGGAGCACCTTGCCTCCATGGGAATTCTCAAAATAACGTTTACAGAAGCTTCACACAAGTTTTGTCCATATGATTGAGATTTCACCGTTTTGCCCTGGTCAAGATTTTTTTCCAGCTACAAATAAATTGTTTTTCCTTCAAAATTTCCAAGGCATATTGCTTCACAAAAGTATGTTGCTTTCTCATGATTAAAAAAAAAAAAAAAAAAAAAAAGCATTCAACAAACTAGGAATAGGAGGAAACTTCAGCCTGACAAAGGGTATGTGCGCAGAGCTCACTGTGGATATCCTGTGCAGAAGGACAGCCTGGATCCTCTCCCCAAGAGCAGCAGAGAGACCAGCACTCCCACCCCTGCCACTTTCCCTCAAGGGTATGCTGATGTTCCTGGAAGTAAAAGAGAGAGAAAGAAAAGGCATCCCGATTGGACAGGAAGAAGTAAAACATCTCTCCCCACAGATGACATGATTTTCAATGTAGAAAACGCTAAAGACACACACGTGCACATTTGCTTACAAAATTGTTAGAGGTAATAAATTTGGCAAAGTTTTAGGAGACAAGAACAAGACACAAAAACCTGAATTTCCGTATTTAGGAAACATTTGCCTATTCTGAGGTCAGAGGATTCACATTACTTCCAAACACCAGCGATGAACATTCCAATAAGAAACGAAAGTAATTCCATTTACAACGGTATCAAAAAGAATATAATACTTGGAAATAAACCTTTTTTAAGTGTAAAATTTATAACAAAAGCTACAAAATACTGTTGAAAGAAATCAAAGATGACTTAAACAGAAGGTTGTTCTAAACTCATGAACTGGACAAGTGAATACTGTTAAGATGGGAACCCCCTCCCCCGCCACTGTGTTCTGCACACTCAGTGCAGTTTGTATCAAAATCCAGTCGCCTTTCCCCCTAGAAGTGCAGAAGCTGATGCTAAGACTCACGTGGAACTGCAAGAGACCCTGACAGCTCAAACAGGCTCGAAAAAGAGCAAAGCGCAAAGAGTCTTACTTCTTGATTTCCAAACTTATTACCAAACTTATTAAAACAGTGTGATCCCGGCACAGGACAGTCCACACACCAATGGCCTAGAGCTAAAAGCCCGGAAATAAACCCAAACATCTGCACTGCTGGTTCCTGACAAGGTGCCTGGGCCATGTAGTGGGAAACACAACCTGTGGTGCGAGTGGTGTGGGGACAAGAATGCGCCGGAGAAGGGCTAGATCCCGACCCCTGCCTCACACCACACACACCTGGTACCGCAGAGGCCATCGGTGACATCAATGTCAGAGGTAAAGCCATAAAACTCCCAGAAAACTGAGATGTAAAATTTGGGACCTTAGATTTGACGATGGTTTCTTAGATATAACACTAAAGCCACAGGCAACAGAAAAAACAATAGATACATGAGGCCCGATCGAACTTGAAACCTTCTGTGCTTCCAAGGACACATCAAGGAAGTGCAGACACAGCCCACGATGTGGAAGGAAGTTTCTGCAGGCCGTACATCTGCCCAGGGTCTAGCATCCAGAGCACAGCCACTCTCACAGCTCAGCAACAAAACAAGCAGTCCCCGTACCAGGACTCACACGGACATGTCTCTGCACACACGGACGGCCGATGCATGCATGAGAAGATGCTCTTGTGCTCAGTCATAGAGAAAATGAAAATCGGAACTACACTGAGATACAACCTCACATCCGCTAGGGCCGTCGCCCTCAAGAAAACAGAAAACAGCAGATGCGGGAAGGGTGTGGGAAATGGGAGCCCTTATGCCTCTGCTGGGGGTGTCCTGTGAGGTGGCCGCCAGGGACAACACTGTGGCTGTCCTTAGAGCTACCATGGGACCAGCACACACCCAGGTGTATGCCCAGGACAAGTGAAAGCACATGTCCACGCCCACAGTTGCTCACGGATGTCCCTGGCAGCGTCACTGATACCAGCCGAGAAGCAGAAACCACCCAGATATCCCTCCTTCGAGTGCTGAACAGACACAGCAGGCTCTAGGCATCCAATGGGGTAGTAACCAGTGGCCAAGAGCAGTGAGTGTAGACGCGCTACAGCGTGGACAGACCCAAACACACAGCACTGAGTGAGGGAGCCGGTCACAACAGGCCACGGAGCGAAGGACTCGACGTGTGTGAAATGTGCAGAAGAGAAACCTGCAGGACGGCAAGCAGGGACAGGGAGTGCGCAGGGGTCTGCTTCTGAAGCGATAACCATGCCTGGAGATAGTGGGGTGTTTGCACGATTTTGTGAATATACTAAAAATCACTGTGCTGAATGCTCTGAAATGGTTAAAAGAGGTTAAGTGAATTTAATCTAAAAAAAAATAAATTAAGGTGCCTGGATGGCTCCGTCGGTTAAGTGTGGGACTCTTGATTTCGGCTTAAGTCTTGACCTCAGTGTCGCGGGCTTGGCCTTGGCTCTGCGCTCCACGGGGACTCTGTGCCTCTGCTGTCCAACCACAGCCCAGCCTGTGGACGGCATGGCTGGTGCTCAGAGACCCCAGAAGACCCCCGCACGGCCGCGTGTGCCTCCTCGAAGGAACAGCTGTGGGGCCGTGTGAACCAGTGGTTTCCGCGTGGCAAACACGCTCCGAACTGAACTTCACAATGGTATTTTCATGATTAATTAATGTCTCCACGCCTGACGGCGGTATTAACAGGGACCTGCTGACACGAAGGGACTGAGCACTAAGTATGGTGCAGAGACACTGCCCAGAGGCTCCGGAGCCACCTGCCAGTGTGAGCGCCTTGTACGAAGTGTGGGAATGGGACGGACCCAGCCCCTGAAGCTAGAGCCCCCCGCCGCGGCGCACAGACGGGAGCTGCCACGACTCCCAGAGCCATCTCTTCACCGTGCTCAGGATGGGAGGCCCAGAGTCACGGCACTGGCTTTGACCCCGTGACATCCATGTGAAGAGCAGCGCTCCAGGCCCGCGAGGGCAGTGTGGCAGAGGGCCAGCCCGCAGCGACCTGTGCCCCTGGGGATGCCGTGCGCTTCTGACAGGTGTGAGCTCATGCACGTGGACACAGACGCCCTCGTCTGATGTTCCGCCAGCCTTATCCCTGGTGGCTAATCACTGGTACAGCTGTCCAGTTACAAGACGGAAGAAGGTGCAACCAAACCCTAAAGCCAACATTTTGGCCAAGATTACGAATGTCAATTCGGTAAAATTTGGAGAGAAAAGCAGGGGCAGCACGCCTTCCCCGCAGCACTCCGCCTCCTGAACTGGGTCGTGTGGACTCCCGAACTGCCGTGTTTCTGGCTGGAGGCCCGCAGCAGAGACCTGTGTCACTCAGGGCCAGGAGGCAGGAGTCTGGGGTCCCCTGGCAGCAGGCTCCTCCTGGGCCTCTCTCCTCAGCGTGTACATGTTGTCTCTCCCCAGGTGCTCCCGTGCTCAGCCCCCAGTGCGGGTCTGTGTCCCGACCACCTCTCGTGACTGGCGCTGGGCAGTCGTACCACGTGAGGACCGGCCCTCGCGACCTCTGCCACCTCCTAAAGGCCCAGTCTCCAAAGATAAGCACACCCTGTGGCACAGGGGTTGGGGCCTTGATGAGGGACCTGGGGACACGGTTCAGCGCTCACAGGTACAGGTCACTTGAAAAGGGACACACAGCATTCCTTAGGGTTGGTGCAGGTGCTGGGGACATCCCCGTGCGCTGGGCCCTGCTCAAGGGCAGCGGTGGCTCCCTCACAGCCAGGAGTCCCCACAGAGCTGGGAGGGGGCACCGTCATCAGCATGGCCCGGCACAGGGCAAGGACACGGAAAGGGAGCGCGGCACATGTGGGTTTGTCTTGGAGGAACAGCACACATGTAGCGACCCTGTCCGTGAAAGGTCAGGGAATGCATCTCTGTGACCGCCTGTACCCACCCGCACCAGCACAGCACCCGCCGCATTGGCTGATGGCCAGCAGGTTTCGTGGGCTTGCCCATGCGGAGCCGGCCTCGGGGGCAGCAAGCACAGTGGCGGGACTCCTGGGCGGCTGCTGAGGTCAAGCCAAGGGTGCGTGGTCACATATGTGTGCCCAAGGAACTAACTTGTCCCTTCCATCATGGTCACTCCGCGGGGCTTGCAGCCAGGAACAGAGTCACGTGGGAACAAAGGCCAGTGCAGGCTCACACCAGAGGAAACAGAAGCAAGGATGGGGGCTCAGAGCACGGTCTGTGTGTGTCCGACCTCGCCCGGTGTCTCCCTGCATCTCCCTCCCAGCCGGAGACCCTGTGCTACTGGGGTACCAGTTCACAAGGCTCCGCTGCAGACCATCATCCTGCTTGAGGAGCTCAGACAGACCCGTGCCAAAGACCGGTGGATAAGGGACAAAAGCAGGAGAGCTGTCAGGAGCCCGTGCAGCATGGACACAAGCCAGGCAGTGCCGGGATAGAGTGACAGTGGCATAGGAAAGACAAAGCCAGCGGGCTCACCGGTCATCTCTGGGACCAGAGAAGGGTTTGCAAGTGAACTCAAGCACCTAGCAGAGTCCTGAACTGGTCTTTGACAGAGGGCCCACCCCTGGCTCCTCTACCGGAGCGCAGTGGACTTGAGTGTGTGGGGACAGGCATCCTGGAGCTCAGCACCCACTGCAGCCAGCCAGAGCCTCCTGCTCCGGGGCAGGCTGTCGCCAGGAAACCGATGGTGACCCCCCCAACCCCGCAAGCCCCTCACCTGTCAACCTGGGGACCTCTTCAGCGGCCACTCTCCTGGCTGGTTTGTCAGACGCTGGAGTCACAGGTGCGCTCTTTACTTGGCTGCAGGGAACACGAGGGAAAAGCCTCTTCAGCACTTTTCCCACAAACACTACAGCCAGTTAACAAAGAGAAGAAAAGGAAGAATTATTCATGGCAATTTAAGTCACAGGTGGATTTTGTATGAAACAGAGACACAGCCTGACATTACCACCAGAGAGAAATGGAAATGTGTGCGAAGACAGCCTAGCACTGTCCTCCCAAGGACCCCCAGCACTATCCATCAGGAGACCCTCAGGACTATCCCCCAGAGGACCCCCAGCACTGTCCCCCCAGGACCGTCCATCAGAGGACCCACCCCAGCACTGGCCCCCCAGGACCATCCATCAGAGGACTCACCCCAGCACTGGCCCCCAAGGACTCCTAGGACCATCCATCAGAGGACCCCCGGGACCGCCCATCAGAGGACCCCCAGGACTGTTCATCAGAGGACCCCCGGGACCGCCCATCAGAGGACCCCCAGGACTGTTCATCAGAGGACCCCCAGGACCATCCATCAGAGGACCCCCGGGACCGTCCATCAGAGGACATCCCCAGCATGATCCTTCAAGGGCCCCTGCACTTCCCAACAGGGGACCCCCAGCCCAGAGGACCCCCTCCCCACAGGCCTGGCAGCCTGGCATGCCCACAGGTGTGGACACATGGGACAGGAGCCAGGCTGGGAAGAGAGGGCCGCAGGCCTGGGTGGTGGTGAGTATGAACTCAGGGGTTTACTTGTGGGTTTCTAAGTGGTCTTTCTTCCCTCCAATGTTCTTATCTTTCTGAGTTTCTCTGTAAAGCACCAACTATGAGCCAGTTTTGAATTTGGGGTTCAGGCACTGGGTACGACATGTCCCCTGACGGGGCTGGTCCACGTGCAGTTCATACGGCAGGCCCCAGGGCCAGGTGTGCCACCGGGAGACAGGCAGCACTGGCCGCTCGCTCCAGCACACCTGCTCGGGCTCGCGGCTGTGGTCGGTAACACACGCTCGGCTTGCACACGCTCGTGTTGGGTTCAGCTGGCATTCTGCTCTAACTGGGAAAAAAGCTGTCATAATGAATAAATATTTCTGTCCTGATGGAAGTATAGAAAGGGACAGGCACGAGTCTCAAAACAGAATCCTGGAAAAGGTGAGGGAAAGGTTGACAAAATGAATTTGTAAATTTAGAAACGACTCAACAGAACAGGACACTCGCTCTAGGGGGACGGGCAGCCGAGCGGCAGAAACCAGATCGCTGGGAGCCAGCACTTGGGGACTCCAGATTCTTGGTGGGTGGCACAGTCCCACCACAGCTGGGGGTGTGCGGACACGCAGCCTCCCAGTTTCACCCCCCTACTGGGTGGCAGGCGTCCCTACCAGGAATAACTCCCATTGACCCGTTCTAGTGTTAAGAACAGAATTTGGTTTCAAAATTCCAAAGGGCTCCCTCCGCAGTGGTGACTCCTCAGAGAACCCACTGGAGTGCAGCTGGCGGCTCCCAGGGAGGAAGGGGTCCCCTTCTGCAGCAGGGGCTCCTTGGGGTGAAGGAAAGCAGTCCATGCTAATGACATCAGCATTTAGGACCACAGGTCCTAGCAGTGAAAGATTTCTCATGCACTCGTATTGAGTTGAATGTTCTACAACATCATCGGTACCAGGGGACCCGGTACAAAGTGTGTTTCCGAAACCATCTGCTGAGGGGCAATGTTCTCACTGCCTTCTGCGGAACGGGTTCCAGGCATGTGCCTGGGAGCGTCACCCAACTGGAACGGTGGGGACAAAGAGCCTGTTTGCATGACGTTGACAAGAAACGTGTGGTGGTACTCAGCGACATATGGGAGGGAAGTTTCCAGAGTTTTGGTTAGAAACGACAGTTATGGGTGACTTCTTACGAGGCAGAGACAAACGTTCCATTCCACCCCTGCTGGGTAGGACACTGGGTTAAGACGAGCTGAGCGCCAGCATTTCCCACCATGAAATGGGCACAGTGAACATGAATTCCTTTTCAATGCCATTACTGGTTTTAAAATCTAACAGTTGAGTATAGAAAAGGGAGAGTATGTTCCACTTTTAACGAAGGCATTATAGGTGCAAGGATGGCCCTCTCGTGTGCTATGCATCGGAGGCCAGGGACGGTGCTGGTGAGCAGCACACTTCTGGAGGGAAGCAGGGGAGCGGGCTCCCACACGGGCTGGCTGGGCTATCTCCTGACTGGGGCAAACTGCTTTCGTGTTCCATTTGAAAAGGCTCTTCTGAAAAAAGAAATGGAGATAGGAACTTTTTCTTGTGTAATATCCCACTCTGAAAAAAATGAAAGATGAGTAAAAATATGTGGTACAGAAAAAGCATCCCATCGACATCAGGAATGGTTTTCTCTTAAAAAAAAGTTCAGTCTGATCACAAAGTAATACGCATTCCCTCAATATTTGTATACACAGTCTATTTCACTTAAAATGGGGGCAAAGCCATACACCTATTTCTATAAATACACACTGTGCATTTGGAGAGCTTGTAACGGGTGAGAGTAGAAATGTTCACTCATTGTGATTCTCTAGGCAACTATATCAAAACCTCTGTCGTTATCCCTAGAAACCACTGTCTTTGGAAAAGCAGGACTTGGAGAGGAAAAATAGAACGTGTGTAGAGCTAATCTGGAAGCCTGAGGAAGGAAATCAGTTCCAAAGCTGTCTTTTAAAGGGTGGATGTCACTGGGAAGGAGTAAGACCGATGGGACCCCACACTCCCTGAAATGACACAAAAATAGGAGGGACCCCAAAATAGCGACACATAACCTTAAAAATGTTGAGAGGGGGCGCCGGGGTGGCTCAGTGGGTTGAGCCTCTGCCTTCAGCTCGGGTCATGATCTCGGGGTCCTGGGATCGAGCCCCATGTCAGGCTCTCTGCTCAGCAGGGGGCCTGCTTCCCCACCTCTCTCGGCCTGCCTCTCTGCCTGCTTGTGATCTCTCTTTCTCTGTCAAATAAATAAATAAAATCTTAAAAAATAATAAAAATGTTGAGAGGAAAATGCAGAAATAGGTTTATGACATACCTTTACAGAGTTTCCAGTGAAAAGACATACAAGTGGAAAAGTGATTATCTAGAATTGAGAGTCGCCAGGATTTTTGAAACCTTATTTAATTGAAAATTGCTATCAAAAACAGAACTAGGGGCACCTGGGTGGCTCAGTCATTAAGCGTCTGCCTTCGGCTCAGGTCATGATCACAGGGTTCTGGGATCGAGTCCCGCATTGGGCTCTCTGCTCAGTGGGGAGCCTGCTTCTCCCTCTCCTACTCCCTCTGCTTGTGTTCCTTCCCTCGTTGTGTCAAATAAATAAATAAATAAAATCTTAAAAAAAACAAAACCAAGACTGGAAAACGATATTAATAGAAGCTTAGTGGCTGAGTGCTGGTGCCCAATACCTCACCGATGCCTTAGCAAGGGGCAAACCTTCCAGGGCACGCCAGCGACAGACATGCATGCACCGCTCACTGCTCAGCGAGAACAGAGACGTCCTCCACCTTAGCAAATCCTGGGCCACGTCACCCCCGCTGCCATCCTGATGAAGATGTAGCAGGTTTCAACACTTTAAGTTAAAATTTACCAGAGTCTCTGTACTCTTGCAATCGGATATTTTGAGTTCTCTCTTTTCAGGATAGACTATGTTTGAACATCTGCTGAGTATCTACCAGCTGACACATAGCTTTCTCAACAACAGTCAACATTTTATTTTTTGCATTTTATCTCAATAACGAGGCAAGGTATTTAACCATTGTCTATAATCTAGGAATAAATTGATAATAGCACTCTATCACTGCATAAGAAAAGAAAGTTCAGGATAATATGCTAATTTAATGAATGATAATTTCTTAATGAGCTTCATAATAGAATCATAAATGAAAGAATAATTAGCTAAGATTTAAGCAAGAGCTGGCAAGCTTCCTGAAGTTTTAATTAAGAGGGAAGCAGTGCTCGAGGAAGCAAGATGGCAGAGAAGTAGCAGACTGAAATACATCAGGTCCCAAGAGATCAGCTAGATGGGTATCAAACCATTCTGAACACCTACGAACTCAACAGGAGATGGAAGAGCAGAGGAGCAGTGATTCTAGGAACACAAAATTGACCACTTTCTGAAAGGTAGGACATGCGGAGAAGTGAATCCGAAGTGACAGGAAGATAGAGCACGGGGGAGGGGCCAGCTCCCGACCAGCAGGGGAGTAATGGAGCACAAAATTGGAATTGTAGAAGTCTGCTCCACAGAGGGATGTCGCTCCAGAGGCTAAGCAGGGGTGGAGCCCTCAAGAGGACAGTGTGGTCTCAGGTCCCGTGGGGTCACAGAAGGATCTGGGGGGTGTCTGAGTGTCACAGAGCTCTCAGGTATTGGAGCGGGGAAGCTGGTGGCAGAGACAGAGCCAAGGAGTGAGCTCTCTGCTCGGGGTTATCTTAAACTGTGATCTGTGGCACAGTTAGGCCACTGCTCTTTGAGATGGGACCCCACAAGATCCGGGGAGACACCCTTGGAGAAGTAGCGCAGCAGGAATCTGCTAGGTTTGGAGACTCCAAATGGGGCCGCGCGCCAGAGACAGACACATTCGGTCATAGGCCGGTGAGCTCGGAGCATGGCAGGAGACCAGGCAGACGGGAGGGACTGATGGTTTTTCTCCAAGGGCGCACTGAGGAGTGGGGTCCCGAGCTCTTGGCTCCTCCAGCTGGACAGGGTGACCGCCATCTTTGTTCCTGTCCTCCAGAGCTCTACGGAAAGTGCGGAGGGAAGAAAAGCTTCCAAAAGCGAACCCGAGCAGATTACTTAGCCCGGCCCCTGGCAAGGGCGGCGTAATTCCACCTCTAGCAAAGACATTTAAGAATCACAGCAACAGGCCCCTCCCCCAGAAGATCAGCAAGAATATCCAGCCAAGACCAACTTCACCAATCAACAAGATCTGCCGAACTCCAGAGCCAAAGGAAAGCAGCAAAGAGAATTCACAGCTTTTTTCCATGATCCTTTAGCCTTTTGAAGTTAAATTTTTAAAATTTTATTTTGTTCTTATTCTATTTTTTTTCTTTTCCTCTTTCTTCTTTTAACATTTTTAACTATTTTATCTTATCAATACCTTTTAAAAAATCTTCTTAAATTTTCATTGTCATACTCATATTTTATCCCTTCATTGTATTTAAACTTATTTTTAGTTTACATATAGGTTTTTTTTTTCTTTAATATTTTGGGATACACTTTCCTCTAATAAATCAAAATATACCCTAAATCTAGCACATGGCTTTGTTCTAATCTCCAGCCTGATCATATTCTCTCCTTTTTTTTCTTTTTCCAACCAACTTATCTTATCAATTCCTACTTTAGAATATTTTTAAATTTTCATCTTTATAGTCATATTCCATCCCTTCATCATGTTTACTCTTATTTTTGCATACATATATGTATGTTTTCTTTCTTTAAAATTTTGGTAGGTAGTTTCTTCTAAGAGATCAGAATACACCCAAAATCAAGTGGGTGGATTCTGGTATACTCACCAGTCTAATATATATATTTTTTCATTTTTTATTTTTTTTCGACCTTTCTTCTCCCCCCAGGAGTTTTGGGTCTTTTCTGATTTGGTTACCACACATTTTTCTGGGGTCTTTACCCCCTTTTAGTGTTTTATTCTTTCGTTCATATATTCTTACCTGGATAAAATGACAAGGCGGAAAAACTCACTACAAAAAAAAGAACAAGAGGCAATACCGACAGCTAGGAACCTAATCGATATGGACATTGGTAATATGTCAGAACTAGAGTTCAGAATGATGCATTATCAAGGTGTTAGCTGGGATCGGAAAAGGCATGGAAGATATCAGAGAATCCTTTTCTCAAGAAATAAAATTTTTTTCTGGAGAAATAAAAGAACTAAAATCTAATGAAGTAGAAATAAAAATAGCTATTAATGAGGTGCAATAAAAAATGGAGGCTCTTACTGCTAGGATAAATGAGGTAGAAGAGAGAATTAGTGCTACAGAAGACCAAATGTCACAGAATAAAGAAGTTGAGCAAAAGAGAGACAAACAACTAGTGGACCACGAAGGGAAAGTCCGAGAGATAAGTGATACCATAAGATGAAACAATATTAGAATAATTGGGATTCCAGAAGAAGAGAGAGAGGGGCAGAAGGTATATTGGAGTGAATTATAGTAGAAAACTCCTCTAATACGGCAAAGGAAACAAGCATCAAAATCCAGGAGACACAGAGAACACCCTCAAATCAATAAAAATAGGTCCACACCCCGTCATCTAATAGTAAAATCTACAAGTCTTAGTGACAAAGAGAAAATCCTGACAGCATCTCGGGACACAAGGTCTGTAACATACAATGGTAGAAATATTAGATTGTCAGCAGACTTATCCACAGAGACCTGGCAGGCCAGAAAGAACCGGCATGATATAGTCAGAGCACTAAACTAGAAAAATATGCAGCCAAGAATACTATATCCAGCTAGACTGTCATAGAAAACAGAAGGAGAGATAAAAAGTTTCCAGGGCAAACAAAAATTGAAAGAATTTGCAAACAGCAAACAAGCTTTACAGGAGATATTGAAAGGGGACCCCTAAGCAAAGAGAAGGCCTAAAAGTAATAGCGCAGAAAGGAACAGAGGCAATATACAGTAACAGTCACCTTACAGGCAATACAATGGCACTAAATTCTTATCTTTCAATGGTTACCCTGAATGTAAATGGGCTAAATGCCCCAATGAAAAGACATAGGGTATCAGAATGGATAAAAAAACAAGACCCATCGATATGCTATCTACAAGAAACTCATTTTAGACTCAAACATACCTCCAGATTTAAAATGAGGGGGTGGAAAACAATTTACCATTCTAATGGACATCAAAAGAAAGCTGGGGTGGCAATCTTTATATCAGATAAAGAAGATTTTAAGCCAAAGACTATAATAAGAGACAAGGAAGGACACTATATCATACTCAAAGGGTCTATCCAACAAGAAGATCTAACAATTTTAAATATCTATGCCCCTAACATGGGAGCAGACAATTATATAAACCAATTAATAACAAAATCAGAGAAACACATCGACAATAATACAATAATAGTAGGGGACTTTAACACCCTCTCACTGAAATGGACAGATCATCCAAGCAAAAGATCAACAATGAAATAAAAGCCTTAAATGACACACCAGGCGAGATGGACAACACAGATAAATTCAGAACATTCCATCGCAAAGCAACAGAATATACATTCTTCTCTAGTGCACATGGAACATTCTCCAGAATAGATCACATCCTGGGTCACAAATCATGTCTCAACTGGTACCAAAAGATTGGGATCATTCCCTGCATATTTTCAGACCACAATGCTCTGAAGCTAGAATTCAATCACAAGAGGAAAGTTGGAAAGAACTCAAGTACATGGAAACTAAAGAGCATCCTACTAAAGAACGAATGGGTCAACCAGGATATTAAAGAAGAATTGAAAAAATTCATGGAAACAAATGAAAATGAAAACACAACTGTTCAAAAATCTGTGGGACACAGCAAAGGCGGTCCTGAGAGGAAAGTATATAGCGATACAAGCCTTTCTCACGAAGCAAGAAAGGTCTCAAGTACACAACCTAACCCTACACCTAAAGGAGCTGGAGAAAGAACAGCAAAAAAAGCCTAAACCCAGCAGGAAAAGAGAAATCCTAAAGATCAGAGCAGAAATCAATGAAATAGAAACCAAAAGAATAGTAGAACAGATCAATGAAACTAGGATCTGGTTCTTTGAAAGAATTAATAAGATTGATAAACCCCTGGCCAGACTTATCAAAAAGAAAAGAGAAAAGACACAAATTAATAAAATCATGAATGAAAGAGGAGAGATCACAACCAACACCAAAGAAATACGAACAATTATAACAACATATTATGAGCAACTATATGCCAGCAAATTAGACAATGTGGAAGAAATGGAAGCATTCCTAGAGACATATAAACACCAAACATTTAAAGAAGAATTAATACCTATTCTCCTGAAACTGTTCCAGAAAATAGAAATGGAAGGAAAACTTCCAAACTCATTTTATGAGGCCAGCATTACCTTGATCCCAAAACCAGACAAAGATTCCATCCAAAAGAAGAATTACAGAATAATATTGTTGATGAACATGGATGCAAAAATTCTCACCAAAATACTAGCCAATAGGATTCAACAGTACATTAAAAGGATTATTCTCCACGACCAAGTGGGATTTATTCCTGGGCTGCAAGGCTGGTTTAACTACCACAAATCAATCAATGTGATAAAATACATTAATAAAAGAAAGAACAAGAACCATATGATACTCTCAATAGATGCTGAAAAAGCATTTGACAAAGCACAGCATCCTTTCTTGATCAAAACTCTTCACAGTGTAGGGATAGAGGGTACATACCTCAATATCATCAAAGCCGTCTATGAAAACCCCACAGCAAATATCATTCTCAATGGGGAAAAACTGAAATTTTTTTCCCCTAAGGTCAGGAACATGGCAGGGATGTCCACTTTCACCACTGCTATTCAACATAGTACTAGAAGTCCTAGCCTCAGCAATCAGACAACAAAAAGAAATTAAAGGCATCCAAATTGGCAAAGAAGAACTCAAACTCTCACTCTTTGCAGATGATATGATACTTTATGTGGAAAACCCAAAAGACTCCACCCCAAAACTGCTAGAACTCATACAGGAATTCAGTAAAGTATCAGGATATAAAATCAATTTACAGAAATCAGTTGCATTTCTGTACACCAAGACAGAAGAAAGAGAAATTAAGGTGTCAATCCCATTTACAATGGTACCCAAAACCATAAGATATGTAGGAATAAACCTAACCAAAGAGGCAAAGAATCTGTACTCAGCAAACTATAAAGTACTCATGAAAAAAATTGAGGAAGACACAAAGAAATGGAAAAACATTCCATGCTATGGGTTGGAAGGGCAAATATTGTGAAAATGTGTATGCTACCAAAAGCAATCTACACGTTTAATGCAATCCCTATCAAAATACCATCAATTTTTGATATGGAACAAATAATCCTAAAATTTATATGGAACCACAAAAGACCCTGAGTAGCCAGAGGAATATTGAAAAAGAAAGCCAAAGTTGGTGGCATCACAATTCCAGACTTCAAGCTCTATTACAAAGCTGTCATCATCAAGACAGTATGGTACTGGCACAAAAACAGACACACAGATCAATGGAACAGAATAGAGAGCCCAGAAATAGACCCTCAACTCTATGGTCAACTAATCTTCAACAAAGCAGGAAAGAATGTCCAATGGTAAAAAGACAGTCTATTCAACAAATGGTGTTAGGAAAATTGGACAGCCACATGCAGAAGAATGAAACTGGACCATTTCCTTACACCACACACAAAAATAGACTCAAAATGGATGAAAGGCCTCAATGTGAGACAGGAATCCACCCAAATTCTTGAGGAGAACACAGGCAGCAACCTCTTCGACCTCAGCCGCAGCAACTTCTTCCTAGGAACATTGCCAAAGGCAAGGGAAGCAAGGGCAAAAATCAACTATAGGGACTTCATCAAGATCAAAAGCTTTTACACAGCAAAGGAAACAGTCAACAAAACCAAAAGAAACTGACAGAATAGGAGACAATATTTGCAATCGACATATCAGATAAATGGCTAGTATCCAAAATCTATAAAGAACTTCTCAAACTCAACACCCAAAGAACAACGAATCAAATCAAGAAATGGGCAGAAGACATGAACAGACATTTCTGCAAAGAAGACATCCAGATGGCCAACAGACACAAGAAAAAGTGCTCCACATCACTCAGCATCAGGGAAAAACAAATCAAAACCACAGTGAGATCCCACCTCACACCAGTCAGAATGGCTAAAATTAACAAGTCAAGAAACGACAGATGTTGACGAGGATGCAGAGAAAGGGGAACCCTCCTACACTGTTGGTGGGAATGTAAGCTGGTGCAGCTGCTCTTGAAAATAGCATGGAGGTTCCTCAGAAAGTCAAAAATAGAGCTACCCTATGACCCAGCAACCGCACTACTGGGTATTTACCCTAAAGATACAAACGTAGTGATCCAAAGGGGCACAGGCACCCAAATGTTTATAACACCAATGTTCACAATAGCCAAACTATGGAAAGAACTTAGATGTTCATCAACAGACGAATGGATAAAGAAGATGTGGTATATATATATATATATGTATATATATATATATATGTATATATATATATATATATATATATGCATACACACAATGGAATACTATGCAGTCATCAAAAGAAATGAAACCTTACCATTTGCAATGATGTGGATGGAACTAGAGGGTATTATGCTGAGCGAAGTAAGTCAATCAGAGAAAGACAATTATCATATAATGTCTCTGATATGAGGAATTGGAGAGGCAGGGTGGGGGGTTCCGGGGGTAGGGAAGGAAAAATGAAACAAGATGGGATCGAGAGGGAGACAAATCATAAGAGACTCTTAATCTCACAAAGCAAACTGACAGTTGCTGCAGGGGAGGGGGTCAGGGAGAGGGTGGCTGGGTTATGGACATTGGGGAGGGTATGTGATATGGTGAGTGCTGTTCAGTATATAAGCCTGACGATTCACAGACCTCTACCCCTGGGACTAATAATACATTATATGTTAATAAAAATAATTTTTAAAAATGGGGCACCTGGGTGGCTCAGTAGGTTAAAGCCTTTGCCTTCGGCTCAGATCATGATCCCAGGGTCCTGGGTTCGAGCCCCGCATCGGGCCCTCTGCCCAGCAGAGAGCCTGCTTCCTCCTCTCTGTCTCTGCCTGCCTCTCTGCCTACTTGCGATCTCTGTCAAACAAATAAATAAAATCTTTTAAAAAAATAATAAAAAAAAAAAAGAGGGTAGCAGTGTTCAAAATAAAGCCAGAAATGGCGCTCAAAGGGGCCACAAAAGGAACTTACTCCCTGACCAGTCTCATGTGCTCTCCCAACTAAGGGTTATGTAGACACTGAATATTCATTTTCTCCCCAAACTCTCACATTAAAAAAAATTCCAAACTTTGTCCACAATATCTCCTTGCAGATTTTCTAACTTGACTTACTGCATCAGCTGTCAGAAGAGCTGTCCCAGCCACAACTGTTCCCACCAGGGACACAGCAGGGACACGGGCCAGCTGGCTCTGCATCTCCTGGCCTCACCGAGCACACCGAGGGACCCGAGCGCAGCCCATGAGGCTCCCAGGCCCTGCAGAAACTTGCTTTACTATCCTGCATATACAGGATAACCGAGCATGTCTAGTCCAGTACTTTTACTTTGTGCAGTTTCATGCGCGTTGGCTTTTTCACCCACCAGATCCCAGATTCCACCCACAGCACGCAAGGCAAGAGTGGCAGCCGGGTCACCCGCAGGAGTGGCTCAGCAGACCCCCTGCTTTGGGAGGGCTCCGGGAGGACACAGACGAGGAGATGCCTGCTCCTCGCTGTCCTGAATGAAACCCACCTCCGCTTAGGGACCAGGCCTCCTGCTACTGTGTCTTGGAGGCTGGGTGCTACGGCCTGCTCTCCAGCCCCTAAGCCAGACACGCTGGGGCCTCCGCTGCACGACGTGTTCCCACGCTGCTGGCCTGGCCACTCTGTCCCTGTCAGCTGGGCTGTGACCTCGGACCTCGCACTTCGCCCCTCTCCCGCCCGAATCATCTGGACGTGCCAACATGACCACAAGCCACCTGCCCTTGGTCTTCAGTGTGCAGCTGCCCCGAGCAACGCAGGGTTTGGGCACGGACCCCTGTGCAGCGGAAAATCCCCGTGTACTTCTGACCCCAACTTCGCCACAGCCCACTGCCGGCCAGAAGCCTGACCGGTAACACCAACAAGGCGCCAGCGCGCTGTGTGTGTGCTGCGTCGCGCGTCGTATATTCTCCCAACGGAAACCACAGAAAAGAAACGCCACTAAGAAAATCACAAGGAAAGAAACACACATTTTCTACACTGTACTCAGGGGAAAAACCCAGGTCCAAGCTTGCCGGCTGGGGACGCTGCCCGCCCAGCCCAGCCCACTCCTAGGGAACAGCGAAGCAGGGTACGGACCCCCGAGCCCGGCCTCCCCCACCCTCACCGCACCAGGCGCAGCACCCTCGGCCCAGCCTCCCCACCGTCCGCACCAGGAGCAGCGTTCCTCTGCCTAGATCATCCCAGGCTGCCACCCCATCGCCCGAAGCCACAGAAACTGTTCCGAGCAGCCAGTCCCGAGTCATTCACCCTGTCCTGCCTGCCCATCCCATGGAAACCCCATCGAAGGTCATGGTCTCAGTCGTCCCCTGCCTCCGGACCTAGCGCTTCCCCCGGCGGGGCCCAGCATGGGGGTGGCCTGGCGTGCCTTCCTCTCTAGGACCCACGAGCATGCTGACCGTGGTTTTCCGGAGCCCCTGCTCCGTGCCCTCCTGCAGCTGCACCTGACTCACCACATCGTGAAAGAACCCAGGGCGGCCCCCAGCCTACAGACGAGACAACTAAGGGTTACAGGGGATAGAGGAGGCCCACCTCCCTTGGAACAGTGGCAACTGGTCTGAGGGGATAGAATCCGCTCTATCCACGTACCCCAACCTGACTTGTGTCAAATCCCAAAGACGGCGGTCTGTAACCACCCACCAGGCATCTCTAGACTCCAGGGTCAGTCCCCACATGCAGTTTTCTCAGAAAACTTCTGTCCCCCAGGGCTGCTGCCTTACTCCCTGTTGTCTCCACCCACCCACAAAACCCAAACCACAAGCTGGACCTGCCCCTTCCCACAATGACCCTGTCCATTTTCAGATTTGTCTTTTATGGAGGCAAACAACCCCCTACCCCAGTGCTGGAAATGTATACCAGCTCACAGGTCCTACCCCAACATGGCTGCTTTGGGCAGCGGGGACTGGCATTCACCGACGGCACGGAGCCATCTGTCTGTCTGTTCCCTGGCTCATTCATTCAGGAAACGCTTTCTGAGCACAGGAAGCCTGCCTGGTAGAAGAATTCGGACAGGAACCTGGTGGTGACAAGCTGGGGGGCCGCTGTGTATGATGGGGGGTGCACACCATCACGGGAGCTGGAACATTGGGGTAGGGGTGCTGTTCCAGCCTCTGCCTGGGCAGCTTAGATGAGTAAGTAAAGCCAGGCTATTTCTACTGCAGAAGCCTCATAGGCACAAGGATGAAGCTGGGCTCCAAGAGCCCACCTGGCACCGGCCAGCCCTCTCTCAGATGCAAGGACACGGGGAAGAGGAAGAAGGCTGGGCCAGCTGGGACTGAGGCCACCTGCGGTTCAGCTCTTGTTCAGTGAGAGTCCCTGGAAGATAAGGGTCTTGTGGCAGCAAAGCCTCGGCTGGTCACACGCTTGCAGGAGAGGTGCCCCCTGGGAAGACCAGACGTGGCAGGAGCAAAGCCTCATCCAGAAGCAGCTGGACAGCATGCATTACACACACTTTCCCCACCGGGCGTGTGCCTGAGGGGCCCAGGCGGCGGGGCAGGTGCACACAGGTTAGGACTGGGCTCATCATCCCAGGGACGTGCACGTGCATGGAGGCGGGAAGGCCCGGCCACTCGCATAATCCTGGTGGCATGAGAGGCTGAGATGACCACTGCCCCTGGATGAGAAATCCTCAGGTTAACTGGCCCCAAGAGTGGGGGATGCTGGGTGAGAGAGAGGAGCCGGGGCACAGGCGTTCTGCCCTGTTCTTGACTTCAACCAATTCGCTTAATCCTCTCCACCTGCCACTCAGCTCGGAGATACAGGGCGGAGGGTGAGGGATGCAGCGTCCGAGGCACGCTGCAGGGCGGTGGGGAGGAGCAGGTGCCCCGGCTCGGAGACGGCGTCCCCGTGTGAAGAGCTCCCGTGCGGCTCAGGGCCCAATAGCTGAGCCGGCCCGCGGAGAAGTACACGGTCAGGTTCTCCCAGAACGGCTGAGCAGCTGGACCACGGTGCTCCGCTCAAGGCCGCTGTCTGGAAAGCCAGGAAGCACCTGTCAGGTCGGGGGACGGGGCACCACGCCCAGTCACTGTGTGAAGAGTTCGCTGTGCAGCTACTGAGGCCAGCACCGTGAGATGGGGACAGACAGCCCGCACCCCGCTGCGTCCCCAGAGCCTCCCACACCCACCCCGGCAGCTACCGCCCAATCCGCCTGGAGGCCGGCTCTGTTCCCAGCCGTTGGACTGCTGCCTCCCACCCGGCACCCCGCAACCAGCCGGTCCGCACCCCGTTCGGCATGTGATTACGAGTTGGAGAGTCACCTGGTCTCCCCTGGCGCGAAGGAAGCCACCTGAACCCCCACTCACAACCTGGGGGCCTCGGCTCAGTTACAGAGAGCTGTTTGTCTCAGGTGGGCCTGTGACCCCCAGAGGCCTGCAATCTGGCCCGGGAGACACCGCCTAGTACCCTTCACACACGTCCCCACACAAAACAGCACATTAAAAACAAACATTTTGCTTCTTACTCAAATCGTATGGCTGCAAAGGCCAAATGTCCTCCCCATGAATCCCCCAGTTTCGCTACAAACCATCTTGGGGGAAAACTGGGCTTCGGGAGGATTCACAACCTAGCGGAAGCACGCTGCCCTCAGGGAACGCCCTTGAGTCGTGGCTGCGGACCGCCGGCCAGCCCACCCCATCACACCTTCCTGGTCCGGGCCAGAGTGCACGTTCTCCTCGGATGTGGCTCGGCCGCAACCGTGACCCTGGCCCAAAGGAAGAGCCTGGAACCTGCCTAGAACGAAAGTGTCCCACTCCCTGCTGCGTTTCTGGGGCCCAAACGAGGTGCCACGCACAGCCAGCAGACTCCGGAACATTCGCTGTGTGAGCAAGCGTGAAGTGAGAGTTCTGCAGGCGACCCCGGGTCTCTGAAGGGGGCTGGGCAGTGAGAGAGCAGAACTGTGGGGCGGGTCTGCAGCAGCCACGGCCTTCTCCGCCCGCCACACAAACGGGGGGCTTCCACAAGTTGTCAGTGCTTACCGTCTTTCCAATTACAATCGCCCCCATAGGTGTTTCCGAAAACACAAGTGTTGTCCCAGAGACAAGCTCCTCCATGAGCGGGTTGAAAGGACTCAGAAAAGCACTATTTTGTTTCCTACTTCGGTTGTAGGCTTCTGAGACTAATCCACCCCTCCCGCCGCGATGTCGTAAAACCTCACTCAGACAGGTCTATCACCGGTCCGATGGCCAAAGGAGGCCGTGTCTGGAGAAGAAGGTCCGCAGCTGAGGACCTCAGACTGTCTCAACCCGGTGAGCTGCGAGGGTTCCGTCACGTTGAGCGGGTGCGCGCAGATGAGCTGCTTCCTGGCAGAGGGGAGCGCTGATGTGTCGGCTTGGAGGGCCCCAAGCACACCGGGAGGCGAGAAGGGTTTGAAGGGAAAGAGCGCTGTGCGGTGCGGGAAGGAGCCCGGTGCGACAGGGCAGGGCGACAGGGCAGGGCGCCCGGGCCGGCAGCCAGCTGCGGAGACCCAGGCCCGCCGCCTGGGCTGGGCCGGCTCTTTGCTCCTGCCTCCAGCGTGCGGAAGAACGGCCTGAGCACTCCGGATGTTTCAATGTTCACTTTGGAGACGAACATCTGACTTGTTAGAAATTAAGCATTTTAGCCTGTGATGATCTGTTTTTAAAACTCATAGGTAGAAGTCAGCACTCAGCGGGGTGCAGGACGCAGGGAGGCGCCCCCACAGTGTTCTCCTATAAAGGAAGCCGCTGAGATGCGCTATTTACTGCTCTCCACATTCTGCCTAGTGGGAAATGAGTTTCCTTTCCTTATTTCAAGCAAGTTCTTGTTAACTATAACAGACACTTGACTTCTCATTTCAAAGGGGGAATCCACATCCACTTTAAATGTAAAAAAGAAAAAATAAATAATCATGGCCTAAACCAATCCAAGTAACATAAGAAATGTATCAAGAACCTTCACTTTTACCTGAAACCATAAGCTCCTAGAAGAAAACATAGGTAAAGAGCTTCTCAGTATGGGTCTTGGTGATAAAGTTTTGGACAGGAAACCTAAAGCACAGGGAACAAAAGTGAAAATCCACAAGGGGGACACATCAAACCCAAAGGCTTCTGCACAAGAGAGAAACCCACAGGCACGAGGAGGAAGCCTGGGGACCAGGAAATGGTGCCTGCGAGTCACGCATCTGAAAGGGGTTCATGCCCAGAATGGATGGAGAACGTACACAGCTCCACAGCAAAACACCAAGCTAATTAAAAGACGGGCAGAGGATCTGAACAGGAATTCTTCCACAGATGACACACAGAGGGCTGGTCACTCATCACCAGGGAAATGCAAATCCAAACCACGGCTGGAGACCACCTCACAGCCCTTGGAATGGCAACCATCAAACAGGCAAAAAATAGCAAGTGTTGGCCACGATGCGAGAAAGGGGACCCTCTCACACTGCGGCTGGGAAGGCAAAGTGCAGCAGCCACTCTGGAGAGCAGCACGGAGAGTCCTCAGAAAGTTACAAATGCAGCTACTCTACGACCCAGTGACTGCACTTTGGAATGTGCCTTCAGAGGAAACATAATCTGGAGCTCAAAGAGGTGTCGGCGCCCCCACATTCACTGCAGCGCTACTTACAGAGCGGAGACGCGGACCCGCCTAAGGGTGCACCCAGGGCGGAGGAGCACAAGAAGAGCTGCAGTGTGTTCACGTGATGGTGCACTCAGCAACCAAGAAAGAAGGAAATCTTGCCATTTGCAGCCACACGGGTGGACCTCGAGGGCCTTAAGCTAAATGAGATCGGTCAAAGACAAACACTTATACGTGGCATCTAAAAACCCCTGCGTAGGTACAGAGAACAGGTTAGTGGTCAGCAGAAGCCGGGAGGGTGGAGGGAAGAACTGGAGGAAAGTGGCCAAAAGTATAAACCTCCAGCTGTAGCCTCAGTGACTCCTGGGACCATAGCGTATGACGCCCTGTGCTCTGTTTGAAAGGGTTGCAGAAAGTCCTAAAGTTCTCACCACAAGGACAAACGTGGAGTTAACTTATGGAGTGCGGGACCCCCGGCCCAACACCCCCTGGACCCCAGAGCCCTGTCTACCTCCCACCTGGAGCCCAGGACCCGGGGCCATCCCCCCAGAGCCCTGTCCACCTCCCACACGGAGCTCCAGGCGGGGCACCTCCTGCCCCACCTGGACCCCCGGCGAATCCCCACAGATCCCAGAGCCCCGCCCACCTCCCACTTGGATCCCAGAGCCCACCTCCCTTCCCGACTCTGCACCCTGGCCCACCTCCCTCTGGTACCCCAGACCCAGAAGAGTGTTGGCGCTGGGGACCCTGAGGGACCACCTGGGTGGGCTGGCAGGACCCCAGGGACCCGAGTATCTCTGGAATCTGCATCCCAGCCCCGGTGTTCAGAGGCCCTAGACAGAGGAGACAAGGCCTGTGGGACCTCAAAGGATCAGGGAACACCTTTCCATGAGGGAATATGGGATTTGTGGGGCGGGGGGGTCCCCAAACCTTCGCAGGGACTTGCAACTTGTACTTCCCGGTGGGAGGTGGACAGGGCTCTGGGGTTGTGGGGGGATGGGCCGGGTCCCAGGCTCTGGGGGGAAGGTGGACAGGGCTCTGGGGTCCGGGAGGGAGGTGGACGGGGCTCTGGGCTGGGGGGGGTGGGTGGATGGGGCTCTGGGCTCCGGGGGAGAGGTGGATGGGGCTCTGGGATGCGGGGGGAGGTGGACGGGGCTCTGGGATGCGGGGGGAGGTGGACGGGGTTCTGGGCTCCGGGGGAGAGGTGGACGGGGCTCTGGGATGTGGAGGGGAGGTGGACGGGGCTCTGGGCTCCGGGAGGGGGGGAGGTGGACGGGGCTCTGGGCTCCAGGGGAGAGGTGGACGGGGCTCTGGGATGCGGGGGAAGGTGGACGGGG
>NW_022631033.1:763858-818902 GCF_010015895.1 Lontra canadensis
CCCACGGTTGGCCCTCTTGGGTTTCGCAGGGCAGTCTTCCTCTCAACCGTTCTATTCCTTTGTCCGCCCAAGTAGGCTCCTGCTTATCTTGTTTCTCACGATTATTTTTAGAAATGTGGCAAAAGCCACGGTCCTTCTCCTATGACTGTTTTGTCCCAAACCCCCACCTTAGACGAACACAGATTACAAGCTTATTTGGGTCAAGTATTGTCCTGTCTCTCTCACAAACATGCAAACAGTGGCCTTGAGAGTTTGGAAGACTGTATAGTGTGGGACACAAGCCAGGAGTAATGGCGTCGCTGTCCACCTGTGATTCCTGGGACGGGAGGACAGTGGTCCCCTGTGCCGAGTCCCCTGCATCCCCGAGCCTGGCCGTGACAAATGTCTCTCGGGAGCAGTAGACACACTAGGGCATGTTAGGAAGGCCCAGGGTTCTTTTTCTTTGCGGATAGTCGACGATGTTACAGTAGTGTCAGGATGCAACATAGCGCTAGGACAGAGTTTTGCTGCGCTCACACGTGTAGCTGAGTCTGGGGGCACACAGTGCTGTTACAGTGTCACTGTCTTCCCTGTGCTGTGCCTTTCATCCCCTGACCTTCATGCCATACCCGGATATCTGTACATCCCACTCCCCTCTCCCCACTTTGCCCAGGCCCCCAACCACCTGCCCTCCTACAACCACCTGTTTCTTCTCTGTATTTATGGGGTAAGTCTGCTTTTTGTTTGACTCTTTTTTTTTTAAGATTCCTTATATGTATAAAATTTTATGATAGTTGTCTTTCTCTGACTTGTTTCACTAGCATAATACCCTTTGGGTCCATCCATGTTGTTGCAAATGGCAAAGATTTCATTTTTTTATTGGCTGAGTAATATTCCATTTTTTATATTCGTGTGTGTGTGTGTGATGCCTTCTTTATCTGTTGTGTGTGTGTGTGTGTGTTACGCCTTCTTTATCCGTTCGTCTGTTGATGGACACTTGGGCCGCTTCCATATCTTGGCCATTGTAAATAATGCTGCTATAAACTGAGGGGTTGTGTATCTTTTTAAATTGTTGTTTTTGTTTTCTTTGAGTAAATACCAAGTAAAGGAATTATCATACGGTAGCTCCATTTTCAATTTTGAGGAACTTTCCACACTGTTTTCAAGAGCGGCCACACCAGCTTGCATTCCCACCAGCCGTGTAGAGGAGGCTCCCCTTTCTTGCCAACACCTGTTGTTTCTTGTATTTTTTATTTCAGCCATCCTGACAGGTATGAGGTTATTTCTCATTGTGGTTTTGATTTGTTTTTCCCTGATAATTAGTGATGTTGGTTGTCTTTTTTATAATGTCTGTTGGCCATCGATTGTCTTCTTTGGAAGAATAATCCTTTAGGTTCTCTGCCCATTTTAATTTGGATTACTATTATTATTTTTGGGTGTTGAGTTGTAGGAGTTCCTTATATATTATAAATATTAACCCCTTGCCACATGTTTCATTTGCAAATATCTTCTCCTGTTCAGTGGGTTCCTTTTTATTGCTGGTTTCCGTTGCTGTGCAGGCGCTTTATCTGGGTGTAGTCCCAGTCACTGAAGGTTGTTTTTGTTTCCCATGCCAAAGGAGACTTATCTAGAAAAATATTTCTATAGTTGATGTCAAAGAAATTCCTGCCTGTCCTCTCTTTCAGGAGCATTATGGTTTCAGGTCTCACATTTAGGTCTTTAATCCATTTTGAGTTTGTGTGTGGTGTCAGAAAGTGGTCCGGTTTTTTTCCCCTTTATATACCGTCCAGTTTCCCTACACCGTGTTGAACAGGGAGGCTTTTCCCCATTGTGTATTCTTGCCCCCTTTGTAATAAATTACTTGGCCTTGTAAGCTTGGGTCTGTTTCCGGGTTCTCTGTTCTGTTCTATTGATTTGTGTTACTATTTTTTGTGCCAGTACCATGCTGTCTTGATAACTACAGCTTTGTAGTATTTCTTGAAATATGGGATTATTTTCTTTTTGTTTTACCTTCTCAGCCTGGCTTTGGGTATTTGTGGTGTTTTGTGGTTCCATACAAATTTTAGTATTATTGATTCTAGTTCTGTGAAAAAATGATTTTGGTATTTTATTTTTTAAAGATTTTATGTATTTATTTGACAGAGAGAGCACGAGAGAGCGCAAGCACAAGTAGGCAGATTGGCAGGCAGAGCAAGAGGCAGATTCCCTGCTAAGCAGGGAGCCCTATGTGGGACTCGATTCCAGGACTCTGAGATCATGACCTGAGCCAAAGGCAGATGCTTTACCGACTGAGCCATTCAAGTGTCCCATGCTTTGGGTATTTCAATAGGGATTGCATTGACTCTGTAGATTGCTTTGGGCAGTATGACATTTTAACAGTATTGGTTCTTCAATCTGTGAGGGGGAATATCTTCCATATGTATGGTCCTCAGTTTCTTTCATCACTGCTTGCTTCATAGTTTTCAAAGGTCTTTTACCTCCTTGGTTAAGTTCGTTCCTGGTATTTTATTTTATTTTGTGGTGCAGTTGTGAAGGAGATTGTTCTATTGGTTTCTCTTTCTGCTACTTCATAATCAGTGTATAGACACGCAGCCGATTTCTGTACATTAAATTTGTATCCTGCTGCTTTACTGAATTCATTTATTACTTCTCATAGTTATCGGTGTAATGTTTAGGGCTTTCAAATATAGTATTATGTCATCTGCAAATAGTGATAATTTAACTTTTCCTTACCATTTGGATGCCTTTTATTTCATTTTTCTTGTCTAATTGCTGTGGTTGGAACTTCTCATATTGTGTTGGATGGAAGTGGTGGAAACGGGAATCCTTGTCTTGTTCCTGATCTTAGAGGAGAATCTTACAGTTTTCATGATTGAGGAAGATGTTGGCTCTGGGTTTTTCATATTTGGCCTTTATTACATTCAGATGTGCTTTCTCTAAACAATTTTTTTGAGTTTTTTTTTTTTTTTAAATCGTAAACAGATGTTGAATTTTGTCAGTTTTTTTTTCCTGCATCTATTGAGGTGGTCATATGATTTTTTTTTTAATTTCTTTTTAGCGTAACAGTATTCATTGTTTTTGCACCACACCCAGTGCTCCATGCAATCCGTGCCCTCTCTAATACCCACCACCTGGATCCCCCAACCTCCCACCCCCGCCCCTTCAAAACCCCTCAGATTGTTTTTCAGAGTCCATAGTCTCTCATGGTTCACCTCCCCTTCCAGTTTCCCTCAACTCCCTTCTCCTCTCCATCTCCCCTTGTCCTCCATGGTCATATGATTTTTTTATCCTTTATTAATGTATTGTATCATACTGATGGATTCAAGAATATTGAACCATCCTTGCAACCCCAGAATAATCTCACTTGATTGTGGCGAATGATCCTTTTAATGTATTATTGGATTTGAGACTCAGTGTTCTTTAATGTTCCTTCTGGGCTAATATGGCCACAATTTATTTATACTGAAGCTTTGTAGGGAAATGGGGGCAATCAGTCCCTGGGAAGAAGGAAGTCTATTTAAATCATAAGTTTGCCTGTAAACATTTCCTTCTAGGAATAAAAAACTGAAAGTTTCTGTGAGATGGCAGGTATCACTGAAGGTCTTCAGAAATCACAGGCAAATCTGTGAGAAGCGAGAAGTTCTAGGTGAGGCCACCCCAGAGAAAGCAGGAGTAAGGTAGGAGCCTTTAACATTGAAGGCGGTCACAGAGAGAAGGTAGAAGAAATAACAGTAGGTGCCGTCAGTTTTCAAGTCCGGAAACTTCTCTGAATTCTTTATTCATCTGTTCAAATATCAAGTAAAGAATTTATCAGTGAACTAGATGGAGATTTACCAGTTTTTAAACAGGATGCCTGTCCCCTAAGATGATCCAACATAATAAAATGAGATAAATAATCATTATTTTCCTTGCAGTATTTAAAAGTAAATGCAAAGAGAAAGCTTGGTAAGTTTACAGTCGGCCACAATTAGGGATAATGGCCCTGTCTGTGTAAGTGCGACGGGTCAGGCATTTCAAGGTCCCTGAGAGTCAGAGCTGTGGAAACAAGACAGGATAGTCTTTGGTTCCCTGTTGAAAGCGATGCCCTGGTAACTCCCTTCATTGCCTATAGCCCTTTTCCTCAGGGGAGGCCTCAGTGCCCCAGTGAGCCACTGCCATTAATCACTCCTGCCAAGAGGAAGTGGTCCTGAGTGAGGGCGAGCAAGTGTCCAGAGAAGCTGGGCTTGTCCCATGGGAATTCCGGAGCCAGCCATATCTGAATGATACGTCCAACCTGTCCTGGGCTCAGTGGGGCCCTGGTGGTATCTGCCTTATCCAGTTGCCAGCTCCATCTAGGAACACTTCTAGAGTTTGCTGAATTCAGCTCCACTGGACTTTGACAACTTCTGCTGTATCTTAAACAAAGGGACCAATATCTCCTTAAGCAGTAGGGAATCACACTTCCAGTAGGACGGCGATCGCACACCTAAGAAACTTGAAGTATGGATTTCTGCATGTCTCAACTCTTCTTCTGTGTGCGAAGCCTTTCGTGGAGGGCTGAGTAAACATAGGTTAGAGGCAAGGCCTATGGGGTTAGCATTCTCCATTCCCGTAGGAAGGAAAACACAGCTGTTGGATGTCTGCAGACAGAGTGGATGTTAGGAGGGCGCCCGTGCCTTGTCCCCAGGCATGCATTTTCCATTCCTCTGGTAAGCCTTCCTAGCAGTTTTTTAAAATATTTTTTTTGGTGGGAGAGAGAGTGTAGAGAGAGGGGTGGAGAGGAAGGCACAAGCAGACTCCATGCTGAGTGTGGAGCCTGATGTGGGGCTCCCTGCACTACCCTGAGATCATGAACTGAGCCGGAAACGAGAGTCAGGTCGACCAAGTTGCCTCCTTCCTAGCAACTGGTAATAATCGGGGTGAGTTTGGGTGAATTTCTAGGTATCTGGTGATCACTCTCCTTCAGAAGGTACTTTTGGTGCCCATCTGGTGGACACAAGCGAGGACGTTACTGTTTGTTCATTCATGGGAGGTGGCGTCGTGTATACTCAGGAAACAAGACAGCCCTGGCTGGAGGAAGAGTCTGTGGAGGGAGATAAATATTAAGGAAATGAACACCAGTTCCTAGAAGTGTAATCCCAACTATAATCACAAGTCCGCTGTGGTCCTGTGATGACGGGCAGCCTGGAGTGTGGGGGCACAGGTGGCATTTCAGGTCCGTTCTGAAGAACAAGTAGGAATCAGGAGCAGTGTTTGGGGCGGAGGTAATGGCCTTCCAGGCCCAAGGAAATGCTGTATGGGGAGCATCAAGGGCTCCCCAAGGCTTCTGCCTGGGCCGGATGGTGCCATTCTGGGCAGTGTTGAGGATCTAGTGAGATTGGAACCATTAACCCGCTACCTGGGAATGTTTGCTAATCTACTTTTAGGTAATATAGATGTAATTGTATATTTAGGAGGATTTTAAGAGAATACTACATGCATGAACTTTAGTTTGCAAAAACCAGGTTTCATTGCTTAAGTGTGGTTTGGGATTTGCTTTTCCTTTTCCTTCTCTCCGATCTCTGTTCATATCCAGCTCACCTGGCGATCTTCTCCATCGTCTTTTGGATCATCTAGAATCTATGGGATCCCAGAGTGCTCAAAGAGAAGTGTCTGGTCAAGCCTGGCATTTTATAGGTGGAGAAACTGGGGGTGGCCCCAGAGCTCCTCCGCCCTGTAGGAGTGCTCTTCCCCTCCTCCAGGCTCTGCACCCAACGACACCCCCCATGGTGCTTGAATTGCTCTTTCCCTCCTCCAGGCTCCGCACCCAACGACGCTCCCCCCCACGATGCTTGAATTAGTAGAACATTCGCTTAGCAGGCCTCCGCCTCCAGTCTCCCTCGGCTTGAAACCATCCTACACACAGCTGCTGGGATAATCTTTCTAAGGCCATTTTTATCATGTCACTTCTCTGCATGCTGCTTTCTGTTGCCTTTTGTCAAATCCAGATTTCTTCCTTCTGGCTTTCAAAGCTTGCTGCAAAATATCCTCTTTCCTGGGGTACTCCCCGTGAAGCTTTATGGAGCAAACACTGCTCATGCGGGATTCCAGCTCACAGTTTACTGTTGCCTGCCACTGGGCCTTTGCACAAGTCATATCACCCATCTGGAAAATTCTGTATCAACCTGTTTCTTGTGCTACACTTCTCCCTCGATCTGTGTCCATTTCTCTTCCCTATCTAACTCTGAAGCCCTTTTTATCCTGGAATGTCTATGCTTCCCTCCTCCAACTCTGGCCATTCCTTTACTCTCTGGTTCCTTTCAGCATTTCTGTATTTAGCTTATAACCTTCAGAAGATGTCCTATACAAGATACCTTAAACCATAAATCCATTATCATGTAATGGCTAGTTAGCGTTACAAACAATATTGGGGGTACCCCACAATGAGCTTTCTTAAAAATAATCATTCTCATTATGTGTTGACAGTGATGTAGTTCCATGAGACTGATTTATTTCCTGCTGGGTTTTAAGAGATGCTATAGTCATGTGTTACTGGCTGACAGGAGATTCCAGAACACCACTCGGGATGAGGCCCAGGAATGTGCTCCTTCAGTGTCTTGTGCTGTGCCTGCCCACTGGGAGCTGGTGCTGGCCTCCCAGGCCACATATGTGGTCCATGAGCCGGGTGGAGTTTAGAGTCCTACACTATTGAAGCTAAGATCAGATGTCTTTGATTTAGAGACTGTGTGTCTTTGATTTTCCCATTTTAGAGTCATGTTTTAGCAGAACCCCAGCTAGTGTTGAAAGTGGTGGGAAGCTGGATGCCTTTCCCCAGAAACTCTGTGTCAGATTCACTATGTTATCAGAGGCCGAGTCTGTTCTCCTGGTGGATTTAAAAGCCATCAGAGCATTTCTTCCAGGTGTTCTCAAATGCGTGTGCCCTCAGCTGTATGTTTTCACAGTTGCGGGGTGTCTGTGGGGCATGATGGAGAACACGTGAGGCTGGGTGGCTCTGCCACTTCTTGACCTCCTGGCTGAGTGGACTTGGCTGTGACTGTCTGTGAGTGCCAGTCATCTCATCGATGGAGTGACGATGATGTCATTCTCTTCTGCACCTGTGCATGGAGAGCAGCAGGAAACTGAGGATCCCGAGGTCTGGGGAGCCTGGATGACCCGCTGGGGGTTGGGGCTGGGTGACAGCAGAGTCTGCTGGACATTTGGGTTCCCTTCCTGTGGCTGCGCGCTAGACTGAGCTCTGCCCTGTTCCTCAGCACGGAGCCTCCTGCTGAGCCCCTGAGTGCACACGTAGTGGGAGTCCTTTAACCCTAGAAATTACGATACTCAGCAGCTCGTGCTGCGTCTCCCATATTAATGCGAAAGCATTTTTAAGTTACCTTTCAACTGTTTTGTTTGTTTGTTTCAATCCAGGAATCATTATGAGAGACTGTCTTATTTTTCCTGATTGAAACAGACCGTGAATGTATTTATTGAATTAGATGGTGCCACAAGTTTTCATGTGACACATCTGAAGTATTACTTGCAGGTTTTTCTGGAAATTCTCCAAAAGTACGTACTTCCATGGTTCTTCCCAGTTTCTGGTCTCTATGGCTTCACCTTCAGATGGCCGCCCCAAGTGCTGTGTGTCTGGTTACCCGCGTCCACATGCAGGCAGCTTGGGGCTGGCTCAGCTTCTCTTCACGCCTCTCACACCATGTCTGCTTCCTCCACATCTGTCGTCATGGGACCTTGTCTTTGGGGGGAGAGCCCCAGCTGCACCTGATCACAGGTGTGCTCCCTCCTGTGGCGTGCTATGCACACAGTGTCTCTGAGTCGTGGTGAAGTCGTGTGGAGCATCCCCAGGAGCCGAGTCACTTGGTGCTCCTGCCTGCGGGTCACCTGACTCCCACGCGTCCCCTGACCGCTTTGCTGAGCTGACTTTAGCACTAAGTTCCCCTTCCTTCTGCTCCTGCCCCTTCCCTCCGCCGTGATGACCCACACATCTGCCTTAGCTGGGGGGCCCCACCTCCAAGTGCGCAGAACCACAGAGACGATTTCTAGAGTTACTGTCAGTTCTGAGCATCACTACTTTCAACTGTTCAGCAAGATCTTATCTAATTTATATATTTGACCCTTTCACACTCACGTTATTTTTTTTTACAAAACTAAATCTGTTTGCTCTTATGGTTTTCATAATATTTTCTTTTCTCCAGCCTACTTTGTTGTAAGAATACAGCATATGATCTATAAAACCTGCGGAATGTGTTAATGGAATGCTCATGTGATCGGTAAGACATCCTTGTGGCCAAAAGTAGGCTATTAGGAGTTGCATTTTGGGGGAGTCAGAAATTATATGTGAATTTTAGACCGCACAGGGTTCTGGTGTCCTAACCACTGTGTTTTTAAAGGGTCGGCTGTGCTCTTATCATTAAAGATCATAGAGGTTCGGCTATGTTTCCTGAACAAGCACGCAGGTGTGGTGCTAGAGGCCGTGTGGTGTCTCACTGAGTTCCATGAGACCGCCACAGGAGCGGGTCTCCTGTTGACATGTTAGATGGAGCAACAGGAAGAAAGAGAGCAGACTCAGATAAGTAAAATCACCGCTGAAGGAGGGGACATTGTCATGGATGCCCAGCAAGAAGAGGACTGTGTAGACTGTCACAAGTAATTATATGCCAGCATGCCGGGATCCTGGCGGAGATGCATACATTCCTAGACGCAGAGCCGTCAAGACCGAGTCAAGAAGTAGGAAGCCACAATGGACCACTAACATAGGAGAGTGCAACAGTGATCAGCACCTCTCAACAAAGAAAAGCCCATGACCAGATGGCTTCACATCTGAGTTCTTCTCCACATTTGTAGAGGAATTAGTACCAATCCTCCTTAAACTCTTCCCAAAGGGAGGAGTAGAGAGCACACTTCCAAACTCACGTTATGAGGCCAGTATCACTCTTGCACCAAAGCCGGCCACGGTCCCACAAGAAAGGAGAACCGTGGGCCGTATGTCTGTGGTCAGTCTGCTTTAAACTGAGAGCTCCAAAGCCGCAGATGGTAACTGCCCGAGGGTTCCGAGCTGGTTGGGGTGCACGGGGTCTGCCCAGCTCTGAGTCCGTTGGTGCTGGGGCGGGTGAGGAGGCAGGATGCTGTGATGGGGTTGGTGGTATTGAAAGCCTTCCTAGTATTTCTTCAAGAAACTCAGTTGTGTATTTGTACTTTCCGTATAAACTGTGAAATGCTAATGAGGACCTTTCTTTAGGTGGAGAAAACCCTGCACACTTGTTTCCTTGTTGAATAGGAAGACTGGAAAACCTTCATCTTAGCTGTCTTCACATCTGTTTTAGATTAACATTGGCCATAATCAGATGATGTGGAAGGAATTATAGTGGAAAGCGGCAGCGTCTTGCTCCTCCTTCCTAGAAGGGGGAGAGAATCACGTGTAACTCCCAAGTTTTTGAGTGTGGCTTGAGGGTCACGCAAACAGAGAGGGAAGGGCAGAGATTTCCTGTAGCCCCCACCGGTGGTCCGCTCCGCCGTCACCGACACCCGCCAGAGCTGGGGATCCTGCGCTGCTCCTTGCCCAGAGTCCACGGTGTACGGCGGGGCCCTCTGCTGGGGTGCGTTCTCTGGTCTGGACAGGTGCCCGCCATCGTGGCGTCACCGCGGCGGCTTCACTGTGTCACTCGCTTGGATGTGTTACTGTGTCTTCAGGACTTCTCAGGGTGATTTCCTCGTCTCCTCACTAATCCCCTTTAACGTGTCTAACTACTCGCATCTGCCCTTTCTTTCAGCATAAGGAAGTCACTGCTTTTGGATCCTTCTCTTTGCTAACTCGTTACCTTAATTAACAGTTCCCTCCTTTGCTTCTCACTCCATCAGCTCCCGGTGGTTTCACCTGACAACCGTTTTTACCATGGGAACAGTAACACCTACCAGCTTCCTTCCCTTCCTGGTTCACTTCTGCCTGCCAGTGTGCCCATCGTTGTTGATGCCATGCAGTCGTGCTTGGTGACTGTGGTCACACTCGGTGCTTTTCAGAGGGTTGAAAGTGAAAATACACATGTGTGTGTGTGTGTTGGTGTGCACATGTGCGTGCATGTGCTGGTGTGTGTGTTGGGGTGAGTGTGCATGTATGTGTTGGCGTGTGTGCATGTGTGTGCGCATGTGCTGGTGTGTGTGTTGGGGTGTGTGCGTGCTAGTGTCTGCACGGCAAGAGACAGGGCAGAGCTGCTTTCCTGGTGCGTGTTGATTATTTCCTTTCTCAGGTGGCTGTTCATTCCACCGGAGGTTTCTGACAGCTTTTCCTTCTGTGCATTTTCTTCACTGCCTCTCAGCTACATTCCAAGTGCTGCATTTCTCACCTGAAACCTCCTCGTTCTGCCACCGACTGACCCATGCACAGGAGCTGCTTCCAGAGGCCCTGTTTGCTCGAGCTCACTGCCTTCTGGACAGGAAGGGCAGCCCTGGGTCTCTTTGTCTCTTCCTTTCCCTCCTGGCTTAGATTTACTGTTCTTTCCATTTCTTGTCTTTGTCGGTGTGGATTTTCACCCTCTTTTTGTTAATGTGCAACTTCAAGTAATGTACTAAGAAAATAAGAGTAGAGGATAACTTTTCCAATCTTTCCCGTCTATGTGTGAATGTTTGGCTGGGTATAGAATTCTAGAGTCTAATTTTGCTAGAGACATTAGAAGGCATTTTTCCTTTGTTTTAATTCAGTGTTATCACTGCCCTTCTCCTCGATTTGCCCTGCATCGTCTGTGTCTGTCTCGGCCCCGTGGCCTGGCATCCTGGAGCTCCTGTGGGCGAGCTGACCTGCTTTACTCCTTTCGTATCCGGCTTCCCGCTCCTCTGCTCTGGTCACCTCTTCCCAGTGCCTGGGGATGGTTGTAGGTGGCTGGGTCTCACCTGCTGTTCATCTCTGCAGATTCCTTTCTCTTCAGATTCCTCTACGGTTACTCAGTAGGGTCTCTGATGGAAAAGGGGCTAGATAAAGTTAATTACTCAATCACCCCAGATCAGACCGACTATTTTATAATATTCGGGCTTTTCTGTTTGGAATGTATTTTAACTTTCTGTTGTTATTTAAATGACATTGGCCAAAATTCTGTAAGATTATCATCTTCTTGGTTTCTCCATGGCATTATTTAAAAAAACAAATCAGTGGGTTTTAGTGTTTCTCAGGTGGAGATGGACATACTGAAAAACCAAAGTGTTGATGGCTTTGAGCTGGAGTAGTAGTAAGTCCTTTGTGTGATTGTCCTGGTGAGCGTTTCACTTTAGTACTTGAAAGCAGGCATTTTGGTGAGGACAGTGGGCAGAACCTTCGTGTGTGGCTGCACACATGTTATACGTGGGCAGGACCCTGTGTTACAGAAGACAGAACACAGCAAAACATGTAACATGACCCACGTTCCCCCCACCCCTTAGAAGCAGTGTTGGAGAAGGAGCGCAGGCGGCCGAGCCCCCTTCACAGGGCTCTTGTCCTCCTCCTCCTCTTGCTCCTGCTGCTGAGCCCCAGCTGGGGAAGACCTGGGGAGGGGAGGGCACTGACGTCTCTGGGAAGTCCCGAATACCGGTGTGCGAAGTGACAGAGTGAACAGCCCTCAATGTCTTGGTGTGTATCAGGGTGTTCTGAATTCTGTGTTTTCAACAAAACGGGAGGAGAACCTAATCACGTTATCCTCTGGTGGGTCCTTGGGAACAGAGGAAGGGTCGCTGTGAGCTTTGGTGTGTAATGTCATGGGAATCAGTCGCTGGAGTGACATTGCTATGACAGACAACTGTCACAGAGACAGTTCTCTGTGAAGATGGTTTCTCATGCTTATTAAAAAAAACAAAACCGGGGCGCCTGGGTGGCTCAGTGCCTTAAGCCTCTGCCTTCAGCTTGGGTCATGATCTTGGAGTCCTGGGATCGAGCCCCGCATCGGGCTTTTTGCTCAGCAGGGAGCCTGCTTCTTCCTCTCTCTCTGCCTGCCTCTGCCTAGTTGTGATCTCTGCCTGTCAAATAAATAAATAAAATATAAAAAAAACCCAAAATATAGTCTAGAAGTGATGCTGAACCCACTTTCAGCCTAGTAAGAGGGAATATTTTTTCAAAGATACATTTTATTTTTTATTTTATTCAATTTTTTGCTCATCTTCCTTCTTGAGGTGAATGTTTTATTTCTTTTTGTTATTATCAAAGACACATTTTGAGAAAAGCTCTGTCCTTACCACAAGTGGTGACCATTTACTTTTTATGTTTAAAATTAGTAATAAAAAATTGCATTATCTGTGTAAACCCTTGAACCTCGTGCTCACAGGGTGTCAAGCATTTTAACTCCCTCGGGACATATCTTTGTTGTAGGGACAGGTGAGACAGTGGTCAAGACCAGCTTTCCTGCACAAGATAGATGACTTCAGGATGAGATTCTCTGGGGTAAGTGGAGTGGGCGAGAGTCGAGCAGTGAAGGTGACGGTGGACCACTTCTAATGGCTCGTTCAGTTGCTACCTTGCTGTCTGCTGGGGCACCGTCCGCCTTGTGACCTGAGCGTCTCAGCCCGGAGGATAGGCCTCCTGTGGGTGTGGTCGTCCCCCGTCCATCCAGCACATTTAAAAGAACGAGGTACCAGTTTTACTTAAAATGGCAGTTACAGTATTCCAGGAATTAAATTGTTTGCAGTGGTGTAGTAGGTCTTCAGAAGGCTTCAAAGGGCCACTCAGTGAAAGAGCCTCTTGTTTAGGGAATCTGGAATCAGCATCTGGGGATTTCAGGAGTCCGGGGGTAAGGGTAGAAGGGAACATGGGGTCCACCAGGGGAAGAAGGTGAGGCTACAAAGGCACATGGAGAGTCATGGGTAAGCCGAGATAACGGCCTCGCCACCCTAGGTCCGGGGCTGACGCCGCCCTTCTTACGTGTTGTTGTTACACTTATTGAGAAACTTGATTTTCCAGGAGTTGTATCTTATTTAAGCAAAGTGCAGCGTTACCATCTTCAGTAATACTTCTGTTGTCAAGGTAAGAGTTCCTTGCTCAGGTGTTGCCATGAGAAACGGCTTGAATTGGACGCGGTGCAGGCGGCCGTCTTGATTGTGCCACCATCCTATCAGAGGTCCTTCACGGAGCGAACACTGGGAGAGAAGGATCCACAGTGGCGTCTTGAGGGGGAGTTACGTGGCCGGCTGGGTGTGAGCAGTCCTGACTTACAGGATGCTTGGTGTGTTCCTTCCAGAGTGGGAGGGCTGTGCTCGTGGGAGGGAGATCCGTGCCGACCACCATGGCTCGCGTGCCTGTAGGACAGAGAACTCAGGACTCATTAGCTGGATTTAAAGAGAGTAAGAAGAATCAGGGGAACTGGAATTAATCTTCCTAATTGCATTAAACCTTAGCTGGTGATTTCCTTATTCAAAACAACATTGAGAATGACCCAAAATGACAATCTCGTAAAGTGAATGAGGTGGTTTCCGGAGTGCAAGGATTTATGCCGTATCTGCCCAGGCTTCCAGCTCTTCAAAGGAAAGCTCCGCTTTGGAGAGTCTGAGAGTTCGTTCTGGTAGGACATTTGTGTCTTACAGCTCCTAGTCCATAACCAGATTTAGTTTTTATGGTTTAAATATTGTTGGTGAGCTACTGAGCCATGATTCCTTCTTCCAGAAATCATGACATTCTGTCCAAACAGAGTTCCAGGGTTCGTCGCTCCAAGCCCCTGCTTGCCATTCATTTGCGTCATTTCGACAAAGACTGGTCGGAGATGTGGACTGAGGAATCAGGGTTGAAAGGCTTCTCCCTGCAGAAAAATGAGCAAGTGTGTGGGGCGAGATCTTTATTTTAGCTTCTGTTTAGAGAATTACTTCTAATCATAATGCCTTCTAAATCCTTACTCAGTAATTTCCTTACTTCCTATGAATTCGTCAATCCAGGGAAAGAAATGACATCAAAATGTACATAAATGTGTACCATATACTTATGCCATTTCAGTGCTTAAAAAAGGACTGTCAGTTTCTTTCTAAAGTAATCACCATGTCTTCTGACAGATGAAGGACTAGGAAGTAACTGTTGGGGTCTTTGGATTTGCTCAGAGCTGCCGTGGTCTGTGTTCCCACCTGAGTTCTGGTGGTGCCGTTGCACTGTAGGTGATAAAGCCGGGTGCTACTGGCCAGCGCCTTTTCTAATTCTACGCAATGGCATATGAACCATGAGGTAAGGCCCTGACACACACTCTTCTGGTAACAGTAGGTCAGTGACCGGTGCTGCCTGTTAAGCAGGTGAGGCCATGCTTATAACGTACAGATTCCCTCAGCAATAGCAGCATGACCTGGACGAGAGCCATTCCGCTATCACCAACTCAGACCACAAACCCTGTAAAAATACTCGTGCTAGTTTCCACTCACAGATTCAGATAGTTGGTGATTTAACCTATTCAAGGCAAAGTGAAGGTCTAGAAAGAAAAGCTGTTTCTCAGGAGCCAGAGGAGATGCAACTGAAGCTCGAGGCTGTAACTAACACGACGCAATGGCGACTCGGGGTCATGAGCAGACTTTATGGGGAGGTTCGAATTGTCATTTACAGAATGTTCAAGTCGGAGCCTTGCACAAGCGACTTTCTAACTGGGAGGGGCCCCGGTGGGTGAGGCTGCCATCGCCCCCCAGATTCTGCTGTGAGCTTCTCGGTATGGGGGTATTTGTGTACAAGTTTATTTGAAATGTAATACAATGGCAAAAAAAGTGGTAACTTGAACTACACGATTTTCAGGTGCGCTTCTAGGACTAGGACGATCTGATAATAAATGAATTTCATGTGGAATTTTGGTGAAGACCTTGTTTTCCTTTTGTTTGTGTACAGAGTGTTGACAGTGATCTTGGGTCTGTTACACGGCGGATGGAAAAAGGAAAGACGCCCTCACCATGGGACTGTGGCTGTGTGGGTCCCACAGTTGATAGAGTGACTTCTGTTGACTTCTGTGCTAGGAACAAAATAGTCACTTGCCAATACATGACTTTGGCTTAATTGCCGGGCCATTGACTTTGAAATAAACCAGCTTTGTGGGCAAGTGAATATCCGTCTTCATTGGGTTCTAACACAACTTCCAAAAAAGATATCGAAAGGATAGTGACTTAAAGACAGTGATTAATTTTTCCATAATGTAAGCAAGGGCCACATTCGGAACATCCTGGGCTCTGTAAGAATTCCTACATCATCAAGGGTCTGGGCTGCTTCTGTCTTGTTGCTCTGCCATCTTGAACTTGTCTTAACTCACGGGCCAGGTTGGATGCTGGAGATCCAGCCATCGTATCCGCTTTTTTACCAGCAGCAAGAAGAAACAGACGAAGATGTGCTCACTCCCCGTTTTTAAGCACATATTTTAGGAGTCATATACAAGATTTCTGCTGACATCTTAACCATTCAAAACTTAGTCAAATGGCCATTCCTCTCTTCATATTCTGGGAGAGGCAGTTTTTATCCTACAGCAGGACTATACTCACCTTTTCTGTACGGGGTCAGATGATAAATACTTTATGCTTTGTGGGTCATATGGCCTCTTTTGCACTACCCATTTCTGCCATTATCCTGTGACAGCAGCCCTAGACCACACATGAATGAAAAACTTCTTCACATTTCAATAAAATATGGACAGTGAAATTTGAATTTCATGTAATTTCCACAAGTCATGTAATATTATTTTTCAATTGTTTAACAATATAAACATTTCCAGCTTGGGAGTCCTATAAAACAGACTGTAACATTGGCCCCTGTTCTAGAGTGCCATGAGTTCAGTTAAAACTCGGGTGTTCTAGAGACAGAGAAGGGTTACATACCTTTAAGAGGTTCAATCCATCAAAAAAGTGCAACAATCAAAAACACATAGGCAGAACATCCCAAATATATGAAGAGTCAGTGACAGAATTAAAAGTAGATTTTGTTCTGGAGAAATAATCAGTTTTGCAGTAATATTTGGAGATGTCAGGAACCTGTTTTCAATACAACAGCCACGCACAAGGGCAGCACGGAGCTAGAGGACCCAAGTGCACTGAAAACCAGTAGACCTGTCAGACATATGCTAAATTGCCACCCAGCAGCGAACACACACTCTTCTGGTGTATGTGTGACATTCTGCAAATACGTCATGTGCAGAGTCATTGAACAAGTGTCAGTAAATTTCAGAATATTGAAATAACTCAAGTGTCATCTGACCACAGAGGAATAAAACTGGAAGTTGGTAAAGGAAGGAAAACAAAGGAAAGAACACGGTGGAAATTAAGCAGCATACCTAACTAACCCGTGAGTTGAGGGAGAATACAAGGGAAATAAGAAAACAGAGACAAATGAATACAAAACCAATACGCCAAACCTCACTGGGTGGTGGGTAAGTATAGTACTCAGAGATGAACTCAGAGCTTCACATGCCTGCGTTAAAAAAAAAAGGGGGGGGGACCTCAAATCGGCAAACTGTACATCTTAAAAATATTTTGAGTATAGCTGACACACACTGTTATATTACTTTCAGGTGTACAACCTAGTGATTCAAGAAGTCTGTGTGTTAGCTAGGCTCACCATAAGTGTAGCTGTCATCTGTCACCATACAGTGCTATTATAGTACTACCGACTCTGTTTGCTGTGCCTTTCATCCCCTGGCTTCTTCATTGCCTACTGGAAGCCTGTATGTCCCACTCTCCTTCACCCATTTTGCCCAGTTCCCCTGCCCTTCCCCTCTCGCAGCCATCAGTTCTTTGTATTTATATGTCTGATTCTGCTTTTCATTTTTAAATCCATTTGTTTTGTTTTATATTTCACATGTAAATGAAGTAATTTGATATTTGTCTTTCTCTGACTTATTTCACTTAGCATGATACCCTCTAGGTTCATCCATGTTGTCTCAAATGGCAAGATCTCATCCTTTTTTATGACTGAGTAGTATTCATTATATCCATCCATCCATCCTTCCATGATCTATCATCTGTCTTCCAGCTATGTATCTATCCATCTGTCCATCCTTCCTTCCTTCCATCCATCCATCCATGATCTATCATCTGTCTTCCATCTTTCTATGTATCCATCCATCCATCCATCCATCTCACTTCTTATTTATCCATTCATCTCTTGGTGAACACTTGGGCTGCTTCCATATCTTGATATTGTCAGTAATGCTCCAGTAAACATAAGGGCACATAGACCTTTCAAAGTATCGTTTTGTTTTCTTAGGGTAAATGCCGAGCAATGGAACTACTGGATCATATGGTAATTGGATTTTTAATTATCTGAGGAACCTCCACACTGTTTTTCATAGTAGCTGCTCCAGCTTGCATTCCCACCAACAGTGCAGGAGGATTTCTTTTCCTCTACATTGTCACCAAAACTTGTTTTTTCTTGTCCTTTTTATTCTAGTCATTCTGGCAGGTATCAGGTGAATCTCACTGTGGTTCTGATTTGCATTTCCCTGGTGATTCTCACTGTGCATGTTAAGAAACTAGAAGCAGAATAGCAAACTCAACCTGGAGTTAGCGGAAGGAAGAAGATATTGATTAGAGTGCAGATAAGTACATAGAAAACTGAACATCAGGAGAGGAAATCAATGAAATAAAAAGCTGGTTCTTTGGGTGCCTGGGTGGCTCAGTGGGTTAAAGCCTCTGCCTTCGGCTCAGGTCATGATCTCGGGGTCCTGGGATCGAGTCCCGCATCAGGCTCTCTGCTCAGCAGGGAGCCTGCTTCCTCCTCTCTCTCTGCCTGCCTCTGCCTACTTGTGATCTCTTTCTTCCTGTGTCAAATAAATAAATAAAATCTTCCCCCCCAAAAAGCTGGTTCTTTGCACATACAGTCATGCAGTTAGTATGGTAACTGTCATGCACTTGGAAGTAATGAGTTCAGAGTCTGACTGTTCTCGCTGTAACCCCAACAGCGAGTGGTGAGTGTGCGAGGGGCAGAATGTGCTGACGAACCACACTGAGAAGCACGTCAGCGCGCGCACACGTGTTGTGCGGTGGTGCTGTGACACGTCCAGTCTCTGGCGGGAAGGCTGGGAGAAGAAGGGGTATGAGGTACCGCCGGAGCCTTCTGGGCTGGGGTCCCAGTCACAGGGCGTCAGGCTCCCCCAGACTCTGCTGTCCCAGGGCTGCTTGGCCCTTGGGCAGGAAACCACCTGCTAGTGTGTCTCTGTCCCCATGAATGCGGTCGTGCTCGTCCCGAGTGCACAGCGAATGACGGGGGTTAGCAGGTCCTGGAGAGCAGCAGGCTCCCTGGGTGCCATCAGACGTGCCCAGACGAGTGTAACTTGGGGGTGAGGTGGGGCCTCGGCCATGGAGAGTGGCGGCAGTGCCACACAGACAGCCCGGGGAAGCGCACTGCGGTGTGAGCAGGGGCTGAGGCTGGCTGGGAGCCCCGCGCCCTGACCACGGGCCTACTTGGAGGAAGCTCAGTGCTGTCTCCTGGTGACTCTGCTCCAGGTGGGCGGGCCTGGTGCGGGGACACGTGCCAGAGCAGCGGGGGCCGGGCTGCGCTGCAGCTGCCCCAGGGCTCTCACGCAGGCGGAGGTGCTGTGCGCGAGCTGCCCCTCTGCACTGTGAGTGGTTTGACCCAGCAGGGACGCGGTGGAGGCCGGGGCGAGGCTTCTTGCTGTAACAAGCTGAAGACTGGGGGCCCCAGCTGGCTGGCTTGCCGGAGCACGCAGCGCCTGATCCCGGGATGGCGAGTTCAAGCCCCACGCTGGGCGCCCCGGAAACTAACGATGTACTGTACGGTGACTAACATAACACAATAAAAACTGAAGTAAAATTATGTATTAAAAAAAGGCAGAGATGGTGATTCTTGTGTGTGTTTTACCACAGTAAGAGGCACCTGGGGAAATGCTGAGTGTCCGACGTCCCTGAGTAACGTCCTCTCCTTTTAACCACTGCAGAGGAGCCAGCCAGCACGGCACCGCTCCTCTTTCTTGCAGATACTGCCTTGCCCCTGTCATTTATAGTTACTGTGGGTGTTTTTTGATGACAGGTGCAGATCTTTGAAGAAGCTATGTCATTGGAACCCTTCACGTGTCCTATTATGTCTTGGGTTTTAAAGGATTAGAATACATGATGACACATCGGAACTCCTCAAATAAATTCTATTAATGTCATCTCGCAGTTTCGGGGCAGGGTTCCCATTTCGGGGATCTACAGCATCTCTCATAATTTAAAAAAACGTACTCTTTGTAATCGGTAAGAACTTTTGCTCATAAGTTTCATCATATGCCCTCACACATTAAATGTGTATCCCTGCAAATGGGTTTGCAGGTCCTTCTCTCTGCCTGGAATCACAGAAACCGTGCACACCTGTCACGTACGATGGTGTGTCATGCCGTCCGATGGGCATGGTCGTCTCCCCTCTGAAACCGAAAGCACAGGATGTGAAGGTTGCCTTTGAGAACGTAGAGTGGACGAGTCTTACACACAGGCATTTTCTCTATCCAAAGGAAAACCGATCTGGCCAAGGATCTTGCCCTAACATGGAGAATGAGCTCCTTCCAGCAGCTCGGTTCCTGTGTGGATTCTCCTCAGCCCTTCCCAGACTGGTCCTAGTCGTACCGATTCTCGGAAGACGTCCCGATTTCAGCTGTTCCACGGTCCCAACCTGTGGAACTGGGACTCTCGGCGTTTTGCGTTTTGTGATTTGTCTGTAGACTTGCTCCGGTTGGGGACACATCTGTGTCCGCTTGTGTTACAAGATCTTTTGGAATAGCCATGTCGACCCTGGGTGTGAGGCCATGTAAGTCTGAGTTGGAATTCTGACCTTGCCACGACGGCTGTAAGCCTGGGCCAAGTCACTGAATCTGAACGCGGGTTTCCCTCCGTGCAAGGGGACACTCACCCTGCTCACTGTGTAGGCCGCAGTGAGAATAAAGCAGAGCTGCACATTTGGTGGCCAGTACGGTGCCCGGAGCAGGACCCGGGCCCACACGCAGGCCTGTCATCCGCCCCGCTCTCCCTTCACGGGCACAGGACCCCGTACTACTCCCCTGCCATATTCCCTGAGGTTTGCCGACAGGCCAGTGCTTAGTCTGTTTCTGGATCACGTGCAAGCCAGCACATAGTTTTCGTTGTGACCACGTGTTTACATTCTCTTTAAACCCCCTGTGGACAATACAAGTCCGCCTGGGCCCCCGGGACAGTATGTGCTGTGATGCTGGGGGAGGAGGGGAAGGGCGAGGAAAGAGCCACGTGGAAACGAGGTGTGTTCAGAATGTGGTCTTTCACCTTCAAGACCGTGACGACCTCAGGCGTGTGAATGACCTACTTGCATACATGCTGGTAAGGTGTCCGACTTTGTCTCTCCTGACGGAAGCTTCTTAGGGTTAAATTACATTGCAGGGGTTACATACTAGGAGCACTGGGCTGGCTTGGTAGGTGCAGCGTGTGACTCTCGATCTTGGGGTCGTGAGTTTGAGCCCCATGCTGAGTATAGAGATTATGTAAAAATAAAATCTTAAATAAATGGTGTGTAATATAACAGATACACAACTGATATGCAAGTTATTTTCCCTAGATATAGGGTATTAGAACATTATGAAACACTGTTTATTCCACGTGAGAACTGACGTTCTAGCCCTGAATTATTCCTGACTTTTATCAGGTCAGATCAGGAGGTAGGCTGGGGGGATGGGACACAGTTGAGTGAACGTCTGACCCTCTGGCCCGTCGGAGGCGACATGGAGGGCGCCCTGTCCTTGGGCCACCATGGTCAGGAGCCAGCAGCAGCCTTCCCCACCGTGTGTCCCATGCATCTCTCCTGTCCGGCAGGAGCAAAGTGTCCACGAGCCACTGTAATCATCATCATTAGGGGCTGGCGAGTGTGTCCCTTCATTTGGATTAAGCTGCCCTTCAGAAATACTAATCTTACCTTTCACTTCTAACATATACTAACTCGTTGTTTACAAATGCTCTCTTCTCACCCATGATGCTGTGGGCTGTGGAGTGATGCTCCGTGATGACCTTGGAGATACTGAGGGAGAGGACGAAGCCTGCAGGGCCAACTGTCATGCTGTGGGACAGGCTGTAGCTGAGCGGAGATTCGGGTACAAGTGCTTTGTGCTCAGGGATGCTGTGGTCCGAGGTCTCGCGGGGACCGGTGGGATTACTGGCGCTTTCCAGGGTCTAAAAGCAAGTTCTCACAGCTCCCGCTGGCACAGGCAAAGGGCCTCAGGGCTAGGATGCGGGCTCACTGATGGGCTTCATCCTTTTGTATCCGGATATAAAAATATTGTTGTTCTTACTGGAAAACTGCTTTAGCTAGACTAAGGACACAGGTTTCTTTTCAAATGATCTTCTACCTCTTTTGAGGATAAACTAATAATTCAGAAAATCAAGGTAAAATGTATAATTTTTTTTGAATTACAATTTCTGTTTATTTTTCTGAATTTCATTTTTTTAAGATTTTATTTATTCATTTGAGACAGAGAGCAGGAGCAGGGGGAGAGGCAAAGGGAGAGGGAGAAGCAGACTCCCCACTGAGCAGGGAGCCCAGTGTGGGGGCTGGGGAGCCCAGGACCCTGAGATCATGATCTGAGCTGAAGGCAGAGGCCTAACCATCTGAGCCACGCAGGCGCCCCTGAGTTTCACTTGTTCTTAATACGGAACTGGCTGAAGCGGGATGTTTCACAGATTTCCCCACAGAGAGACATTACATAAACAGGTCCTTATTCATGCGTATTTTATCTGAGTGTGTCAGTCCGTTTGGGACGCTGTCCCAAGACCTGGGATGGGGACTCACAAAGGACACGTTTCTGTTCTCGTAAGCTCTGAGGTCGAGGTATCATGATCAGGGGTGGTGGCTGGCGGCGCCACCTCCTGGATCCCAGATGGCTGCCTTCTCCCGGAGTCTGCCCGCGGCCTTTCCTCTGCACACTCTTGCTTCTGACATCTTTTCCTCTTCTTCTAGGGACCTCAGTCCCATCAGTTACGGTCTCAGCCTTACGATCTCCCAGAATCTTAGTTACTTCCTTGAAGACCTCCCCTCCAGACACAGTCACACTGGGGTTAGGGCTTTGCCATGTGGATGGGGGTGGCACACCGTTCAGTCCACTCTGCTGTTTACAACATCCTTGCAAATCTTCAACTTAAATCCTTCCTCAGTTCAGCTGTAGAAAAGCAAGTGCAGTCCTCATGGTCATCTTCGCTGGTTCTGAGCATCTGCGACGGTGCTGGACTTCCACTGGGTAGTAGTTCCGTGTGTGATCTTCACAGCGTATAGTGTTCTAGGTGAGTTAGCTGAGTCGTCCCAAGCGTCCCACACGTGAGCAGAAAGAGGGACCGGTGCAGGTGCCGGAAGGCTAGCTCGGTTCCATGAGGGGATGGCTCTGCACCACGGACAGTACCTCCAAGCTCCGCAGGGTTCAGCGTTTGCAAGGACAGCCGAGCAGAGACCTACCAGTTTGGGGCCTTCACTCACGCGGCCTGTGCCTGCTGAGTAGGTGTGTTGCAGACTTTATGACAGAAAAGAGACGCATCTACAGGTCATCGGTTTCCACGGAGACCAGGTAAGATGATGCAGATGTCTGGAGGTAGTTTGCAGCATTCCTAGAGCACATCTCAGGGTGATGCCAGGAGAGGCTGGAGATGTCACTCTTGCACAAAACAGGATTGCATCCCTGCTCGAAGGCATTCGTCCTGGGATGTTTATTTTTTCAAAGCATGATAAAAATAAATTCATGAATTCAAAGGGGTAGCTCAGTGCCATCCACATCTCAGGAGTCTTACATTAAAGATTGATTTGAAGTCAAGTCTAGAAATCCCGCACATTGACTCGAGTGTGCCTGTAGTTGTAGCAGGCTCGACGGACAGCAGCGGAAGCGTGTGTGTGGGCCCGTGGGCTGCTCCTCTCCCGGGCACCCGCCCATCCTCAGGTTCCACGGCAGGGTGCACGGGTCCTCCTCCCTCTTCCTCTCCAGCCCCTCCACTGGCTGCGTCACTGTGAAGAGTTTCAGAGGATGGTCTTCTAGTTACCACATAATGGCGGGGGAAATTCCAAATCTCAACCCCTAACAAAAGTTAAAGGGAGAACTTCCTATTTTGTTGGGCATGTGTGTCTACTTCTGGATTTCCTTTGTCTCAGTTTTTGTTTTTTTTCAAGTGCCCATCTGTGCTCCCATTCAGATCCTGTGACTTAGGAGCCTGGAGGATAAAGGGCTACCCCTCACCTCCATGTCAGTGCAGGAAATGCTGGGCAGCATGTGGATAGTCTAACTGGGAAATCAGGATTGCCAAGAGGGAGCAGGATGGCGGGAATGGGGAGTGTAACTGTGGATGGTGGTGGGGAGGACAGCCACTGATCCCGGGATCCACCTCGGCTATGGAGGGGGGAGCGGCTTCTTGTAACTCCCTTCAGAGTCCCTGGGGGAGTAGAGGAGTTGAGGCCCATTAGAGCCAACAGCTGACTCTTGAGAAAGGTGGGGGGGGTGTTGAGAGAAGCTCTTAAGGCCTCTTCAGAGCTGGTTCCGGGGAGAAATCCCAGAACATTTCCTGACCAGGAGGGGGATCGTGTGGGCCTCGAGGCAGCGCCTCAGTGCCTCCCACCCTGAACCCAGTTGCACCAGAGAGGACAGATGGTTATAGTCACTGTGCTCACGCCTGCTGCAGAAGGTGTCTGGGGACCGGGATCCCCCTGAGAAGTCAGCCACCGAGCCAGCGAATGTACTAGCATGAAGGCCTTGTCTCCCGGGGAATTCAGAATTCACCATGTTCATCAGAGAGGCCGATAGCTGAGGACCTGAGAGCTGACACGACCCCGGCAGCCCACGGCCTGGGCCGCACAAAGTGTGTTCAGAAAGCATCAGCTCTGCAGGAGAGACAGAGCCTCTCAGGTCCTCCCAGAATGATTTGGACCGGAGTCTCAGAAGCTGAGCATTACAGCTTCTGTTGCGAAGAAGGGTCTGGTTCAGCCGGCGGAGTAGCCGTGAGGCAGGGTTCCAGAGGGGCTGGGGCACGCTTGTGGCTTCACCCTCAGTCCTTGGGGAGGAGCAGGCTGGGCAAGGAGCTCCTGGCTCTCGGCAGGTCTCGGAGCCCCACTGAAAGCAGGCCGTTTGTGCCGGCATCCACAGCAGATCTCTCATTTTGAAATAAAGAGTTCATTCATGCATTTGGTTTTCCAGCGAATACCGACACTACGTGTTAGGGAGGAGAGGCGGGTTTTGGAAATGAGGATAATTGTGCCCTGGAAGGTGGCCTAGTCCTTTCAGGCCACTCTAACAAGAAGGCACAGACACGAACAGCACACACTTATTTCCCGTGGTTCTGGAGGCTGGACATCCTAGAGCCAGGGGCCAGCGATCATCAGGAGGCCCTCTCCCCACTTCATGCGTGGGTGGTGTCTTCTTCCATGTCCTCACATGGTGGAGGAAGGGGTGAGGGAGTCTCCGGGGTCTCTTCCTGCAAGGGCTTGGGCCCCATGATGGTGGCTCCATCCCCAGACCTACTCACCTCTGAAAGGATGCTTCCCCCACTATCCACAGGGGGTCACGGAGTCAGTGTGTGAATTTGCCAGGATGCACGCACTCCGTCCCTGGTGAAGGCTCAGGACCCAGCATGGGGCTAGAGCAGCGGTGCGGCAGGGAGACAGAGAGCTGCCGCGTGTAACTGGAACATGGGGAAGAATTTCTAGTGAAAAGGATGCTTTCAGGTTTCAGGAGGCGTGCTTCAAGTCAGGTGTCCGTAGCCGGCTCATGTGAACACGGGCGAGCCTCCGGGGACGTGGGAGTTCAGTGCTGTAGACCCTGTAGGGGGTCTTCTGTTGCCTTTGAAATCCTGTCCCTCATTTATTAAAAAAAAAAAAAAAAGCTGTTGTCTATTCCTTGGAGTCCAGTGAAACAGTTTAGGAATCTTAGTTACAGATTTTTCAGTGGCTTCCCCACGCCCTGGGACCCATAGTGCACGTAGCTCTGGTGGCTTCCCACGGTAGCGCAGGCCCCCAACAGAAGGACTGTTTCTAAACCCGCAGCTAGCAGCAGGCCCAGTGCTGGTTAGGCACTGTTTGTCCTGCGGTATTTTAACGTCAGGGGAAACGGGAATGTATAAATGTCAACTTTACAAGGAACATATGATTAACTCGGTATTTTACCTTCATACCCACTACTATTAATTATGATAGAATTCTCTGCTTTTCAGCTGACTGGCAAAACCACGTACACGGTGGTGTCCTGGGTGTAGGCAAACACTGGTGATAGATATGGCACATTTTCCTTTTTAAAGACATAACAGTTTTCTTGAGACGTAAGTCACGTGCCGTACAATTCACCTGTTTAACGTGCAGCTCCATGCCTGCAGGTGTGTCCACAAGTTACGCAGACATCACCACTGTCTGTTCTGGAACATTTCCACCCCCTCCCCAAAGCAGCTCTGAGCCATGGGCAGTCACTCCATCCCAACATCCCCTGGGAAGCACAAATGTGCTTTGGGTCTCTCTGGAGCTTTCTGCCCTGGACTTTGCATAGAAATAGAAGGGTCCTTTGGGATGGGTCCTCTCACCTGCCGTGAGGTCTTTATGCTTCACCCCAGATGTGGGAGGGGTCAGCACCTGTTCCTTTTGTAGATTTTGCGCTGAAGTATACCTAACGTAGTATTTACCATTCTTGCCCTTTCTAAGTGTACCATTCAGCGGTATTATGTCTTTTCATGATGTTCTTCAACCCTCCCCACTATCCATTTTCAGAACTTTAAAAAAATATTCCAAACAGAAACTGGATCCCATTAAACACTCTCTCTGCCCCCCCCCCGCCCCCTCCCCACGCATGATAACCATCGCTCTGCACTTGGACTCCTGGAACTGACCTGTTCTGGGTACATGCTACAAACGCAGTCATGTCACAGTTGTTCTTTCCAGTCTGCCTCATCTCCCTGAGCATGCCTCCCAGGCTCACCCCTGCTGTGGCAGCTATCAGCAGTGCATTCCTTTTTAACACCAAATAATCCATTTTGTGTGCCTACTGTTTTTATTAATCCATTCATCTGTTGATGGGCACTTTTGGCTTTTGACAGTAATGTGGCTGTGAAATAACGGGTATACAAGCTTCTCTGAGTGTCTGATTTCCATTCTTGTGGGTGTGTACCTGGGGGTGCTGATATAGTGTGTGTAACCATGAGTGGTAACAACCATCATTTAGCTGTCAGGTGGTATCTCATTGTGTTTTGATTTGTATTTCTGTAATGACTAATGATGTTAAGGATCTTTTCATGTTTTGTTTTGTTTTTCCATTTGTAGATCATCTTTGGAGAAATCGGTATTTAAATCCTTAGGCCATTTTTTGATCTTTTTGTTTAGTTTGAGGGTTCTTTATATATGCTAGATATTAATCCCTTTTTAGATATATGACTTGCAAATATTTTCTCCCATTCTGTGGAGTTCTTTTTCACACCTTTGATATTGTATATTGATAGAGAAAAGTTTTATATTTTGACTGTATGTTTTCTTCTAAGAGTTTCACATTTTTAACTTTAGTTTTTTGATCCGTTCTGGTTAGGTTTTGGATGTGGCATAGAGTGAGAGAGCAATTTCTTTTTCTTTTCTTTCTTTCTTTCTTTCTTTCTTTTTTTTTTTTTTTTTGCATAAGGATATTCTGTTTTTCTGGGATTTTATATTGAGAAGACTATCGTTTCCGCCATTGAATGGTCATGATATCCTTGTTGAAAATCAATTGATGATATCATGAGGGTTGATTTTTGGACTTTCTTTTCTTTTCCCTTGGTCTGTATGTCTTCCACCAATACCACACTGTTTTATTACTGTAGATTTGTAGTAAGTTTTGAAATCAGGAAGTGTGTGACCTCCAACTTTGTCCTTCATTTTCAAGATTCTTTTGGCTATTCAGGATCTCAAGGATTCCATATAAATTGTAGGCGGGGGTTATCTATTTCTGCCAAAAAAAAAAATCCTACCATTGGAATTTTGATTGACATCGCATTGACTCTAAAGATCACTTTGGGTATGGATATGGTCATTTTAACAGTAGTCTTTCACTCCATGAACATGGGATGTCTTTCCATTTACTTAAGTCTCTTAATTTCTTTCCACAGTGTTTTCTAGTTTTCAGAGTATTAGTCTTTTGCCTTTTTGATGAAATTTATTCCTATTTTATTCTTTTTGATGCTATTGTAAATGGAATTATTTTCTTAATTACCTTTTCAGCTTGTTCATTACTAGCGTAGACATACAACCAATTTTTGTGCTTTGATTTTGTATTCTGAAACCTTATTGAATTCACTTATTAGGTCAAACAGTTTTTTTTTTTTTAATCAAAATAGTGAGTTTTATAAATTAAGAAAATTTTCTATGGCCACTTTAACTTTCACAATAAAATTAATTTGAACCCACTGTTCCAACACATGCATAGCCTCCCCCATGATCATCATCCTTACCAGAGTATTACTGGGTGTGGTGGATAAACAATGAATGCTGGAACACTGAAAAAAAATTTAAAAAAATAAATAAAATTAAAAAAGAATTTATGTTGACATTATCTTTATTGCCCAAAGCCCATGTATTCACCGTTATAGTATCACAAAGCTGTTTTGATTGTCCTAAAAACACTCTGTGTCTGCCTATTCACCTTCCCTCCCCCACCCCCTGCCCCTGCGACCAATCTTGGAAACCACTGATAGTGGTTACCCTGTTCATAGATTTGCCCTTTCTAGAATGTTGTGTCGTGGAGAGCATACCATATGCAGCCTTTTCAGATTGGCCTTCTCTTAATAATTTGCAATTTAAGTTTTCTCAGTGCCTTTTTAGGGCATGGTGGCTCATTTCTTTTTTATCAGTGAATAATAATTCATTATCTGGGTGGACAGTTTATTTATCCTCAGCTACTGAATGACATCTCGGTTGCTTCCAAGTTTCACATACTCCATTTATATTTGCTTTTGTTTTCTGTGCATTTAGCATCATATCCAAGAAATCTTGTCAAAAACAGTGTCATAAAGGTTTTCACCTATTTTTTATTCTAAGAGTTTGATAGTTTTAGGTCTTACATATAGGTAAGCTAAAAGGTGAGCTAATTTTTGTATATGGTATAAGGCAAAAGTCCAGCTTCATTCTTTTCCATGAAGTTTTCCAAATTTGCCATCATTTTTTTTGTTGAAGAAACTATCTCAAGTTGTATAGTCTCAGCATCCTTGTTAAAGATCATCAGATCATATATGCAAGGGTTTCTATCTGGGTCCTCTTTCATCCCATGGGTCTGTCTGACTTGATGCCTAAATGCCAAGGGTGTTTTCGGCAAGGGTGCAAAGATAGTTAAACGAAGAAAGACTAGTTTTTTAACACATCATGCTGGGTCCACTATACATGCAGCACATGGAAATGAATGGTGTTGGACTCTTCTCCCACAGCATATATAAAAATTAACCCAAAATAAATCAAAGACCTGATACAAGAGCTAATATAAAACTCCTGGGATAAAATTTAGGCATAAGTCTTTGTGACTCTTGATTACCCAGTGATTTCTTACATATGATTCCAAAAACACAAAAAAAACAAAAGGAAAAGCAGATAAATCGTATGTGTATACATTGTGTGTATGTACAATTGTATGTGTAAATATTTATAGGTATAATTATATATGCATGTTTTATGCAGTTTCTTATAAAATCAATTAAGGAAAGATACAGATAAAATGTATTTATACTGTACTTTATAATTGTGTATTTTTATAAGTTGCTTCAGTTTTCTATTGCTGTTGTAGCAGACTACCACAAATTTTAGTGGCCTAGAGAAATACACTTAAATCCATTATCTTACATTTCTGGGGTCAAAAGTCTGAAAGGGTTCTCACTGTTATGGGAGTACCAGAAAGTGAGAGAGAATTAACTGTCAAGCAAGAGTCTTCTGTTCAGCAAAACTGCCTTTCAAAAATGAACCATTGTTCTGATGAGATTTCAACTGCTTATCTTTTTGGTGTTCCTTGTATCTGAAGTCATTTTTGTCTTGCTTCTTTCAAGATTTTTTCCCCTGGTATTTGGCTTTTTGCATTATGGTGTGTGTGGATGTGGATCTCTGCATTTTCCCTACTTGAATTTTGTTGAACTTTTTGGATGTGTTTGTAATGTTTTTCATCAAAATTTGGAAATTTGTGTTTAGCCAATATTTCTTCTGATACCTTTTCTGCTTCTATCTTCCTGGTACTCCCATAACACATATGTTGATTTACTTAATGATGTCCCACATCTCTTAAAGGATTTATTCATTTTATTTTATTCCTTTTTTTGTCTACTCATCAGATTGCATAATCTCCATTGACCTGTCTCAAAGTTGCTTGTTTTTCTGCAAGTCAAATTGGCTGTTGAGACACTGAAGTGGATTTTTCATTTCAATTACTGTAATTTTCAAGTCAAGAATTTCCACTTAGTTCCTTTTTTACAATTGCTGTGCCTTTATTGATGCTATTTGATAAGATATTGTTAGTTATCTCTACGTGTGACTTCCTTTAGTTCCTTGAACACATTTGTAATACGTGCCTTCATGTCTTTGTTAAATCTAATGTCTGGGTCTCTTAGAGGCTGTTTCTGTTGCCTGTTTTTTTTTTTTTTTCCTTTCTTTCTTTGTGGATATATCCCCTCCCCCACCCCTTTTTTTTTTGCATGTATCATGATTTTATCTTAGAATCTGGAGAAGGTGGCAACCCTGAATATTCATCTTCCCTCTGGGGCTTGCTGCTGTTTGTTTTTTGTTTGTTTGTTTGTTTTCTTGTTTAGTTTTTTGGATACTTGGCTGCACTATTTTCATGAAGTCTATGCCCCTATAGTGTGAAGCTTTTTAAGCTGTTTTTTAGAGTAGCTGCTTGGAGAAGAGTGCTTTCAGTGCCTTTTTTTTTTTTTTTTTTGCCTCTTTTTCTCTCTTGTATCATTTCTGCCTCATTTGATATTACAGCTGATGGGCTTCACTAATTGTCAGCTCATTGCTCTGTTGTCTTCTCTAATGTCCAGGGGTATAATATGCGATAGTCTGAACCAATTTTATTTGGGCCCCATTTTAGTGATAGTTTTTGAGGTCAGTCTTTGGGATTTTGTCTGACCCAGGAGGATTCTTCTTTCCCTGCTTCTTTCTGGTAACCTTATTTGCCTTGAGTTCTAACTTACCACTTTCATAGAGCTATCACCCTCCTCTTCATTGGTTTCCTCCTAAAAATCCATTGTCTTGAGAGTGTTCTTGGGCTCAAACTTATCGTACGTAATGTTTCAAATAAAGCTACTTCCTTTGGGGAGAGCATTGGGGTTTTCTGTTCTTATGGACTGCCTCTCCCTTGGGACAAAATCTATGAGTCACAGCTGCAGAGCTGGGTGTGGGGTGGCCTGATCCTCTCTGCATGGGGTCCCTGCTCTGTGGGCAAGGTTAGGGCAGCTGTGGTTGCTTCTGGTCTTCTTGGCTGCCTTGTCTCAGTTTGGGCTGCATTAACAAACTGTCATTGCCTGGGTGGCTGAAACACCACATATGGAACAAATACTGAAATTAAGCACCTGAGACTTCAAAAAACTGACGTTCCTCTCCAGCTCCATCACAGAAATGACTAGAGTAGTATTTCTGCAGTGCCTTAAGGCTTAGAATGTCCTTCCCTCTCTCCGTGATGGGAATTGCTCTCTCTGTTTCACATATGAATAAATGAGGGACCATGTTATTTGTGGGACAATCCAGGTGCCCACAGATGAGATTTGGTAGAACCAGGACACAGGAGAAGTTCTTCTTTTTCAGAGTCCTCCTCATACATGTGGCAACATCTATTCCTATATTCTGAATTCTTTAGATAATGCATACTGTAGTTTCAAAATTGTGTAGCTTTAAATCTTTGGATTAAGTAAACTGTAGTCAGGTATTTCTGAAGTTGTAGTGTTTGCCAAACACTAAATTCTGGGACTACAGCCTGAACCAGACGTTCCTGTTCCCGCAGAGCTTATATTCTGCAGGAGTGTATGATAAATAAGTAAATAGATAAATGAATGATATCAGGTAGTGGAAATGCTATGAACAAAAAGTCAGGAATGCAGTAACCCGAGAGTGTAGGGGCTGCTGCTTTAGGAGGAATGGTCAAGGTACCCTCAGTTACACCCCCAGAGGGGACTTCCTTTCTACGATTATGTTCTGCCCATGCTGCCACTCTCATGGGATCTGGGGCAGTGTCCTGTTCCCCATATATTAATATTTCTGCAGTAGAATGTGTGACATTCATACAAAACAAGGTAAGGAGAGATGAATTACTTCACATGAGTGCATACTGGTTGTTGCCTTTCTGGGAAGGGCAGAAAAGTGAGGCTTTGTTGCCACATGAGATGCCAACACACTTGTGATTTTCAGAACCTTCTGAATTTTGGACTTTTGCATTCAGGGCTGGTGGGCTTGTACTGTACTTGTGAAGGCTGAGGAGGCTGAGGAAGTGGGAAGGGTACCTTGTAGGGGAGGGAATACATGCGAAGGGCTGTTACTTCTGTTCTGCCTCACTCCTGGCTCATGTGGGCATGTTGGCACATGCACCCACACACGCACACCGTCACATGCCTGCAAGCTTGCACACCTGCACACATGGCTGTAGCCGCACACGCACACATCTGTGGTGTGGGATGTACGACAGAGTCCTCCGGGTCCTTTCCCAGCTGTCTTATGGGGTGGGCTGGACCCCTGTTGTGCACATTCAGGTCTGTTAAAGCTGTGCTTACGTTGGAGACCTTTTTCTGTGTGAGTCATGGTGCTCATTGACCAGTATATCTGTCTGTTATCTTCAGGACTGAACTGTGGTATACCCTGGGTTAACCCAGCAGGGGTATTTTGATAGTGGATTAATGACCGTGTGGTGTCTCAGCCTCTTTCTTGTCTGCATATGCCACGGCTGTAGGCTGCTGGGGTAGACATTTCCAGGCACACGCTTCCTTCCGGGTGAGGAGAACCACGCAGGATGTTTTGGAGCAGTCCTTGCAGTTGGTGGTGGAGACCTTGCTCATCTACAGAGGATGAAGTTCACTTATTCCCCAACCAAATTCTGGCCTTCCAGAGTCCAGCTCCAAAGTACCATGTCATCCTGGAAATCACCGCTAGCTTTCCAACAGCTCACAGATGCCGTCGCAATGGGCCCCTTCCTCCTGCGGGCTCACTTGCTCACTTGAAGGCGTTGGAGAACTTATTTACGTGCTGTTTCATTAGTGAGTTAAATGGCCTCGGTCGTGAAGTGTGAGCACTGGGGTGGACTGTAGCAAGGGACTGTACGACACCAGTGATGCAGGAGAAGTAGTCCTTCCTCCTGTTGGCACCACGACTAGGGTTGTGTCAGGGCTCCCAGACCAAATCTGGGCGGTGAGGGGGGTGGATAATAAAGTTCCTCCAGTACTTTAACTTCTACAAAAGAGAAATTAAGTTCAAGAAGCTTGTTCATGTCCCTTCTGTTGGCTGCATTTCTTCTTTTTTGTGTGGGTGTTCCTGTTTGTGCACTGTATTTCCAAAAGGAAACGTGTCCCTGCCAGGACCTCATCCGCCGCTCTGCTCCTGGTACTTACTGTGCGTGTTCTCTTGTACAAACCTTTATTTGTTTCCAGCAGGGAAACGGGGACATGCCAGCATGTTCAAGCCTTGTCCTTGGAGTAAGGCCAGGCATCAGGGAGGCTGAAATGCACATAGACGATTGGTTAGTAAGTCAATTCTTGTATGTGTGAGGAGCTTGCCCACCTATTCTTTGTGTAAAAAGAAACATTGGAAAACATTTTTAAACTACACACTGAGAACACAAGACTCACAGGACATTTTCTGTGACTGCAGCAGAACTTTAAGTGAGAGTGCTTGGTGAATGGTTTTTTCAATTATTTATTTATTTATTTATTTATTTATTTATTTATTTATTTTTATTAATTTTTTTTCATTGTAACAGAATTCATTGTTTATGCACCACACCCAGTGCTCCATGCCATATGTGCCCTCCCTAATACCTACCACCTGGCTTCCCCAACCTCCCCCCGCCCCCCGCCCTTCAAAACCCTCAGGTTGTTTTTCAGAGTCCACAGTCTCTCATGGTTCATCTCCCCCTTCCAATTTCCCTCAACTCCCTTCTCCTCTCCATCTCCCCATGTCCTCCATGCTATTTGTTATGCTCCACAAATAAGTGAAAACATATGATAATTGACTCTCTCTGCTTGACTTATTTCACTCAGCATCATCTCTTCTAGTCCCGTCCATGTTGCTACAAAAGTTGGGTATTCATCCTTTCTGATGGAGGCATCATACTCCATAGTGTATATGGACCACATCTTCCTTATCCATTCATCCGTTGAAGGGCACATTGGCTCTTTCCACAGTTTGGCGACCGTGGCCATTGCTGCTATAAACATTGGGGTACAGATGGCCCTTCTTTTCACTCCATCTGTATCTTTGGGGTAAATACCCAGTAGTGCAATTGCAGGGTGAATGGTTTTCATATCAGTGACTGATAACAGGTTTGTTATTGTTGTTTTAATCAAACTCCGTAACCGCGATCATCTGGAAGACATTTTGTTTGTGCCCTGTGGTAATAAAACAGTTTCTTCATCTGGATGTTTAAGCTGTTCTTTACAATTTAAGAAACCACCCAAGAGTAATGCCTTTGGAAGAACAGTGCTCGTCTGATCTGTAATTACACGGTGCTGCCTGGACTTGGTGGACGGGATGGAAGGACAGTCGTACACTGTTGGTTCTGTTTTCTGGTTTCCTTCCTGCTCTGGGAACGTGGCCAGGACTGAAGCTACAGTGCCCTGTCACTAGTGGACGTGTTTGAACGCACTTGAGATCTTTTTATCGTCACTTGATTAGGGAAAGTGGAATGGACACGAGTTTTGTAACACAAAGGAGGATGGTCTGCCCCACGCACTTCCCGAAGGCACTTGTGTCCCTGATCCCTCCTGGAGTCTCTCCGTGGGCCTGTGTTCTGCGGGCCCCATTCCTGGACCGTTTTGTTAGGGTGGTGTCAGCGACGTGCTTGGGCGGGAACGGTCATGCAGGCACAGCGCTGCTATTGGGTCAGTTAATGACTTGAGGTTTTTTCTAGTCTTTGTAGGTTCATAGTGTCTTGCTCCTGAAGCCAGGAGTGACAGGAATTGATTAATCTTGGTCTAACCTCTTACGAAGCCAACACAGCGTTGCAAACCTAGCACCACTAACCACTCAGAAGCTATGGGGATTTGAAAACTTTAGATTTAAAATTAGGATGTTTTAAAATATAAAATTCATGAATCATCCTGTATTGTTATTTATATGCTGGGTTGTGTGTGGGGTGGGAGGAAAGGGTATGTGGGGCCTGCAGAGAACCGTGGCTTCTAGTGCTGTGGCCTCAGGTCCGAACCCTGGTGTCCAGGAGCACTTGTAGCGGGGGCTGTGGCTGCGTCCCTCTTTGGAGAAGCTGCCCCACCTGCCAGCTGGGGCAACGGCCAAGGACTGTTGATCATTAGGAGGTGGTGCATGGGCGAGGAGGTCCGGCCTCTGGCACTAGGAAGCTGTCAGTCAGTATTGACGATGGCAAGTGTTATTCTCTAGACCCTCCAGAGAAAGGAAATCAGCATAGAAATCTTCTTGGTTAATGAATAATGATAAACAGCAAAGTCCCAAAGAGGGGTGTGTGGTAGTTTGAAGTGGAGATTGCACAAACACGAAAATTCGTGGAGCACTGGTGGCCCTGGGCCTCAGCAGGAAGGAGGCTCGCTTCTGGAATTGCATGTGCTATCCTGCAGGGGTGTGGAAGGGGGGCTTGTTCCCAGGTGGTTAGAGGTGCGGCTACTCACACGAGAGGGTGCCCTGCCCGGGGAGTAGCGGCTGTGCAGGAAGCTCTACACATTAACCTTAAACCAAGAAAGCTGGGATCTCACTTGTTTGGTGAAGTGACACCGTACACAGTCTCTGTAAGCCTCCGAGTGTGGATATTGGTCTTTTTTAAATTTATGAGTAAATCTTCATGAGGTTTGGGAAGGAAGAGAAGAGTAGTTCTCAGGTAATATTCAGAATCTTGATGAGTTGCTGACGTCTAGAGGGAAACGAGGAGAATCTGAATGATTCTGATGGAGCGTGAACCTCTGGTTCTGCAGATGGTGTTTGTGTGGCCCCGTGAGCTAGAGGGTGGTCCAGACCAGGGACAGAAGACTTATTCCTACTCCACATCCTTTCAGGACAAGCGTCTGTTGCATTCAGTGGAATTCTTCCCAGCAGAGGTGAGGCAGCTGAGACCCACTCCCCGTGTCCCCAGGTTCCGCCGGCAGCCTCTGGACGTGTTGCCGAAAACGCCTTGGACACGGTGAAGCCTCGCGGTGGGAGCCACAGGGAGATGCTAGGGTCTCTGCACAGCGGGCGTGTGTGCCCGCCGAGGCATTAAAGCCGCTCTGTACAGGGAGAGTGCTCTCCGTGTCCAAACAGCACACCGCCGAGGAAAGCCTGTTTATAGGGGTGAACGATGATGCCTTTGAGTCATGTGTCATTTTTCTAACAGTAGAAGCATGACGTCTTCTCGCAGTACCTCCAACATCTTCCACATTATTCTGTGACCTACTTGTATGATCTTACAAATAAGAAACATACATTATTCCTATTTATTCAAGTTAATTTCCCCAGCACAAGGTGCTGAGCCGTCTGTCTACAGTCATGGAATTAATGCAGAGCCGCATGGCTCCTCTGGAAACGGCGGATCGCAGCGTGTGCGCGGTGCGTGCCGAGCTCCGGTGTGCAAAGAAAGCCGTCATCTACCGAGACGTGGCTCCCACTCTGCGTCCTCTGTGTCCCCACCCGGAGAAGGAGGTTGCACTTCTGATTTCTTTAGTTACTGCCCACATAGAGCCCACAGCTCAGGATTTTCTGACTGATGACCAAGAGGCTGTCCTCCCAGAAACTGAATTTCGAGGCTGGAGTTCAGTGTGCAGAAAGCCCTGCGCTCCCCGGCTTCCAGGCTGCCCCACCCCGAGTCTTGCCATCTGCTCAGCTGACTTTGTGCTGCACCGGGTGTGGCCTTAGCAGTTGCTGTGGACTCTGCAGACATGCTGGGCCTGTACCTCTGTCTCCACTTGGTGGTGAAGACTTGGTCCGTGCGACGTCCTTCCGTTGGCCGAGTTGGCTCTGGTGAACACGGACATGTGACAGGCTCAGTCACTTGCATGCTTTGTGGACATATGCTGTCAAGGCCTGGCCCGGGCGGGGCCGTGGTGGTCACTGGGCTCAGGCGTCGTGCAACCAGATGAGGACTGCTTTCTCTTGTCCACCGTAGGACATCACACCGGACTCACAAGCCCAATTTGGTTTACTAGGATGCGTTGTAAAAAGCACGGTAACTCAGGAACGGGTCATTCCACATGGACATTTGGGTCTGTTTTTTGTAAGGCATTCCTCACTGAGACCGTAAAATGTTCCCTATCAGTGGTCTGTTTATTTTGGGACTTTGAACAAAGTCAACAACATGTTCTCAGGGGAAGCAGTACAAACTGACCCGGTGTAGGGGATTATGCACATGTGGGTGTGAGTTCTGATACTTGCCCCCTGTACTGACTTTCACGCTGCTGTAGCATCTTTACTCATTTTGTGGTGAAGAGGCTGGTCACATCCTCCTCTCGTGTCAGTGACAACATTGGGCGGTAATTGCAAAATCCCTTAATTTGTATCCGTGATTGCTTAAATTTCCCCCAAATCTGAAGACTTTGTCATGTGTCTTTCTACTTTTCTGATTAGATTTCCTTGGCCATGCTCCCCCCAAATATTATGCAAATACTCAAACCTCAAAGGTGTACTTTTTTAAGTGCACATGGTCAGCAAGTGCTTCTCACAGAGGGGATGGACAGTGTTTGCTAACACCTTGGCCCAAGTCATTTCACGGGACGATATGCCAGTCTCCCTTTTAAGTAGAGGAGGACACTTCCAGAAACTGTTATGGTCTAACGGTCACAAGGCCTGGTGCCCACAGTAACCAAGCTCAGAATGGATCTGTTGGTTGTCGCTGTTTTGTATCCAGATGTGTGGATTATTGGGGTCACTCCCAGGCCTGGGGTCAAGGGCGTTCATCCTGCTCTAATCTGTGTAGTTTAGTGGTGGTAGTAACAGCAGCTCTCACTGTCCCCCACAGCCCACCTTGCCATGTGACAGCCTCGGCCACCTCTGTGGGTCTGTCATAGCATTAGACAAACTTCTCTTCTGAAACCCATTTTTTTTTTTAAATCATTTTGTTTAGAAGTTAGGGAAGGGATTCCCATTTACTGCACATAGTATGTAAAGAAAGAGAATCTTCCCCCTCCTGTGCAGCCGGGCCCATGCAGGCCACGGCGAGCATTCCCTCATCCCGTGGTGCCCGGCAGAGGTGGGGTGGGAGGCACTGACTGATTTTAAAATCACAAGGCCTCACAATAAAACAAGGAGGAATGAGCAGGGGAAATTAGGTTTGGTAGCATATTTTCTTTAAGAAAGTATAATTCAACATATTATAATCCTTATAAAATTGTTACTGAAGTACCTCCCATGTGTTTTTGTAAGTTTGATGCGTAACGATGCTCGCAGGAGGCTGAAGGGCATGGCACAGAGTGACTCCTATTTCCTCCGGGTGTGAGAGAGAGACAGGGGTGAAGACTGCTGACACCGAGGGGCGACGTGCAAGTGTCTGAGACTCCGTGCAGCTGTGGCTAAGTTCTCTGGTCAGTGACTCAGCGCTCCCAGCCCCCGACACGTGACCACGTTAGTACCGTAAGGAAGGAGCCCGAGCGTGGGAATGGGGCCCTGAGATCATCAGCACCAATGGGAAGAGGGAATTCAGTGGGACCCAGAGTTTCGGTCAGACACATCAAGGACACGTGTAGGCACGACTTCCTAGAGCCACAGAATCAGCCCCGTGGCGCCTGGCTGCAGGCCTGTGTGGCTGTCGCCATGGGCACTGCCCCTCTCTTCCCGATGTGTTCTTAGGGTGCCCTGCAGCAGCGGCTCTTCCAGCCGCTTGTGCTGTGGCTTTTGTTTCTTGTGTTAAAAAGTTGAATGCACTTAGGAGTTGATGCCCCCCTCATCCAAAAGATCCAGGGGGCTGCAGGGTGTCTGCTCACTTCTGGGGGCCACCCCACCTAACTCGGAGTGACTGGTGATGTCTGGATCGGCGTGTCACTTGGAGTCCCCTTTGGAGCATGCCGGTCCCAGGCCCTCTCTGGAACTGATGACAAGTAACGTTCTGTCTGGTCAGACTTGTAAGCATGTGTGTTTACCAAAGGGCTGAAATTTAAGATACTTTGTTATTCCGTGTGGATTGATATTTTAAAGCTAAGCATCCTCCTCCATGCTTAATCTCCACACACCACGTAACTTTAATGCTCTGTAAAACATTTTAGTTCTTGATAAAGGGAGTCGAGAGATGAGGTTCAGTTATTGTTACGGAAAATTCGCACGTTAGCGCCCTGGACTTAATGGTTTCTATGCCAGGGCGATTGAGGGCTGTCCCAGAGCATCCCGAGTGCTGACGTCATCAACGATTTTTCTCAGTTGGTGGCTGCCGGCTTACTTGTGCCGTGTATGGCGTGTTCACTCACGAGTACATACTCTTTGCCCATCACGTGCCTCCGTGACTCTTCCAAGGGTACAAATATGTCTTGGATGTCGTCCTCCTCCAGGACCCTCTGGAGGACCCCGCACACCTGCAGCTCTCATGATGTGTCCACTGTCAGGGGCCAGGGATGAGGGACCCGCCCCCATGCCCCAGTGAGCACCTTAGGAGCAGGGACACTGATCAGCTCCACTGCCCTGTTCCGAAGGGAGACTGAGCTCCGCGTGACACCGGCATCCCTCAGGTCGGGGGGGGCTTCCGTTTCTGGTGAGCGGGAGGGCTGCTCTAGTTCACAGAGGTCCACTGCGGAGTCCGCCTTCTCTGGGACATCACGAGACAGTGATGAAGGCAGGCTCTAGCACCGCGTGCTCGCCGATGTTCCCTCTGACTTCCCACCTGGCGAGATACCCCAGATCCCTGTGGGTGTGTGTCGGCGGGTGCTGCGCGGGTGAAAATCAGGCACGTTTCATGGCTCAGAACCGCCGGGGAAGGTGGTTTATGTCTACGTGGCTCCTGGGAACCTTGTTTCAGCGAGAGCACAGTTAAAGGAATGAAAATGCACAGGAACGTCCATCTGTCTTGATTCCGTCTTTGTGTCCGTGTTTTGGAAGTCATGTCACAATCTTGTGTACGTGGGAAAATATCGCTTGCGTGTGACCGTTTCCTGAGCTTAACAAGATGGGTACAAAAGACATAGAATTTCCTGACATTTTGCATACGAGAGGGCCTCTGTTTTACTGTTTTGTCTAGACAGGTGCCTTCAGGGCTCAGTGCTAATCCTTCCAGAGCGTCAGCACCTTTTCAGGAATACATGACACTGGATTATTCAAAGGGCATTAATCCCCTGATCTTACATTTCTTAAGTGCTTTTTCCTGAGACGTAGTACCCTCAGCGTCTGAGTTCTCGGCTCTCACACCGCCCCTCCCCTGCTTCCTGAAATGTGCGTGGCCCCCGCCGTCCCACCACCACCTTGCTGTCATGCGCTGCCATGTAAGAAGCCGCTCTCAGAGGAAGGGGCAGTGCTCGTGTCGGACTTGCTGCTGAAGAGGAAAGCCATGGCTGTAACAATTTCTGGTTTCTAATTTCTAACTTTCAACATAACTGAAATAGGACAATTAATAAAAATACTTGTTGGTGAAAGGTGCCGCTTTCCGAAGGACGTGCAGCCATCGAGAGTCGTTGCCGTAACCGGACGTGGCACCATCGTCCCCATCCAAGTGTCTCAGGGCCGACAGCGTCCAGCAGTCCGTGCTCAGCTGTCCTCCTTACTAACAAGGGACAGGGACCCGTGATCTCTCTCCATCTCACTGAGAGATGCGTTGCTGGTTAAATTTTAGTGTTTAATACTTATCAGAAATTTTAGTGTATTTATATTTTAGGCTCAATTATGTAACTTTCAGAGTAACGGTAATTTAATCCGATAGAATTTTTTTTTTTAAGATTTTATTTATTTATTTGCCAGAGAGAGAGAGAGCGAGCACAGGCAGACAGAATGGCAGGCAGAGGCAGAGGGAGAAGCAGGCTCCCTGATGAGCAAGGAGCCTGATGTGGGACTCGATCCCAGGACGCTGGGATCATGACCTGAGCCGAAGGCAGCTGCTTAACCAACTGAGCCACCCAGGCGTCCCCCGATAGAATTTTTTACCATTTAGAGTATCACAGAAAGTGGAAAATACGTTTCCGATCGTATGTACGTACGTGTGTGTATGCACGTGTGTGTGTGTGTACACAGAAGTCTTAAAACTAAACATGTGTTACGGTAGGATACAAGTCTGTGAGGGAAGGTGGAATGGAAATAAGAATTTGAGGACAAAATGCAGAACGTAACATTTTGGCCACTGAAGCTGAACTTGTTCCCCTGTTTCCCGGGGAACAGTAGTCGCCGTGAAGTTGGTGTGGCGTTTGTATTCCCGTTGGTACGTGTGAGAGGAGAGGATGTAAAAGTGTTACTTCAGAATTTCAACAGAAGTTATACAACATTTTATGTCATTTGCCGCTATTAAACTCACAGAGGATTTCAGGTGTTGATGTAGAAACGTGGATATGTGTACATGGAAGAGGTTTCTGGAATCCTGCCAAAACCCGCGATGAGTGTCTTTGCAGACCAGTGTGTCTGTGCACCTTGATCCTGTGGCTGCCGTGGCGTCGTGACTGATGTGGGCACGGTGTCGGTCCTGTGTTGGGGGATGTGGGAGGCAGGTGCAGGTGTCTGGACGATGTCATCACTCTGCTGTCCTCAAGGCCCTCTGTGAGCTCTTTTGAAAGGCAGAGCCCTTTGTCTGCTGGGTGGAACCCTCCCCATCGACCCTGCCTGGTCCCTCCTGCACTCACCTCTGTGTGTCCTGCTACACTTCTCCCCTGCACTGGCCTCCTTGCTCCCTTCCCTGCTCAGTGAGGATGCACCCGGGGAGGGACTGAGTTCAGAGCTGCAGGCTTCTCGCGGTGGTGTGATGCTTCTCTGGAACGTGCCGCTCATGGCTGGCCATCCATGGGGCTCACATGTCCTCCCCGTCACGTTGGCCACGCCTGCCTGGAGACCTCTCTGTGCCGACACTGTGCTCAGCGAGGTGGATGCTGAGTGGCGCTGACCCCGTCCCTGCTGCTCCTGTTGTCTGAGTTTTAATGCTCTTTCCAGAATCTTACAGCCTGTCCTTGTCAGTGTGTTGTCAGAATCCAGGATTCTTGGAAGAATGATCTGGAGAGAAGAGTCAGTGGAATTTTTAGAAACTGTCCCAGTCATTCCCCCACCAGCTCCGCATGGTAAAGACGCTGGCCAGCGTGCACCTGCACGTGTGGGAGCTTTCCGAGCACCTGGGGTGGCTCCGAGGCCCAAACAGGTGGCTGTGAGCCCGTGTGCGACACACATGAATAGTTCTCAGAAACGGGATGCTCCACGGGCTGCAGGGACGGATTCTGAGTGGCAGGTGCAGCTGGGGCATTCAGGGCTCAGAGATGGGCAACAGGGAGCATCTCCTTGGGCTCAGCTTACTCCAAGGGAGTGATTTTGAAAAACCGTAAAAGTCGTCTTAGTTTTTGCCAATGAAAACTAGCTTCTCAGAGGGAGTGCTGGTGTGTGGGAGGTGCCCACTCGGCCTCTGGGCTCAGCAGCCCTGTCACCAGACCAGCCTCTCTGCCCTGGAGGAGGGATGCTCTGTCCTTGAGCTGTTTGCAGCCAAAGGTGGAGGATGTGTTTCGGGATCTCTTTGTCAGATCGTAAGTGCAAATAATGCCTTTCCCTCCAGCCTCCCCCTTTCCCTTCTTGCTGTTCTGTTGTTGTTACGAAGTAGCTACGGAACACGGATGTTATCTTGGATAACAAGTTCTTGAAGCTCCTTGGCTGAGTTTTCCTTCATGAAGTGAACCTCTGACCTATGGCTTCTTGTCCCGCCTGATACGGTTTTTACACAGTTTGTATGAGTGGATTCTTCTTCCCTTTGAAAATCTTTTGTGCCTTTTCTTTGAAGTTGCCCATGTCTGGGCTGTAGTTGCTGTAGGATCTGTGACGCCGTCAGCATCCTGATGGGAGTGCGCGTCACATCCCTCTATCTGGGGAGCTTTCTGTGCCGCGGCAGTAGGAACGCTGCCGGTCGGTGGTCCCGGTCGGTGGCCCTTCAGCCAGAGCAGGTTTTCAGACTTGGGACAGGTGTTCCCACCGACACTTCTGCTCCTGGTTCCCATCCCCTCATTCAGGGGAAGCTGGAGGCATGAGGTGGTTCCCAGGAGCCGCACCTGCCAGCCTGGCTGGGAGCCCGTCCACGCCGGGGGTCCCCTCGGCCCGTGTTCCTGGCTGCTCTGGGCCCTGCTTTCCCAGGAGCTCAGTCCTCGTGCTGCAGGTTCCCTTCTGGGGGGGCTTGCTGTGCACTTGATGTTCAGCCCCTCAAAATTCATGTGTTGCCGCCTGACCCCAGTGTGACGGTGTTGGGAGTGGGTGTCATTGGAGGGAAGATTGGGTGACATCCTGAGGTTTGGGCCCCACAGTGGGGTCAGTGGCCCCATAAGATGACCCAGCAGAAACCCTGTCTGCCTCAGGAGGGCACAGTGCATAGGTGGGGCCGCCAGCCGGGAAGGGGGCTGTCACCAGCACCTGGGTCCTGGGCTCCCAGCCTCCAGGGCTGTGAGAAGGGGGTCCTAGGAGACCGGCGACTCACGCAGAATGGACTCGGCCTGCAGGAGAATTTCTGCACACGAGATCCACAAGCAGGACGAGCGTGTCTGAGGGGTTGGTACGTGACGCCTGAGGGACACGCGTGCAGTGACGCTGGGGGCTGAGGGACGAGAGTCGGCCTGATCACGTGTGACAGCTGGTAGCGGCTCAGCTCTGGTGACGCCGTGACCCTGACACCCAGAAGCCGGTGGCTCAGGATTCCAGGCAGTGCACACGGAGCGCACGTTCCTCCGAGGAGGCCATGTTGGCGTCTGCCTGCCCCTCTGTACAGCGGGGTCACATGAGCGCTCGCCCCCCCGCTCCCTGGTTCACTGCATGCAGCCCTTCGGGAGGCCGGGGCTCTGCCATGTCAAAGGTGTCTCAGCCTTAGCCCTGCCTGGACGGGGCTGGTCGTGAGGCTGCTTACGTGGCCCATGGCTGTGCTCCTGGGTCTCTGCTGAATGTGGGTATCCCGGGTGAGTGGTCCCACGTGGTCACGGATCCCGAGCGTGGACAGTCTCCCGGGTGAGTGGTCCCGTGTGGTCACGGATCCTGAGCGTGGACAGTCTCCCGGGTGAGTGGTCCCATGTGGTCACGGATCCCTAGTGTGGACAGTCTCCCGGGTGAGTGGTCCCACGTGGTCACGGATCCCGAGCGTGGACAGTCTCCCGGGTGAGTGGTCCCGTGTGGTCACGGATCCCTAGTGTGGACAGTCTCCCGGGTGAGTGGTCCCATGTGGTCACGGATCCCTAGTGTGGACAGTCTCCCGGGTGAGTGATCCCACGTGGTCATGGATCCCGAGCGCAGACAGTCTCCCGGAAAGACTCCTTGCTCCCTGCTGAGCTGCTGTGCACAGTGTTGGTTCCATTCTCTTGGGGTGTTGGGGTCTGTGGCTCACTCAGGGGCCTCGTTGTGGACCACTGACCTCATGTGTGCGTTGGTGTGGGGAGCCCATTCTCTGTCCTCCTCAGAGCCACAGAGACAGAGGAAGCTGGAGGAGGGAGGGTCCCCGTCCCAGGCCCATGGAGGAGTCAGATCTTGCCTGGACACAGAGCTGGGGGACGGCTCTGAGGAGGGCAAGGATGTTGGACAGCAGGCCCTGAAGCTGTTGGGGCCCTGTGTGTTTCAAGGGAGCAGGCAGGGGTTTGCTGGGATGTGAGGAAGCTGGAGCCACATTAAGGTCACGTGATGCTGGGGACAGGTTGAGCCAAGTGACAAGGAGGGAGTCTCGTGTCCTGTGTGTGTCCTTCCCCCAGCCCTTGCGTGTGCTTGGACCCTTCCCCGTTTTCCTTCATGGTTTGCACTTGGGAGAGGACTGGATAAAGGCTGGGGCACAGACCTGGCTGCGTGGGTGCCTGTCTGAGGGGTTACACCTGGAGAAAGGGGGCACGGGCGGTTGGGACGCGACAGGTCGTCCCAACACCAGACTGCGGCTTTGCTTGCAACTGAGTCCGTTTGGTCTCTGCAGGTGGGACACGGCTTCTTTCCCACTCCTCTGCTTCTGTCTGGGAAACAGAACACGGGCTCTCCCCACCTCTTCCCCTGCACCGGACATGTTGGACTGGACATTGGTCCAACCACCATTCCTGACTGTTAACATGGGATGGTTTAGTGTATCAAGCAAGCGGGACTTACTTTATGTTACTCTTCCAAGTTTGGAAAGAGGAGCACCTAGTAGGAAGTTCAGAGAGTATCGAAAAGCAAAAGAAAGAAAGTCATGTGGCATTTTGTCCTGTTTCTGATGACAGGCGCGGCCTGGGTCGGTGAGGTGGCCGCTTACTTCCCATGCTGAGAGGCCAGGGCATTCGAGGCTGAGGACTTGCCCTCAAACTCCCTGTCCCTGATCCCTTCCCGCCAGTAGTCCCAAGTGAAAACAATTTAAATAAGGAGAGTGTTTTTTAAAACACTTAGAATGTTCCAGATAATTCAGAGTTGAATGCAGAATTGCAGGCCTCCAGGTTCCGGTCCTCCCTGGCTGTAACTGGGCGATACGTCGGTGTTTCAGTGTATGGATGCAACCCGTGTCCCGTGTAGGTTTCCAGCGTAACGGGGATCAGGCCGCAGGGTTCTGTGGCTGGTTTCTTCACTTGATGTGCCAGATAGATCTTTTTATTCGACATGTGTGCATCAACGTCTACTCACTTTTACAGACGTCCTCTTTGTTTGGGACTCGTTCACGCCTCAGGCAGGTCTCGAGTCGTGCCCGCAGAGGGCACCTGTACTCCGCCACTTGCTCTGTGGCTGGCAGTCCTGCCCGCTTGCGTCCCTGCCCCTTCACACGCAGCGGCCTCGCACGGGCTGTTCTCAGGACTCCACGGAGGACCGCCTTGCGTGTGTGGGTGTGCTTCCCCTCCGCATTCGGGGGTGCGTGTTCCCAAGCCTGTGGGACCCAGGCCGTAGTCCCCATGCCTTGTCACCCGGAAACCAAACACCGAAATGGGGTGTGGGTCTCCTTTACTGGCATATCTGACGTCGTTGACCTGATTGTGTCTTTGTCATGTTCGCTGGGGTCCACTGGGGTCAACAACAGCCCTGGGTCCCCCGGTTCGCTGTCTCACATGCACCTGGGTTTTGGGGATGATGCAGCGTCGTCTGGGTAACCGTCCCTGTCAATGTGTGCATAGCTGGGTTGTTTTTTTCTAGAATAAGTGATGCTGTAATAGTCTTTGCCACACATGTCTCTTTCTAACTACGTGTAATTGCTGAGTCTGTGAGCACTCGTGTGGGTTTGGGGAGATGCCGTATCTACCTGTGCAGATGATAGCGACCTTCTGTGTCGTCCCCTCTGATGAGGCAGTAACACACCACTGTTGTCTTTAAAATTCCGAGATTACTAGGGGCGCCTGGGTGGCTCAGTGGGTTAAAATTCCAAGATTCCTAGAGACTTGCACAAATACAATTTTGTTGGATGTTAGTGTAGGATGGTTAGCTATTATTTAACAAGTGACAGTTCCCTATTTTTCCCCCAGTTTTTAGATTGTGCTGTTGTGTTCCTTTCTTATTAAAGGGCTGCTACTAGGTTGTCAGCTTGGGTTTTCGAAGTAGATAAACTCTAAGTGCTCATTTTATTTTTCCCTCCCACCGTTTTATTCCTACTTTTCTGTTTTGTTGAATGTCTCAAGACAGGTAGCATGGAGTTAAATGTAAAATAGTCACTGGTAGACTTAAGGAAAAGAAACAAATTCCTCTTTAATCTTAACATACAAGTTATGTAAAAAATCAAGGATGGTATTGGAATTAGTCACGTGCTTGTCCAGCGTCTGTGTGAATGGGTTCCCGTCTGCCTTCTTCAATACATTTCAAATGAAATAGTAAATATTCTAATGCTGTACCCTTTTTCCATTTCCTAGTTTGGACATGTTGTTTTGATTTGCGGCAGGAATCAGTTTGCTAATATTTTATTGAGGTTTGCACTTTTGTGTGCGGGGTGGAGTTTTTAAGTCGAATACGTTTGAGTCACACTTTTCTGTTGCTGTCTTACCCTTGTAAGGCGGACACCGTCATTCCGTCCCTGTCCCCCTCCGCAGGCGCCCTCTACCTGGGGTCGTGCACGCGGGTCCGTGGCTCACCGCCGGCCCTGCCTGGGCATGCCTCACCACCGGCTCCCGGCCCGTGACCTCTCCTTCGCTTCTGTTCCTCTTCCCCGAGGAGTCTTTGTTCACGTCTGTGAGTGGGAAAGCTTGTAGGGTGTTTGGTGACTGAGAATACGTCTGTTCCCATGTGAAATCTGGTTTTACGGCCCTGGGATCAAAGCTCAGAACCACCTTCCTAGACGCCGGCGACCGCACCACCCGGGGTTGTTAGCAGGGAGTCCCCTTCACCGCACAGGGGTCGCCGTCCCGCCCCACCTCCCCGCCCAGGGGATGTCACAAGGATGCGTCTCCGCGGGAAGCTGTGTCCCGGTGGTCTGTTTTGCTTCCCGTTCACGCCTCCTGGTGCCCAGCAGGCTCCGACCCTCAGGCCTGCTTCTCCTTTACTTGGGGGAGTTTTCTTCTCTGTCCTCCGCATCCGCGGGTTTTCCTTCCGAAGCTCTCGTGGGACACGTGCTGGAGCTCCTGCCGTTGTCTTCTCGCCTCAGCTTCTGCAAAGTCCTTGCATTTTGTGCAGTTTTGCGCTGTTACCTAGTCGAGTCCCCCAGCGGGCCTCGCAGGCTGACTTCCGCGGAGCGTCGCCTGTGCCCCGTGGCGGCTGGGCTCTTCCCCGCAGCGGCCTGCGACGTCTGCTGGTTTCTGCGCGTTCGTTCCCAGTGGTCTGAGGGGTTGGAGTCAGCTGCCATGGGTGGTGTGGGGGGCTCTCCCCGGCCTTGGGTGACAGCGGCAAAGGGGCCACTCTGCTGCGTCCCGTGTGAGGTCCTGTGGCGCCTCCTGCGACTTAGCACCGCGCCGCTGAGGGGGGGTGGGCGATGCTTTGGAGCCCCAGGCGCGTTCTCTCGTTTCAGCGTCTGGGCACGGCTGGTTCTCGTCCCTGGGAGCGTGTGCGTACAAGGCCCCTGGACCTCTGCTCCAGCTGAACCGCGGCTCCCCGGGGAACACGGCCCAGGTGCCCAGGAGCCTTCGATCACATTTCATCAACCAGTCGACGACACATGGCCTCGTGCACACGGTGCTCCATTTACAGTCGTCTCACGTGCTGCACAGTGTTGCTCCGTGTGCGGGACCCCATGCCTGCCCGGAGCTCCCCTAACACACGTGTCTTCTTCGCAAGGGGTCGACTGCCCTGAAGGACCCGTGGTTTTGGTCACTCTGTGTAGGTGGCCGTCGTGTGCGCATTGACTGGGGTGTGGGTGAGTGCAGCAGGTGGCTGAGTTGTGCATGGACCCTGACAACGTGGCTGTGCTCTGGCAGCCCAGGACCCCCTGGTGTCTGCACTCCTGTCTCCAGCGTGTACTCTCCTTGGCCCGTCCCGGGAGTGGTTGTATCGTGGCCCATCGGTGTCAGGGGAACTCTGCTTTCCAGGAAATGCTCAAGATATGTGTTGCTGATGGGATTCTGTCCTGGCTCTAGTGTTCTTCTTTATTGCGATGTCTGGGGTGCAGAGAGGAGATGGCACAGAGGTGGTCTTGTCATGCTGGGGGCTACTTATTTCGGACTCCTGCTGGTTTTCGCTGGTCGCTGCTGCAGTCGGAGTGGATGGCTGCCCTGTCCTCCGAGCCCACTGCTCTGGGCTCTCGAGATGCCAGAAGGTCCCTCGGAGCACAGCCCCGTCAGGGTGTTTTGTTTAAAACCCTCCCCAGCGGGCCAGGAGCTCCAGGCCCCCACCCACAGCTGTGATGTGAGACTGTGCAACTCTCCCCGTTCCCGGGGCCCTGTGTGGGGTCCACGTGGTGGTGTCTATTCTGAATGTCCCGACTGCGGTGCCGGCACTGTCCTTGCACTCCTGGGGCTGTGGGCCCGACACTGAGCAGACAGCAGGTGCTTGTGTCCGTCCACACTAAGGGCACACACTTGTGATGGGCTTCCCATGGATGCTTTCCCCAGAACCTTGGGGCTGGTTGTGCGTTCTCACCTTGGACTTCAAGTGACCGGAGGAGGCTGGATGTGTGTTGGGTCTGAGGCTCCTGGAGGTGCCCCATGTGGCACGTCTCCTGTGGGCATGTGCTGCAGATTGCTGGTGGAAGCAGGGTTTCCCTGGGGAGCCGGCACCAAAGCCTTCACTCCCCCCACTTCATCCCGAGCCCACTTCTCAGTCCCTTCCCCAGATGCAGCTGTCACTGTCTCCCATTGGGATGTGCTGGGTCTGCAGGCCTGGAGAAGGCAGGACGGAGGGGTCCCGGGGCAAAGGGGACCTAACACTGGGAAGGTGGTGGGATGCTGTCAGATCCGGCTTCCTGTGGTGTGGGGGGCTGGCTCCACGCACCTGATGCGGCCCATGAGATGACAAGGCACGTTTTGAAAAAACGCATTTCACTAATGATGCATGTCAAATAGTTGATATTAACTGAACTCACTTTGGATTATTAAAAGCACTGAAGTGTGGTGAATTAATGTTGTAATTACAGTAACTGGGTAAGCATTTCTGCTTGTCTTAATGAATGCTGCGGTTACACAGAAGAAATGCATGGGGAAGATCGTGCTTCTGGGGGACGTTTCGTAAGCGTTGAAAGCAGGGCTGCTTTTTCGGGAAACCGCCACACCCGGCTCTTCAGGTCTGCTGGAGCTAGTCTGTGCTGGCACCCAGACTGACCTCCTGCAGACCACGTTGTTCCCAGACACGAGACGCTGCGGGGGCCCCACACCGTGTGAGGGCTGCCGTGTGTGGCATTTCCAACGTTCCTGAGTCGTCGGACTGTGTGTTAGCGAAGTTCGGGGCCGAGCTGCTTTACAGACAACAAGGTGGTTAGTTGGAGAGGCTGCTAAGATGTCCTATGATGTCGGCTTAGTACTGGCACTCGAAGGGGGATCAGCTGGACTGGGAGCTGTTTGCACACTGTTCGCACGCTTGTACACAACCGTGCAGCCGCCAGGAAGGACCCCCGCGTTGCTCGCACCTGCTGCATCCGTGTGCTGGGAACAGAGGCCTGGACCTTCCAGCCATGGGGAGGGCCCCCGTCCGGCTGCCCAGCATTGCGGTGCCGTGACGAGATGCTTGGTGTCCACAGTAGAGGCACATGTGTGTGTGTGCCCGACTGCAGATGTGCACGTGCGTGTGTGCCCATGTGTGTGTGTGCACCAGAAAAGGCTCGCATAGCTGCCTGTGTGCATGTGTGTGGGCGTGCAGGTGTGCACACGTGTGCACATATGTCAGCACATACGCGTGTGCACACATGTCAGCACACTCCCATGCAGGCATGCACGGCACATGTGGGCGTGTACACACACAGGTGTGGGTGTGCGTATGCACGTCTGTGCACCCATCGAGGTGAATGCCCACATGTGTGAATGCCCACATGTGTTCTCGCAGTGGCTGTGCCTTGGTGACATGTGTTGGGAAGTGTGAGGTGAACGGTCCTGGCTGGCCTGAGGGGGATTGTTTCCTGCTCCTGCTACCTGGCCCCCGAGGTGCGCCGCACCCCTGCCAGCAGCCCCCCCCCGCTTTGCTGCACCACACTCTCTTCCTGGTGACCGTCTGTCGTCTTATCACCCACCTGAGCCCTGACGTCCCTCAGGCTGGGTTGTGACTGTGACTCCTTGATCCCTTTCCCAGTTGGCCGTTCCCCACGCAGACCCTGTACGTTCTTGCCTGCAGACCGATGGCCCAAAAAAACTTGTGACCAGTGCGACCTTGTCACCATCTCTCCGGGGCCTTTCCTCCTCCCTTCCCAGAACTCTGGGCATGTGCTTGGTTGTGCGTATGCGGCGTTCTGACCCACAGAAAGCAGCCATTAAACGGTAATTTTTATTAATATATCTTTATTGAATTAATGAGGCCATATGGGAAAATAATACAGCAAAACGCAGCCCTGAGAGAAAACAGCGTGAGGAGTTTAAGAGTGGCTCTCACAATCTTGATTCCTAGATGCATATTATCTTCTTTGTTAAGGGAAACCGAGGCATGTCAGGGTCCCTATTAACCCCACGGGTGCCCGTCCTCGGCAGGCTCTGCAGGGCGCACGTCTTCCCTGAATTGGGAGGGAGTGTAAATACCAAGGAACACATGCACGTTAAATTAATGAGGTGACTGGGTACAGTTGTGAAATGTGGGAACGACCCGCCGACCTTGCGTGTCACGTCAGTGATGGCTGGTTCCCGAGGAGCTGCTGTGGACGACATGGCTCGGTGAGCACAGGGCAGTACACGTGGGTACAGGCCTGGGATGTCTGCGCCTGCCAGACGTCGGGAGTCCCCGGGTGGACAGCTGTGGTCAGCTCGGGCCCCGGTCGCAGGAGGCTGGTGTCTGTGTTCTCTCCCCCGCCCCGGGGTGGTGTCAGTGGGTGCCCGCTCTGGGGCCATGGCGTGCTCCGTGTTCCCTCCCTTACCCCGGGGTGGCGTCAGGGGGTGCATGCTCTGGGGCCACGTCATGCTCATCTTCTCTACCCTGGTTGTGTGATGGTGACCAGCATGTGGGACTTGACCTGTCCACGAGTTTTTTCAGCCCTTAGTGCATGTCCCTTCTGCGTGACAGTCCGGGGTAGGTATGAGGCTGGCATCCCCCCATCCGAGCTCACAGCGGATGAAAGCCTGCTCCTGTGAACCTTTAACCACACGTGGGCTTAGGGGCCGCGGGCTCTGGAGGGTCTCAACCCCGTGTAACATCTCGATGGCCCCACCCTCTGGGACGGTTCTCACCCTGCGGGGGTGGCCCCCTGTGTGGTAAGGGAACGGGTGTGGAGACACGCGGAGGCTGGGCAGGGTGAACAAACCTGTGGTTGGGACTTCCAGGACAGACGTTCAGGAGAGGAGAAATGCACGGGATCCAAGGAGGTAGAGAAGGCATCGAGGGAAAGGCGTGGGGCGTTCTCCAGGGCCTCGAGTCCTCTGGAGGGGCAAGGAGGTGAGAGAGGCAGAGACTGTGGGGACGAGGACAGCCTGAGCGAGGGTCTTCAGGAAGTGTCCCGTGAGCTTGTGGTGTGATGGCTTCAGTGTTGGGTCCCGGCTCTTGCGGCATCTGGGCCCTCGCTGGGGGCGTCAGTCCCCAGGGTGTGGGGACAGTGCTGGAGGGTGTGGCCCCATGCGGTGTGACCACAGACCCGGAAGCAGCAGCAGCTTTCCTCCAGAGCCATTAGCTCCTGCGGCTCCCACTCACTGACGGACCCTTGGAGGAATGTGGGGGCACCAGCGGCTGTCTGCCTCATACTGACCTTCCAGGCTGGCCGTGGTCATGGCCAGTGCGGGCTTCTGGCATCCAGGCCCACCTCCCCATGCGGATGCTTGATGCTGGCCCTGCACTGAGCCCGGTGCTGACCCCTGTGCTGAACCTCACTCCCCTGATGGCCTCGGCGATCCCACACATGGTCCCTGTCATCTCGGGGTCCCCTCTGGCCTGAAATGAGTTCAGCTTTCCTGTCCTCTGCCGGGGTCTGGACCTCACAGAAATCTTCTTGCACCATCCGCTGAGCCTTTGTCGTCCCAGCTGGTCCTTGCGCCCCAGGGTCAGTGCTCTGCCCTGGCGCCTGTCCGTTTGGGTCCCTGAAGGTTTGGCCCTAATGTCCCGTCTTGCACACAGAACGTCCCGTGTTTCTCCAGCACAGAATGATCTGTCCCAGGCTGGGATTCACGCTCCACGGGACCCCTTCTCTCCCCTTACGGTCAGGGTGCCCTCCCGGCAGTGTCGCTGTTTCTGCTCCTGCTTTGTTCCTCGCTGTGCGGACTGGAAAGTCTGCGTAAACCACGTCGGATGTGCACGTGTCCCACGGTTACCAGTGGAAGCTGTGCGGGCCCTCCGAGGTGTCCATCAGCGGGCCGCAGAGGGGAGGACCTGGGAAGGCCCAGGGACAGCTCCAGAACCAGACCTGATGGGGGGACTGCCAGGCGGAGGCCTCGCGGATGGGGGTCATGGAACCTGTGCGTTCAGAGCTCGACTTGCTGCTGTCTGACCATACAAGCCCAATCCCACGATACACACGGTGTCAGAGGCCGTCCCAGTCGTTGAGCCTTTCCTGAAAAACAGAAACACGTGGGCCGGAGGGACCCCCTGCTGGAGCCGCAGAAGTGTCCCTCCCCTTGAGTTTCCCGTTCCCACTTCACGATCCTCACTCTGAACAGCAGAAGCGTCGGGATGAGCCCGTTCTGTCTGTCTGCGCTGTCGGGGGAAAGAACACTCTCCTGACTCTGGGAAGGAAGTACAACCCACGGGCTTTCAAGAGGAATTTGAGGTTAAGTTGTGGATAGCTCTTGCTTCAGAAGAGGAGGCAGGCGTCTCTCTGCTGTAGGGGATTGAACGTGTCTGCGACAGACCATGCAGAGTTCTCGCCATAGAAATCTTTAAAAAAAGGAAAGCCTCGTATTTAACAGTGGGTTGTTGAATTTCCAGAAGGTTCCTTGAAGTCTGTTTCAGTTCCACGGCTCTGGGATTTTTCAGGGAACCACTTTCCTCTTTGTCTCAGATGTGTCTCCAGTTCTCCGACTCCCGCGTGCACCAGCAGGAAGGTGTGCATCAGGGACTCTGCGTGGCTCCATTTCCGCAGACGCTTTGGCCCTGGGGCTTGCTCAGCAGTGAGGTCGTGGTCTCTGTGGGGCCTCTAGATCCGGTTCCAGAGCCATCCACGTCTTTCCCTTTTGGAGTAAATACTGGGACTGTGGTGACAGTGGGAGGGGTGGACGTGTTGTGGTTGGTCCTGCATTCTGCACTTTCCAATGCACTGTCCGTTGAAGAAAGTAACACGGGTTCGGCAGCCTTGAATTTTTGCAGGGAAATTCACACGAGTGTATTTGAAGGTGCAAAGTTACTGCCTTCCTCATCCCTTGGGATACTTGAAACTTTTTATGATGTTTTCACTCTAATTCAGCTTAAGTTACCTGGAAAGGGCACTGCTTGTCCTACACCGATTTATACCAACTCCCCCTCCTTTTCCTATAGCTTCAGACACTCAAGGAATTAGGAGTGGGTGGGATTTGCTCCCCAAGTGAACTGCAATTGTCAGAAATTACTTTTCCCCTTTTAGGATGCCCCAGATAAACATCTTGGTGGAGCTGTACGAGGAGCAGTTCTCGAGAAATGGCCACTCCGCTTTCCTCCACGGTCCTGCCCCGGTCTCCCTCCCTCTGTCAGGCTCCTTTCCCAGGCCTCACGATTGTCCACAAAGCTGCGAGTCTGCCTGGGGAGGAGCCATTGGATCTGGGATGCTTCTCGTCACGTTCCCATGCCTCACTCGCCCTGCTCTCTCTGCACTGCTCTTCCCGGGAATGCTGACGCATTCCCAAATTCTGGTGGCTCCCGGGAGTCAGGAGAGCCGTGTTTCACGGCGTCCTTGGTGCTAACCACCTGCAGTGTCTAAGGTTCCAAAAGGGTCTGCACTCTGATGTTTAAGCTATAGCTTTCCATGTCCTCTATATCCTGTGAGTTAGTCTTTTCTCGTTTGTTTGGACACGAACAAGGCTGGGAACCTAACCAACACTTATAATTACATTTCCGTGGGCAACTACATAATCGAGATTTCAACCTGGATCGTTAGTTCTCGCTCCGTTTTCCCTCTCAGCCCTTCCATTTTGAAGGTAGAAAAGACAAGATGCTATATTTTGCTAATTTCCTTTGCCAAGACCATTTGGAAACCCCACTGGAAAATTGGGCATAAGGTAAGATCTTAGAACCAGAAGATGCCAGCCAATATTTTACTACAATAGAATTGTAGCTTACTCAATTAGGTAGCGTTATTTTGTTACAGTGACAGATACTTGGGTCACTATGGTTTGCAAACACACAGGGTGTGCATGGGACCTGCATATAGGATCATGGAAGCCGGACCTTAGGGCTCAGATGATGTCATTAGGGTGTGGGTGCTCTGAGCCCTTCCTGACACCCCCGTGCCTTCTCTCAGGTGGCCTCCACCTGGCAGCCTATGGTAGCTGCAGCCTGACCTCACCCTAACAGTCATTCCCATTCGTTCCAGCAAAAACCAGAACAGCGACCATCCTTTGGTCCCTGAGTGGCGTGTGCACCTCTGAACTCGTTGCCACGTGTGGGGGTAGGATCGTGGGCCCATCCTTGGCATGGGGCACGTGCCCATGTGGATTGAGAGGGAGGTGGTCCTGACGGAGGGCCAGGTGCCCCCCAGGCAGAGAGATCAGACACAAGCACGAGGGCTTTGACCTTGTTCACTGTGGACTTGCTAGAATTTTAGGTGCTTGAGTTGGAAGCCAGACCTCTGTTTCCTTTCTCTGAGCCGTTTCTCACACAGCTCGGAGAAATCACAGTCAACGAGGCAGCTTTGGGCCTGTGGCCACTGGCCGGTGAGGCAGCCGGCTTTCCCACCCACTTACGGTTTAAATGTCACGTCCCTCTTCTCACGAAGGAGGTTTTCTAAATCAGTGCTATGTACAAGGAAGGATACCAGATTATTCTCATTACAAAGCAGCCAGGACACAGAAGAGCCAGGCTGAAAGGAGGGGTCAGCAGAGATTCTTACTGACCCCTGCTGCGAGATTTGGGGTGTGTAAACCCCAGTGTTCCCCACAGCGCCGGTGCCTCCCTTATAACCTGTGCACCTCTTACCTCTCCTGTCTCGGGCAGAAGACCTCAAATAATTTGTCGCCCAGAATTTTGGCACCTTTTTCAGATGGCATGCACTTCATGAACATCCAGTTCTTGGAGTTTTCCCTCCTCTGTGTCGGTCTTTGGTGACCTTGGATTTTCCTGATGGGCTGGAAGCATGGAGTGTTTGTATCCTCTCTGTAAACACTAAGCTCTCACCCTCCTGTTTCCTGCTCGCTGGAAGCCCGGAGGAGAAGGAGATTACAGTTAAGATACGTCTGTTTTCTGTACAATCTGATCACCTGCCCCAAATCTAAAAGGCAGTTTCTTGGCCGTCTCCGCTCAGTGGCACCTCTTTCCCTTTGAACATAAAGTTGCCTTTGAGATGAGGAGGACCGTGGCCAGCGGGAAATGGAGGGGAA
>NW_022631033.1:818912-904846 GCF_010015895.1 Lontra canadensis
GTTCTTGCAACACGTGATCACTCAGATTGTTCAAAATGCATTTTATAATGAAATTTTGCTTATTATCTTTTTAGTCATTAGTTAAAATATTAAGCAAAACATAGAGTGACTTCTCTGGCACACACCATTACACATGTTATGCTAATGGCAATACGATTATAAAACGATTGCAGATATGACGATAGAAATGTTTAATGCTCTGATAATTGGATTTCACACACAGCCTATTGCCACCTACGGTTTTTGAAGCACATTCCATGAATGAGCCTCCTTACATTGCGAATCATTTTCTACAGTTCTGGTTTATGGCATGTGCCACATCACGGTTTCCCATAATCTTGTTTACTAACCAAATTTAGTACCATTTTCAACATGAGAATCTGCAAAGGTATGAATTTTCTTGCCCAAATTATTAATGATTTTTTAAACTGAAGACAGAAGAGGAGTAGTTCACAGGGATTTGTGGATTGATGTCTTAATGTTGTCCCATGTCAGTTCTCTCACACTACCAACCCGTGTAGCACTCAGTCCTCCTCTGACACATTTCCAGCATTTAGAAACGCACTTGTCTTACTCAGGTACACATTTCAATGCAATAACCAGACTTACTGGGACGGGGTGTTGTGAGCAGTGGCATAGCTCTCTGGGTAGCTGCCCACTTGGCTGTCTTGCTTTAATACTTGTGGAAAGGTGAGAGCTTGTGGGGAGGCTGCAGGCATGGCCTGGGATGGATCCTCTGCTCTCTTGATGCGACGTCAGGACCCTGGTCTCTGTTGGAATGCCCACAGCTTCACCGCTGCCATACCCCCAAGTCCTAGTGCAGCCCAGGGGCTTTGTGGGGCACGAGCTGTGCACGTGGTCGTGGGTTTGTGTTCCAGTGGGCATGTAACCTGACTCAAGCCTCCGACATTGGAAAGGGGTTTCTGATAAAGAGGTTTCCTTGTTTCTAAGGTTGCTTCTAGAACTCATACTCTCTCCCTGGAGGTGAGCAAAAAATCTGTGGGGGTTCTGAGCAGCCATCCTGCCACTGTGAGGAGTCATTGGCTTTGGGTTGAAGGTGTGATCATAAGATAAAGAAGACAGGACTCGCATGTACTTATGGAGCTAGGAATCAGAGCAACTAGAGGCTCTGCACTTGGCATCCACATGAGCCGGGAAACAGCCTTTCTTATTTGGTGGGTTTGAGCTCATTTTTCTGTTACCTGCCACCAAGCACCATGTGATTGCTACTAAGATGCATGTGGTCAAGGCCCTCCAAGACACAGAGGCGATCCGTTGTGTATCTTCACTTCTGTCTCTGTCTAGGGAGAGTGATTGCAGGGAGTTGGTTCCCGTGACAGCAGAGGCCAGAGACCCCTGGCGTGGGCTGCTGTTGCGCCGGTGCAAAGGCCTGTGGACGAAGCCTCAGCCCTTGGACGTGAATTTGTTCCAAGTGGCGGTGTGCATCTCTGTCCCGTGGCACTTGGTGCATCTCCAGCCTTGCAGGGCACTCTGCTCTCTCCCTGCAGAGCAGTCAGAGTCAAGATGGGACAGTGGAGGTGAGAGGAGGAAGCAGGTACTTGAGGAAGCATCACTCGGTGGCAGGGAAGATGCCGTGCATCCGAGAAGGTAGTGGAGAGCTGAGTTCTTTGCTACTAACGAAGACCCATGAACATTTCAGTGAACTCTGTAACCCTAGAGTGATGTGTTACGTGGGGATCAGATAGAAACAGAGTTAATCGGTGACGTGCCCTTGCTGTGGGTGCTAAGGACAATGCATCAGGTGTCGTTAAAGATGGGGGAACAGATTACCAGATAGGAGTCGTCCCCGCCGGCTCAGTCGTTGGAGCACATGATTCTTGATCTCAGGTTGTGAGTACGAGCCCCACGTTGGGTGTAGAGATTACTAAAAAAATAAATACACTTAAAAAATATTTTGACGACATACATGAATATATGAACTAAATTTCCAAACCGGATGGAGAAATCAGATTGAAATGAAGACATGCCGCTGCGGAGTGCAGGAAAAAGTGAATTTAAGGAACAGTTGTGGTGATGCTGACGCGCTTGGAATAAAACTCCCACTTATGACACATTGACTGGATTTGGTAGTGCTTGTGAGGACACATCTTTGTATATAAAATTTTGATTACACAGTCTCATTCTGTACCCGGAGAAACTTGTTATTAAGTGGGTGCCTGTAATTTACTGCGTACAGGAAGGATACTGCTATCATCGCGCTTGCCTGATGGTGTTGAGTGACTTATTTTCACATTATGTTTCTGTTCATACCTTCTGACCGTAGCCTGATGTGTGGCGTTTAGAATTACGTCGGGTCGAGGTCTGTACACGTCCCTGTGAACATGTGCCGCTTTTTCTCCACATGTGCGGAAATGGGGAAGGCGGTTAGTTCATGCTGGTTGGAAAAGAAGGGTGATGACTGCTGTGGCTGCTGGGCCCAGCGAGGGCATGACTGGTCTCCGTGCGTCACGTACATGGGAAAATGGGGTAAGTAGATCGCCCTGGGATTGGGTTTTGGCATTACTCAGTTATGCTTTGCTGTAATCTTTTAACCATAACAAGAGACTTTTTGTTACTGACTAGATGACCTTCCAGCCAACTAAATAGAGTTTGACCTTTGTGTATTTTCTCGTATTAAGGGATCATTAGAGCAGACATATTATGTTCTTCAGTTCTTGTTATCATATAGATATCATAATGATTCATAAGCCTTTTAAAAAAATGTTTACTTATTTTTTAGAGAGGAAGGGGAGGGGCAAAGGCAGAGGGGGAGAGAGGATCTCAAGCAGACTCCCTCCTGAGCACGGAGCCTGACATGGGGCTCAGTCTCACGACCCTGAGATCACGCCCTGAGCCGAAATCAAGAGGTGGACGTTCAACCAGCTGAGCCTGCCAGGCGCCCTCATATTCTTTTTCAAAAACTAAAAAGTACCTGAGATATCTTGGGAAGGTCAGTTAAAATATTTTTGGATATTAGAAGTTAGGTAAGTAATATTTGGTGTGATAGCTATATATGCATGTATGTATGCTGACATTGGGAAAATATTTTGTGATTTGGAAAGGAGATTCCCATATTCATGTTATTTCTTTTTATTAGGGAAAACACCTTGTGTATAAAATATACATATAGACCATGCTCTGCTTTGCATTCTTGAAGCCTGTGTGTGTGTGTGTGTGTGTGTGTGTGTGTGTGTATTTCTTAAAACCGATTCTTTTCAGCAGGGAAGAATAAACATGGAAAGTTAAATTTATATTACAATTATGCGGTGCAAGTCTAAAGGAGGTTGGAGGGTCTAAAAAGCTTAGAGGTGCTGCCTACTGGACCCTCACCAAGGGGCGTGCTCTCTGGACCTGAATGTTCTCCCTCGGAGCTGGGGAGCTCTCCTTCCCCCTCCCCCGGCTCTGCATACTCAGAAGAGCCGCAGAGTCTGAGGTCTCTCCTTTCTTCGCTGGTGGGAGAGTCCACATTTTCCTAGCTAAGCAGGAAGGAGTAGCTTCTCATCCTGCCCCTCAGCTTTCTGGAGCCCCAGAAAAAGGCTTCATGGCTGCTTTGAGTGTGAGAGATGAGGGGACAGAGCTGAGGAAACGTAGGCCATCCAAGTGTACATATCACTTGAAAGACAAAACACGCTGAATTATAGAGGGCAGGTTCCTATTAAAGTACATTTAAAGGATAGACCGGGGGCGCCTGAGTGGCTCAGTGGGTTAAAGCTTCTGCCTTCGGCTCAGGTCATGGTCCCGGATTCCTGGGATCGAGCCCCGCGTCGGGCTCTCTGCTTAGCAGGGAGCCTGCCTCCCCCCTCTCTCCCTGCCTGCCTCTCTGACTACTTGTGATCTCTGTCTATCAAATTAAAAAAAAAAAAAACTTTTAAAGGGTAGACTGAGGAACACTCAGAAAAAGACCCCTAATCTCATCTGTAAAATATGAGTGGGATGCCATGAAAAAGGCAGAAATTTACAATGGGAATTTAGTTTTCTTTCTCCTTAAAATTAGGAGCAGTGAGAATTAGAATAGACATTGCGAACACCAGGTAGTATAACTGAATTAATCGGCCACATTGCACGGGTCGTAAACTCGGGGCTAACCCTTTTCCTCCCACGTTTGCAAAAACATATGTTTGTAACATGTGTTGAGTCATAGGATGTTCCCACCCATGTTCTGAGGACTTTACATGAATAACCCACTTAACCCTTACAACCGCCTTGTGAGGGGAGTCCCGGCCTCTCCACTTTGCAGGTTATGGACCGTCATCTGTGGTTACATAACCTTCGTTCAGAGGTGTGTCACTAATGAAGCCTGGATCCCGGAGGCAGCACCGTTCCCGCATCCCTGTTTGCAGCCCATGTGCTGTGGGGGACACCTGTGCAGCTAGAGTAGGAGGGGGTGTGCTTAGAAATAGTATAAAAATTGGAGCCCTTGAAATGAAAGCTCAGTGGACATACGCAGATCAGAAGTAGCAGAAAAAAGATTTGTGAACTAGAGGATGAAGCTGAAGAAGTTTCTTAGTATTGAACCAACCTTGCAGCCCTGGAATAAATCCCACTTGGTCGTGGTGAATAATCCTTTTAATGTACTGTTGGATCCTATTGGCTAGTATTTTGGTGAGAATTTTTGCATCGGTGTTCATCAAGGATATTGGTCTGTAGTTCTCTTTTTTGATGGGGTCTTTGGACTGTAAAGATGAAAATTAAAAAAAAATTCTAAAAAAGGAATTGATAAGTTGGTTGGTAGAAGAAAGAAAAAGAAAGTGAAGAGAGTTTGCTTAGGCTGGAGACTAGAACAAAGCCCTGTGCTAGATTTAGGGTATATTTTGATCTATTAGAAGAAGTTGTATCCCAAAATTTTTTAAGAGAAAAAACCCTATATGTATACAAAAATTTAGTTAGATACAATGAAGGATAGACTATGACTATAATAATGAAGGTTTAAAGATTTTTTTAAAGAAAGGTATTGTTAAGATAAACTAGTTAAAAAACGTTAAAAGAGGAAAGAGGAAAAGTTAAAAAATTAGAATAAGAAAAAAAGCAAAATTTAAAAAAATTTAAATAATTTTGCAAGATTAAAGAATCTTGGGGAGAGAGCCATGAATTTCATGCTTTGCTTTCTCCTCCTCTGGAATTCCGTTGTTCTTGATCAGTGAGCTTGGTCTTGGCTGGATGGTCTTGCTGATCCTCTGGGGGAGGGGCCTGTTGCTGATTCTCAAGTGTCTTTGCCAGAGGCGGAATTGCACTGTGCTTGTCAGGAGCCGGGCTAAGTAATCTCCTAAGGTTCGCTCTCAGAACTTTTGTTCCCTGAACGCTTTTCATAGAGCTTTGGAGGACAGGAACGAAGATGGCGGTCTTCCAATCTCTGGCTGGAAGTGGGACACACTCCACTCCAAAACTGCTAGAACTCATACAGGAATTCAGTAAAGTATTGGGATATAAAATCAATGCACAGAAATCAGTTGCATTTCTATACACCAACAACAAGACAGAAGAAAGAGAAATTAAGAAGTCAATCCCATTTACAATGGCACCCACAACGATAAGATACCTAGGAATAAATCTAACCAAAGAGGCAAAGAATCTGTACTTAGAAAACAATAAAGTACTCATGAAAGAAATTGAGGAGGACACAAAGAAATGGAGAAATGTTCCATGCTCATGGATTGGAAAAACAAATTATTGTGAAAATGTCTATGCTGCCTAAAGCAATCTACACATTTAATGCAATCCCTATCAAAATACCATCAATTTTCTTCAAAGAAACAGAACAAATAATCCTAAAATTTATGTGGAACCAGAAAAGACCTTGAATAGCCAGAGGAGTGTTGAGAAAGAAAGCCAAGTTGGTGGTGTCACAATTCCAGACTTCAAGCTCTATTACAAAGCTGTTATCATCAAGACAGTATGATACTGGCACAAAAACAGACACATAGATCAGTGGAACAGAGTAGAGAGACCAGAAATACACCCTTAGCTCTATAGTCAACTAATCTTAGACAAAGCAGGAAAGAATGTCCAATGGAAAGAAGTCAGTCTCTTCAACAAATGGTGTTGGGAAAATTGGACAGCAACGTGCAGAAGAATGAAACTGGACCATTTCCTTACACCACACACGAAAATAGACTCCAAATGGATGAAAGACCTCAATGTGAGACAGGAATCCACCCAAATTCTTGAGGAGAACACAGGCAGCAACCTCTTTGACCTAAGCCACAGCAACTTCTTCCTAGAAACATCACCAAACGCAAGGGAAGCAAGGGCAAAAATGAAGTACTGGGACTTCATCAAGATCAAAAGCTTTTACACAGCAAAGGAAACAGTCAACAAAACCAAAAGACAACTGACAGAATGGGAGAAGATATTTGCAAATGACATATCAGATAAAGGGCTACTATCCAAAATCTATAAAGAACTTATCAAACTCAATACCCAAAGAACAAAGAATCCAATCAAGAAATGGGCAGAAGACATGAACAGACATTTCTGCAAAGAAGACATGCAGATGGCCAACAGACACATGAAAAAGTGCTCCACATCACTCGGCATCAGGGAAATACAAATCAAAACCACAATGAGATCCCATCTCACACCAGTCAGAATGGCTAAAATTAAGTCAGGAAATGACAGATGTTGGCGAGGTTGTGGAGAAAGGGGAACCCTCCTACACTGTTGGTGGGAATGCAAGCTGGTGCGGCCACTCTGAAAAACAGCATGGAGGTTCCTCAAGAAGTTGAAAATAGAGCTACCCTATGACCCAGCAATCGCACTACTGGGTATTTACCCTAAAATACAAATGTAGTGATCTGAAGGGGCACATGCACCTGAATGTTCATAGCAGCAATGTCCACAAGAGCCAAACTTTGGAAAGAATCTAGATGTCCATCAACAGATGAATGGATAAAGAAGAGGTGGTATATATATACAATGGAATACTATGCAGCCATCAAAAGAAATGAAACATTGCCATTTGCAGTGATGTGGATGGAACTAGAGGGTATTAAGCTGAGCAAAATAAGTCAATCAGAGAAAGACTATTATCATATGATCTCCCTGATATGAGGAATTTGAGAGGCAATGTGGGGGCTTGGGAGGTAGGGAAGGAGAAAATGAAACAAGATGGGATCGGGAGGGAGACAAACCATAAGAGACTCTTAATCTCACAAAACAAACTGAGGGTTGCTGGGCAGAGTAGGGTATGGAGAGGGTGGTTGGATTATGGACACTGGGGAGTGTATGTGATATGGTGAGTGCTGTGAAGTGTGTAAACCTGGCGACTCACAGACCTGTACCCCTGGGGCTAATAATACATTATATGCTGATAAAAATAAATAAATAAATAAATAAATAAAATAAAGAAATTTCTTAGTACTAAGCACAAAAAGAACATGAGAAACCCCAGGGATGTAGTGCACAGATCTGAAAGGCAGAAGATGCTTCTGATAGAAGCTAAAGAAAGGAATAAACTATTCAACCAGTATTTGTGATAAAATGTCCAAGAATCTTCCCACATTGAGGAGCACTGTTTTCAGATTGAAAATTGTGCCACTGGACGAATACCTTATGATCTCACTCAGGTGGAGTTTACGAAACCAATGAGCAAAAGGAAGAAAGGCAAAGCAAGAAACATATTCTTAACTACAGAGAACACACTGATGGTCCCAGAGGTGCGGTGGGGGTGGTGGTGATGGGGACGAAGGAGGGCACCTGTCCTGAGCACCAGGTGCTTGGAAGTGTTGAATCACTGTGTTGTACATATGAAACTAATATTGCTCTGTATATTAACTGACTGGAATTTAAGTAAAAACTCAAGTTAAAAAGGTGGGTACAGAAACATTGTACCACCTGCTAGGCCAGAGTGAAGACAAGAGGCCCATCGTGACCCATCCTCGTACAACACAGCAGGACCAGGGTAAAGAGAGAATGCTGAGCAGCCTATGAAGAGAACAGGAATTGCTTATAGACTAATGAGAAATTGCTCAAAGTGACAATATGTCCCTGAAGCCATCTTTTGGATTTTTTTGGATTCTATACCTTGTCTGTCATTCAACATTGAAAGCAAAAGAAGGACCTTTTCAGACACACAAAGAGCTGGATGGTTTACCACACAGAGACCATGTCGAAAGAATTTTAAACAAGATATTTTTGAGCATGAGGAATCATGAACCCGAAGGATGCTAGTCAAGGACACATTTATAAGTATTGATTTTAGAATAAGTGATACATTTTCCTTTGGTATCCACACAGCAGTAATGTCAGAGCAGCTGCACTGTGGGGAGGGCATTGTGGACTTGGAGGCGCGTGTGAGCATCCCAAGTTGTTCTTGTCTTCAAGAGGATATTAGACATATTGATTAATGGCTTTGCTAGGAAAATATACGTATACTTGCATGTGTTAAAACTGTTGAGGGAGAAATAAAATAGAGGCACCAAAAAATCCTATTTAAGGAAAAATCCTATCTAGTGAAAAATCCTATATAAGGCAGTGAAGGCATTTAATGCCTCTATAAGGCATTAAATGTGAACTCTCAAGGCAATGGAAGTCCTAGTTTATCAGTAATCACAATAAACATAGGTGGGCAAAACTCAGACATAAAAACAAATATTCTGTTTATTCAGGTCGGATTAGATACGACATGGATTCTTCATGTTATAAAAGAACATGTGTTAATTACACTCACATAAAACATATAACAAAGGATTCAGTATTCCAACAACAACCACAAACAACATTAAAAAATGTCTTGCAGATAGCCAAATTGTGCAAGACTCGTAAAGACAATGAAGAGCAAATTTAAGAATATGAAGAATTAGGTATAAAGATTGTGATAGAATCACCAGTGGCTAAAAGGGCTGTATAATCTGCAGACATTTTTACTGAGAGATTTGAAAATGGAGATGAAATGATTCTTTTTTTTGGTGAATGCAAGTGACATAAGTTGATCCAACAAAAGCTAGAAAATATGAACGGTTCAGTAACCATGAGAAAATTAAAATTAAAAATTTTCTTAGATGTACTTTTATGAAAGCCACAGGATCAGTTTTATAGGTAAATTCTGCACCAGTTTCTGAGTGGATGATTGTGCGTTGTCCAAACTATTTCAGAGTTTAACCATCACTCTCTTTTAATGAGTAATTCCCAAACTTGTTAATAGGGCAGAAAAAAGGCTGATTTCACTTAAGAATATAAATATAAATTCCATACACAAAATCCTAGCAAATCGCATCTAGGTGTGTGTTTAACCTGAGCGCATGGGCTTTGTCCCGTAAGCAGAAGAGGTTCAGTAACAGCCCCTGTGGCAGGTGGGGTAAGACGAGCCTGCGGGGAGGACAGCGCACACATGCTTGTGTCGGGAGACCCTGAGCGTCCTGAAGCTCCACAGCCACGGCTTAGGCTGAATGTCTACGTGTCACGGCAGGGCACTTCCTAACCAGGCTTCGGCATCTAACCAGAAACCCCACGGCAAGCAGAGTCGTGGCCGGGGGTGCTAAACTGTGGATCAAAGTGGCAACACCAGCACTCTCACCCCTGGCCCCCGTGATTCTGGGCTCCCCAGTTAAGGTTACGTGGGAAAGTAAAAGACAGGAAATGTTAGAAATGTCCAGTGGGAAAAGGAAGAGGCCATACAAAGTCTCCTGGGTAAGTAGGAACATGGAGACATAGAACAAATAGAAGGTCTGTGAATAAATATCATGAACTGTACCGTATGTGATGGCCAAACGCGTCCATTCTCAGGAGGAGGGAGCCCTACAGGACACCGTGGGAGAAAACAGGATAAAGTCTATAGGGAGAAACCCCCAAACTATGGGATCCCTGTAAGGGACAGAAAATGTTACCGAGTGCTGGGGAGGGAGAGACCCTTGAATGGCAAGTTCAGTATTAAAACCTGTCGCTTCACGTCAGGTGCGTGAGTGTGTGTGTGTGAGTGTGTGATACAGTTTCAGTCACGCTCCTGTGCGGGGGGCACTGAAGGTGGGCAATGGGGATTTGATTAAGGGATGATAAAGTTGAGGCGGAAGAGTAAGTTTTAAGATTGTCTAAGAAAGAGTTTTGAAGACAGCCTGAGCGGTGGGAGTTCTGGTCTCCTAGAAAGAAGCAGGTGTCCCCATGCTCCTGGAGGTAAAGTGACCCGTAGCGCAGTCTTTTCTGCACGAATGGCATTTTCAGATTGGTGGAGAAAATATGGATTATTCAGCAAATCTATTTATTGGGACAATTGGTTAGCCATTGGATGGAAAATTTCTACTTTGCAACTCAAATTTACAGACACATCATTAGAAATAGTTGTACAAATGGTATAACAAAATTTGGTCAAGTGTATTTTTTTAAAGATTTAATTTATTTATTTATTTGACAGAGAGAGAGAGATCTCAAGCAGGCAGAGAGGCAGGCAGAGGGGGATGGGGAAACAGGCTCCCCGCTGAGCAGAGAGCTCGATACGGGGCTCGATCCCAGAACCCTGGGATCATGATCTGAGCCAAAGGCAGAGGCTTTAACCCACTGAGCCACACAGGTGCCCCTCGAATGTATTTTTTGAATTGTGAAATTGGGAAGGTCGTTCTAATAACAGAAGCCCTTAACGAAGGGAGTAATTGATTTGCACATGAATCCTACTAAGCCCATCTGACTTCTTGAGAGCCACCACTGAGGAAGTAAGGGCATGGGAAGCAGGAGGAGTGTGGCAGCAGATGGAGCAGACAGGGGTCTGGAATATATACGGGGTGATACACAGTCATTAGAAACTCCCCCAAAGAAGCAGACACATGTGTGGAACAGGCGGTCTGTGTGGGAGCACATCTGGTCAGGAGTCCTACCGCGAGTTCCTCCGGATCCGCGAGAACAGTGGGGACTCTCTTTCCAGTGCAGACCCACAGCAGACCCAGTGGGCGGGGTGCACACGCGTGTCCTGTGATCTGCTAAGTCCACTCCCACAAGTGTGTTCTGCACAAACTAACAGAAACATACGGAAATGTGCGGAGTTCTCAGGCATCGGGAAAAACTGGAGGCAACCCAGGTGCCCGCCAGGAAGGGGTTTGCAGGGTCCGTGTGAGTCTTCAGGAGGGAAACGCAGGAGAAGTCCTGGTTCCGGTCGTGAGTAATGCCAGCGAGAAGGGGGCTGTTGCTCTGGGCGTTTCAGGAGGACATGCCTGGAGACATACCCGCAGCTTAGGTGACAGTTGCGGCAGGTTGCTAACGGGTTCGGGAACCGGCGAGCGCCTTCCGGGGCGTGTGTGCCTTACAGTCAGGTCTGTGGTGCACACTTGCCCACAGGAGACACAGCTGCTTTTCTGCCTTAGGAGGCTCGTGCATTTGAAAGGAAGCGCGTGGCCTCCGGTAATGGGTCTGGTCAGAGACTCTGGGGACGGAAGGCGTTCCGGAAGCCCAGTGCTGCATGTGGGACTCTGGCCTTCCCGGAAAGCTGCTGAGCCTGAGGGCGGTTTCCTAGGGTGCGTGAACGGACTGTGGGTTCGCATCTTGGGACGGCAGCTGCCCTGTAGGAACAAAGTGCGTCGGGTCTTCCCCACCTGATGCTACCAACAGTCTCCTAGAGGAGACCCCCCGCCGCATGTGGCTGGCGGGGTGCCGCGTTGGGCACCGGCTTCCCGGGAGGGCTAGGACGGATCAGGACAATGTCCTGGCACCCTCTGTTTCCGCAGCCTCCCGGGCCGTCTGCCCTGCATGGACAGCGAGCTCACAGCCTGGTGCCGCCCGGGGTTCCCGGACCGCAGGGCTGGCCGCGGCCACAAATACCACCCTGCCCGCAGCCTCTCCGGAAAGCCACAGCCCTGGCTCAGAGTCCACTGCTTTCACTTCTCTCCGGTTCCAGGGTCTGAAGGTGGGAGGCGATGTCTTGTCTCATCCTGCCCTGCTGGAGAAGTGACCTCTTTTCTGCCCCGGGGACATAGGTCTGCGCGTATAGACACCATGTTTCAGGGTCTTAAACCGACCTGGCCTTGCTTGGTGTAGACGGCGTCTCTGCCAAAGCCCGGCTCCCAGTGGCTCTAATTATCGTTCGGACTCATGTTTTCTATCTACATTCCATGTGTTTTCTTTTCTGTGGGGGGAGGTTGCTTATTATTATTATTTTTTTTTTATCATATCTTCCCCATTTCTGTCCATTCCTCACCGTAGGCTCTGGCACCCCGTGAGGCACGGCCCTGAGCCCCGTGCAGCTTCACAGCACCTGCCGCTGGACGCCCTCGTCCTGTACCAGCCCAGCCACGATGGGGACTGCTCAGGTAATGTCCCTTCTGTGCTCCCCATGTCCCGCAGGCCGGCGGTGGGGACGCAGGCGGGGAGGGGCTCTGGTGTTTGAGCCGTGCTGACCGCTCGGAGGCACCATGCTTATTGCTCTGCGGTGCTGGAGGACGTGGTGGGGGGTGAGGAGGTCGGCGGGTCTCCGCTGCTGGCCGCTGGCCGTGGGAGGTGTGCCCAGTGTGTGCACGGGCCCGTGGTGGCTGGGACGGGAACCGCTGAGCGGAGTGGCTGTGCTCTCATTACGTTATGGTGGTCTTTGGAGGCTGTCATGTGGCGTTGTGTTGGGAGCATGGGAGCCGGGGGCACAGAGCCGCTCACAGTGGAGCAGGGATGCACACGTGTCACTGCCGCACGTTCCCGGAACACCCAGAACCGGGTGCTCAGGAAGGCCCCGCGGGCTGTGCCCCCACTCCCCTGCCTGCGAACACGGGTGACGCAGGCTGTGACCTCCCCTCCCGGTGTCGCAACCCCCACACACGGACGCCTTTGCTGCTATGGTTCAGGGGCGACAGAGGACACGTCCGGAGTTCTCCTATCTCCGGGACAGATTTGTGTGGATGAACGTGGTAAGATTTCGCATGGACCCTTCAGAGCTGCTCCTGTCTCCTGCGTCCCCTGGTGTGTCCCTCGGGGCCCCTCACACGTGTACATCTCTGTTCGCGACACCTGCTTGGCCTCCTTGGTCTTCTCAGGAGGCGGCGTTGACTTCCCCACAGCCGGGAACACGGCTGCCCTTCGTTGGACGTCCGTCTATGTAAGAGCCTTCGGAGAGGCAGAAGACAAACTGTCCCTTTTGTTTAATTTTTAATTGTCTTAACTTATAGTGGGTTTTTTTTTTTTAAGTTTATTTATAGATTTAAATCATCTCTGTACCCAGCGTGGGCCTTGAACTGCGACTCTGAGATCGAGAGTCCCGTGCCCGTCTGACTGAGCCAGCCTGGCTTTCACTGTTACACTCCCCCTCGGCACTGTGTCAGCAGAGCCCACCCCTGAGGCCGCTTCCCGGCTTGGAGCTCAGGCAGACTGCCAGGCCCCAGGGACAGACCACTGCCTCTCTCCTCCACGGATGGGGCAGCGTTCTGGGGACAGTCTGTCGGTGGTGACAGTTGGGTGTTTGTCCTTGGGGAGGAGTCTTTCACCACGTGGCGAGTGTCCGAGGTGCGGGGCAGCCCCCCAGGGAGGCTGTCACCGGAGCCCGCCAGCTGCACGCCACACCCCCAGTTCCCCCTACGAGATGCAGCTCCCCATAATGGGAAGATGCTTGATCCCAATGGGGACTGCAGAGCTGAGGAGCAGCCGTGGCTCGGGCCTCCCCGGGACCCCCTGCTGCCACCACCTCTGTCACGAGCCTGGCCCCCACGGCCGGCAGTGGATGCACCTGGAGGCCCCTGTCGGGTTCTGCCTCAGGAGGGCAGAACTCTCCCCTTGGGGAGCCGTGGGGAAGGCGCTCCTCAGTTCTGAACCGCGTAATCCTTGGGGGCCGGGTGGTCCTGGGAGTGACGGACATTCAGCCACTCCCCCCCCCCCTCCGGCCTCCAGAATGGGCCCTCCCTCCCCGGTGAGCTCGGCCATGTCTCCCGGTGTGGCTGCCGAGGGTCACTGGAGGGAAGCTCCTCCCCGCCTGCCCCACTGAGAAACACCCGACATTTTCCGCTTGCTCAGCAAGCCCCTGGCTTTCAGGATCCGAGGACCTGTTTCTCTGGTCTGGATGCCGTGAATTTGAATTTTCTCTCCTTTTTTCCTCTTCAGTCAGGTTTGTCGATTTTAATGATCTCCCGAACCAGATTTTGTTGTCATGGATTATTGGTGTTGTTTTTTCTTCTCTGTTTCACGGATACCTGTTTGGGTCTGATTATTTCCTTTCTTCCCCTTACTTTGGTTTTGATTTGCCTCGATTCATGTTTTCTAGCACTCAAAGCTGTAGTCGGCTGCCCGAGATGCCTCCCTCTCGAACAGGCCTGTGTTTAAGGATCTACGTGTCCCCAGGCATTCTACCTTGTTGGGCGCAGGAGATTTTTGTATTTCCATAAACAGTCTTGAGGTGGTTAATTCATGGGAAGAACACAGTCCTTCCTTCGGGTTCCGTGGGGTAGGAGCTGTCAGAAGCCCTTCTTCCCCGGTCGCCTCCGTGGGACTGGCCCTGCACTGGCCAGGACAGGCTGCCCCACTAGCCGTGCTCGGCCTCCGCTCGGTCAGTCGGGTCCATCCATCATCTTCTCTCAGAGTCTCTGTAATGATACTGCTGTAGGAGGGGTGTTCTTGTTTTTCTGCTATGTTGGGGACGTACTCCCTTCTCTCCCACCACTGACCTTTATATGGATTTGGGGAAGGAAAGGGAGGCAAAGGAAGATTTCCTTTCCCCACCTGGATTCCATCTCTCTCTCTTTTTAAAAAGATTTTATTCATGTATTTGACGGACAGGAGTACACAAGTAGGCAGAGCAGCAGGCAGAGGGGGTGGGAGCAGCAGGCTCCCTGCTGAGCAGGGAGCCCAACGTGGGGCTCCATCCCAGGACCCCGGGATCATGACCTGAGCTGAAGGCAGACTCTGAACGGTCAGAGCCCCCGAGGTCCTCTACCTGGATCCCGTCTCTCTCAGCTTCTCTGTTCTGTCCGTGGAGAGATGTGGGTGACCTCCCTGGGAGGTCTTCTGTCCCCCTTTATATCGCTCCTTCTCCAGGGGGCCATTTGCCCCTGTAGCCAGTGGGTGTTAGAAGGTCCAGACAGTTTCTCATTTGTTTGTACAGCTGTGTGAGGGCTCTGCCGGCATCTGGTGGGTCGAGGCCATGATTCCACTAATCACCCCGCTCCTGCCACGAGGAGTGACGTGGTCCAAATGTCAGGAGATGAGGTCAAGGAAGCTGGCTTTGCTCTCGTGATCTAGTCTGTCATACTTCCGTATCCTCGAGAGTCTGAGCACACAGGCCAAGGTGATGACATAGTCTCGATCAACTGTTTCTCTTTGGTAGGAGGAGTCTTTGCACGGGAGCTCTTAGGACAGTCAATGGTCTGCATGCAAATTCATTCATATAGATCATATGGGAAATGCACGTTGGATTTTTTGGGATGGCACCATGTTTCTGAAGCAGCCTACTGGAGTCGTTCGGATGCTAATCTTTCCGTCGATACCGTGGCTCCTTGTACATGACCCAGTTCTGGCCGTGGTGCCGCCCTCAGGCCGGACTCCAAGCAGAATTCACGGTTCTGTTGTGCTCAGACAAGGATGAGAACAGGCTGCATTTTGAGATTTGTCTCATCGAAAATAAGAGAAATTATATAAAGTGTTCTTAGTGTTGCTGCTGCATCAAGCCGCATTAATTTGGAATGTGGAAATCTGGGTTATTTTGCAAAAGAAAATTCCCTCTCCTCCAGGTAACTGTGAACAGGTCTATGTTGCTCCGAGACGAAGTTTACATAGGGTGAGAAACAGAGCAGCACCAAGTGTGGGCCTGTCTACCGGCGCCAGAAGCAGCCCCTTGTAAAGCCGATTCCTTTTCATTGGGCAGCGTCATTGGTTTTTAGTGCAGGTTCTCGTTAGCTTTGACGAACCCAAATGCTTTTTTCTTTATTAAATGTGTGAATTCAATTTGGTTTATTTTCTTACGAACTAAACCTACTGGTGCTTTCTTTACTTTCTCCCTAATTAGCCAGAAAGCCAGGGGGGTCCTCATATCACCTGTTGGTGGAGAATCCAGTTTCTGGCCTTGCAGGGTGAATGGAGGCTCGGCGTGGACGGGTGTCCAGCACCTGCCTGGCAGTGGGAAACCTGGGCTCTGGCTGTGATTCGTCTGTGACTCTCCCTTGACCGTAGCAGAGCGCGTTCCTCTCCTGTCTCCCTTCGCCGTGTCTTCCGGTGAGGGGTGCAGGTTGTAAGCCCATAAGTCTTCTCCCTTCGCACGGTCAGATCACGTTTATCTGGAAGGACTTCGGGCATGGATGATGAGTAGCTAGTGATTGTGTTAGTAAATATTTCAACTATTTTAGTTCAGCAAGTACCTATGTATTAAGGATAAATTGTACAAATTATTTGTGAGAGTACCTTCTAGCTAACTAATTCAGAGATTTACTTGTAGAAATTGTGAACACCGAAACTGCAAATTTTTATTTTTATTATTTATTTATTTATTTATTTTTAATTTTTTAAATTTATTTTCAGCATAACAGTTTTCATTGTTTTTGCACCACACCCAGTGCTCCATGCAACCCGTGCCCTCTCCAATACCCACCACCTGGTTCCCCCAACCTCCCACTCCCGCCCCTTCAAAACCCTCAGATTGTTTTTCAGAGTCCATAGTCTCTCATGGTTCACCTCCCCTTCCAATTTCCCCCAACTCCTTTCTCCTAACTCCCCATGTCCTCCATGCTATTTGTTATGCTCCACAAATAAGTGAAACCGTATGATAGTTGACTCTCTCTGCTTGACTTATTTCACTCAGCATAATCTCTTCCAGTCCCGTCCCAAGTTGACACAAAAGTTGGGCATTCATCCTTTCTGATGGAGGCATAATACTCCATAGTGTATATGGACCACATCTTCCTTATCCATTCGTCCGTTGAAGGGCATCTTGGTTCTTTCCACAGTTTGGCGACCGTGGCCATTGCTGGAAATTGCAAATTTTTAAAGAAGATTTTATTTGTTTATTTGACAGAGACAGCGAGAGAGGGAACACAAGCAGGGGGAGTGGGAGAGGGAGAAGCAGGCTTCCTGCTGAGCAAGGATGATGCGGGGCTCCATCCCAGGACCCCGGGATCATGATCTGAGCCAAAGGCAGATGCCCAATGACTGAGCCACCCAGGTGCCCCTATAATTGTAAAATCTTTTATTTGTTGGCTTTTTAAAAACCATGCGAATAACATATCTCACCATGGAAAAATGAACATAAATAAAAGATTCAGAGATGGTCATTATTGACATTTTGGTTTAGTTTTCATATTTTCCTATGTCCTTATCTGTAGATACACACAATTTGTATTAATAAAATTATTATACCAATTATTTCTATAACAGATGTTTTAACAAATCACTGCAGTATATTAGGACAACTCTCCTTGTCTATAAAAATATGTAAAAATATTTTAATAGCGATGAAGTCTACCATGGTATGGGCATCAGTCAGGTGCTGGTGATGTCCCCTTCTCTGTTAATGTGAATGACGCCTGGACAGATCACCTCTGTTCAGCTAATTACTCTGTTAGAACACATTTGTGACCTTAAAATGTTTTAAAAGAGGGAAGATTTTAAGGATTTTCAGCACACATTTCAGTACAGGTTTTACAAAAAGTTTGTCCTCACACGTAGACTGCACACCTAGCAATGTTCGCTTTTTATATTTTCTGTATGATTGTGGGCTCGTCTGATGATCTGTGCTTGGCAGATCCGTTTACTTCGGTTAGTGGTTTTGCCGAACATACTTTTCCCTCCTTCTGCCTTTTGCTTCGTGTGTAAATGGCACAGTGTAGGACCTTTTACTCATGTCCGTGTTATTAGGATATTTATTTTACTGTTTTGAAATCCAGACCATATGGTATTAGCTCTTTTCATGTTTTTATGACCCAGATATTTTTTTGCTTCTTCAAATTGCCATTTCAGCTGCAAACTTCTTGATTTTTATATATGTAAGAAATAAGTTGTCACAGTCATGCCTGTGAATGTATTCCTCCATGAATTCTGACTTTGGGAAAATGCTAAAAAGTCTTCCTTTGCCAAAATTTGGATAACCATTCAGCCATATTTTACTTTAACATTTTATTTCAGTTTTTACACTCATGCGTGTAATTCTTCTGATTCATTTCGGTTACGTATCGGGCGAGGGCTGTCTGTCTGCCACCCGTTGGCTAACTAGCTGTTGGAGTACCATTTCCTGAGAACGAGGCTGTTCCACGTTCTCATGCTGGATGAAGTCCTGTTTTGGGAAAATGCTCATTGCGGCGGTCTCTGGCATCCCTCTCCCCTGTCCATCGACTTTGTTGGTAAGCATTTTTGTCAGAGCTCTTCCTTTCTTTTGCAACTGCCTGTTGCATCCCTAAGAACAATGTGTGTGTGTGCGAACGTATCCTGGAGGAGGTAGAGCTGTGCGCGGTCCCTGGAGGGTGGTGCATGGCTTAGCTTTTGGGAAAAGTGCCACCGTGGAAGTGCTGTGTGATCATTGAGGGTGGAGGAGTGGGCGCAGGATGGTCTCCCGGATGTGGGCCTTCCCCCTGAAGTCCGCTCCTTGAATGACACCTGCTCAGTCCACTGTTGCACACCGTTGTAATGAGTGCATTAATCTGACTTCAAGTCAGCGTGGGTGCAAGGCCAGTCCACATGTCGGATCACTGTTCTCCAGCTGCCACCAGCAGGACTGGGATTCGCCGGGTACGGGCGTTGATAGTGTGTCGCCGTTTTCTCGTGACACGTATGTAATCAGTGCTGATCTCTGGTGATGTCAGGAGCGTTGATGTGGCCAGATCACTCATAGAAGTTTTGGGGAGGCATAGTGCTGGCATAGGCATCCTGGGCCCTTGTCCTGAGAGAATTCAACTTTGTTTCTGTAACAAATGACCACAAACGTGTTGGCTTAAACAACACGAATTTTTGGTCTTAGAGCTCGGTAGGTCGGTCAGGCATCTAGCACAGTCTCACTGGGCTGACGTCGAGATGTCTGCAGCGCTGGTTCCTTCTGGCGGCTCCTGGCCTTTCCCAGCTCCCAGAGAGGCCCACGTGCATTCCCCAGTCCTTGGCTGTTGGCGGCATCCTCCCATCTCTGGTCCTGGGAGCCAGGAAACTGTCTCTGATCTCATGGATGCATGTGGTTATCTCGGGATGGTCCCCGCACCTGGAGCCCTTAATCCCATAGGCAAAGTCCCTTTTCCATTCGAGGTACTGCGTTGGCAAATTCTGGGTTCGACTGTGGGCATCGCTGGGGCCATCACTGTGTCGCCATGATATTGACGCATTGTGTAATCTCGTGCTTGGCTCTCCTCATTGGAGAGTTTGTTTTACCATGAATTTGAACAAAATTTCTACATTTCCAGGAAAACGTTGCAAAGTGTAAGTTTTTCCTCTTTTATCTGTGTATTTTATCTATGTCTATTTTCAGAATGTCACAGGATTAGCTCCTTTACCATTTTTAAAGCAGTGGAAAAAATTGTTTATTGAAGCTGATGATTCCTCAGTAGGACGTGGATGCGCAATCTTAATTTCCACGCAGTGACACATATACACACAATTAAGACGTCGTCCTCATTAGGAACTGAATAGCCAAAGGATAGGAATCATGAATGTGGAATTCCAGCGTGAATTACCCACCTGCAGACACTCAGGGCTGGTGAGGATATAAGAGCCGTCTCAGGGTGCCGTTATATTCAGTCCTTTTGAACCTGTGCCCCCAAAGAGCTCCGTCTTGGCCGGAATCCAGGAGCCTAGGCTGAGGAAGGGGCAGGAGCGCTGTCATTCGAGCGCTGCGTGAGGGACACCAGAAGGGTTTAGAGACAGACCCCAGCAGGTGCGGGACACAGTGCTTCGGCTGCGTGCTTTGAAGGCAAACAGATGACCTGGAGAAAAGACGGACGGGACGGGACAAAGTGCTCCCGTCTCAGGAAGTCTGTGAGAGATTCGGGCAGATCCAGGCTGAGGAGTACGTGTCTTATTTTCCAGCACCACGAACCTGGTATTCAGGACATTGTTGTGGGAACCAACTATTTCTAGTTTAAAACAACATAAAACAACAGTTGTCAATTCCCTCACTGTGGGCAGCTTACCTGCATTTTAACTTACATTTCTTTCGGGGACTTGGATCTTTTTGCCTTAAAAAAAAAAAAAAAAAGATTTGTCCTTCTCTACCAAATCTCTGTAAAGAAAGAGCAGGTTTCAGAAACAGTGTTGGGGTCATGTCCCCGTTGTTGCCTGAGTTTCCCAGCGGCACAGGTTAGACCGCTCTTATCCTGATGGTTTTATTTGTAGTGTCTTCCCAAATGTGCTCTGCTTTATTTCTCAAAAACACTTAACTTTGAGACTGAGACTTCATTAAGTCAAGCATGGCCGTGATATTCAGTGTTCTTGTGTGCGTGGGTGTCCGAGTGTGTGTGCATGTGCGAGTGTGTCCATGTGTGTCTGTGTGAGGGCCTGTGTGTCTGTATGTGTGTTTGTGAGTGTGTGTCTGTGTGGGTGTAATCCTGTGAGCAGATGTGTGTGTGTCTCAGGGTGCCTGTGAGTGTGTGTCTGTGTGGGTGTAATCCTGTGAGCGGATGTGTGCGTGTCTCAGGGTGCTTGTGTGTATTTGGGTGTGTGTGTGAGTGTGAATGTGTCTATGAATGTGAGTGTGTATCTCTGAGCAAGTGTGTCTGTATGTGTCTCATGGTGTCTCTGGGTGCTTGTGTGAGTATGTACTTGGGTGTGTGTCTGTTGCACACGCAACCCGAGAAGGACCGGCTCTCTGATCAGGCCGGGAGCCCACACTGAACTTGGTTCACAGCACAACTGAATAGTTAAATGACATAAGGAACCAGTTTAAGATATTAGCTACTATTTTAAATATTTCAGTTTTCCTTTAGCTCCTTAGAATGTCTCCTGCTTCTGTTTAAATATTACTTCTTAAATCTAGGAAGCCAGCGTCTGGGATTGGACACATTCTGGGAGAAATCGGTGGAAAGTCCAAGCCTCATTGAAGGGCAGCTGGGCCCTGGCTGTCGGGTCTGCGGTCTGCTCTTACGGTCGCCCCTTCACTCGCTATCACATGGGTAGCCAGAACGCAGAGCCATGCTGGTCGTGGCGCTGGGCCTTCACACTCGCCTCCCTAGCGTGCCTGCCCGTGGCCGGACGGCACGTCTAGTGGCTCTGTGGAGCGAGCGGTGGCTCCCCCTTGGGCGTCGTCATTCTGTGCAGTTTCCAGGTGCTTCCAGCCGGCTCTTCCCACGAACCTCAGGCATCCCTCATGTGAGCCTGGAATTACAATTCCTCCTTCCTCCACGCTGGGTTGAGTTGCCAGACCCTTGAGATGCTTAGAGAATGATAATCAGTGTGTTCGTGATGGTGGCCGTTGCCTTTCAAGTCGGCTTGTGCACCTGCTGGCTGGGGCCTTCTCCCCATAGCTGCCACCCCTCTGGTGTGTCCCCTGCTGCAGGCGATGCCCAGACCCCCGCTGCACGGTCCCCACTCTGGAACACGTGTGCACCTGCTGCGTGAGTGTGTTAGACGCAGACCTTCCTCCAGGGTGTGGAGACCCGTTTCCTTCCTCTGACGACTTTCTCTCCCAGGACGAATGGATCCTTCCTTACGTAACAAAATAAACACCTAGATTTAAAGAACCATCTGCAACAACAGAACATTAACACAACAGCTGTGTTGTTCTTGAGAACTTTTTCTCTGGTCTTAAATTTAGACACATGTACCCCGCAGACGCTGACGGGGAGGAGAAGGGGAGCACGCGGCAGGAGCCGGGCCGGCAGTACTTGGCGGCCGCTAGGTTCCACAGCTAAATGTCATGTTTCCTCGTGCTTCTGGTGCCCACAGTTCTCGGAGCAGACAGGCTGCCTCTGCTGGAATCGCCAGCGCGTGATACACCTGTCCTCCTGGCCTGCCGTCTGCGGCAGACCCGCAGCGCGGCACGGTGCGCCTCCTGACCCCCCAGTACAACACAATCGGCGTGGTAGTGACTTTGGGGTTTCGTCTTGTGAAACGTCTGGGCTCCAGCCGGTCACCATACACTCCTGTTTGAATTGGTAAATGTGTTTGCTGCAGTGTAGATGGCCAGTTAGGGTTTTTTTTTTAAGATGTATTTATTTGAGAGAGAGAGAGCGAGAGAGAGAGAGAGAGAGGGAGGGAGAGATGGGCACGCACAGGCCACTGGGAGGGGTGGAGGAGGAAAGCTCCAGTGGGCTCTGTGGAGCAGGGAGCCTGATGCGGGCTCGGTCCCTTGACTTCAAGATCATGCCCTGAGCCCAGACCAAGAGTCCGATGCTCAGCCAACGGAGCCAGCCAGGCGTCCCAGTTGGTGGAATTTTGGAAGAGTGTGTGGGTCGCAGCTTCGCACGGAGCCTCCTTTGATGAGGTCTCGCCTGAAGCTCAGTGCGGAATGGCAGACATGCAGACGGGTTCACAGGCTTGCTTCCAGGCCTGTTTCTTGTGGGTTGGTCTGCGCTGTGGGAGGAGACCCTGCAGAGCCCTTCTGGGAGAGGCCGTCACCTGCCAAGCCTGGGCCGTCATGCTTCGATGGCTGCTGAGGCAGGTGGCGGGAACAGCTCCTTCGTGCTCCTTCTGGATCAGGCGGGAACGATGGGGCCTGCGTGTGGCTTAGGTAACTTAAGGATGAACATATGTGATTCCCCCCAGACGTGCTCTCCATGTCTGTCACTTACCTTGGGCCGCCATGACGAGCGGCCACAGAGCAGGGACTCGAACAACTAGAACGTGCCATCTGCTGTCCACAATCCGGGTGTGGGTGCGGTCTCTCGGGCCCTGTCCTTGGCTGGCGGATGGCCATCCCTGGAGGTCACAGGCATAGATGGATGGAGGACCAGCCCAGTGTGCTGTGGAGGAAGGCTCCCCGTGGAGACGGTGGACTGGTTTGCTGGAGACCATGTCGTGGATTCACGTGATGAGACCACGTTGGTGTGTTCTGACCCCAGATTCTCAGAGTGGTCACTGCTCTTGAGAGTTGGGACAAAGACAGGAGCTTCCCATAAGTGAGGGTGTTGAAAATCTCCTGAACGGCCTGGAGGTGTTCAGACTTGCATCTTATCAGCATCACGGTCATGGTGACGAGGGAGATTTGGAGCGTGGTTGGTGCTCTGAGACTCCTGTGGACGCATCTTTTGGCTGCCGTGGGCTAGGCTGTGAGTGTCCACTCCTCTCTGGTGGCTGGGAACCTTTCTCTGTTATGGAAGAGAGCTTTCTGGAGGTAGTTTACCGAGACCTCAGGACAAATACTGTTGTTGACCTAATTCTAAGGAGCCGGATGGAGTAAAAATGGGGCCAGGACGATGAGTAGAACAAGCCCGTCACTTCGTTGTTGACCCAGCACTGTGGGTGCGGGAAGCATCTCGTCTCTGCATCAGAGGGGAGACACAGGCTTGCCCTGAGGTCTCAGAAGGGAGGCTCCCCAAGAGTCTCAAGGGTCATTGTTGGGCCGGAGGACCTGTCCCACATGAATGCTGGGCTTGAAGGATGCCCTGTCTGGAAGGCTGTCCTCAGAGGGCACAGCACCCTTCGGCACGCCCCTCCAGAGCCCACATGGCATCGGGACTCAGGATGGGGAGGCCCAGGGGACAGCAGGGACCCAGGGGACAGCAGGGGCCCAGGGGATGGCAGAGGCCCAGGGGACAGTGGGGACCGAGGGGATGGTGGAGGCCAGGGGACAGCGAGGACCGGGAATGGTGGAGGCCAGTTAAATGAGCTCCTGCCGGGTTTGCCTCTTATCTAGAACGATGTTCCATGGAGGGAGATTGTGGCCCTTGTCGGGTGGTAGCGAGCTTCCCGGGGCCTGAAGTGCAGCGCGGTGTGACCCGGACGGACCTGGGGGGATGGTTCTGGCCTCCAGCCGCCTTCCGATGAGTGCACGTTCACCAGCTCTGGCTTTAAGGATGGCCCCGAGGGACCTGTTGTGTTTCTCATGTCCCCTCCCCTGAAGTGAGGGTCAGAACACCTGCTCACTTCCCTTTGTCGTTTTCTTCCTCTCCGAGTCTGGGTTCTCCGCCTCTCTTCAGCCTCTGCAGCTGAGCACGTGCTGGGATGTCCCGTCCCCGCCCCATCGTGGAGTGCTTTCCTCGTCTCGGAAGGGCGAGGCCGGCTTTGAAAGTGCGCCTTGTGGCGCCAGAGTCCCCGGCCCCATCTGTGTCTCGGCACCCTCCGCCGTGACAGGGAGATGCAGGCATCCCACGTGGGGGGACTCTGTGCGCCTGCAGCTGGGAGGGGCCGTCCCTCCCGCGGCGGTGGGCCAGAGGATGGTGGCTGCCCTCCCCAGGCTCTCATGACGTCCCTTGAGGGGGCTTTGCCAGCTCGTCCTGTGGCTCCTGCGGAGCTTGTCGTGGACTGGCAGGGCGGGCTCGCCGGAGACAGCAGGCAGGTCTGATGGTGTCCGTTTTTGGCGCCCCCGGAGCCTGACGTGTCAGCTTGCTGAGCTGAAGAAATCAGGTTCCACCAAGACAAGAAGCTCCATGTCCTCGAAGCGGCCAGGGAACAGAACAGTAGACCTTCCCCTCCGAGGGCTCCCTCGGATGCCTGCCGTGGCCGTCACCCGCCTCCCTGACTGCATCATGGTGTGGGACGCAGTGGGATGAGCATCACTTTCCTACTTGGCTTGAGGTTGAGCCCTGTCTCCCCGGTGTGCCTTGCTTCCCCAGCCGCGGATGGAGCTGGACACCCAACGGGAATTCAGTGTGTGTGTTGAGCACGTGTTAGAAGCCCTTCCCTCTTGTGGACACGGCAAGGTGGAGGGTGCTCGAAGCTGCCCTGGCCGTGCGGGGACCCCAGCACGTACCCCAGACAGACCCTGGGCACGCGCAGACCCCGGCACGGACCCCGGGTGTGCGCGGACCCCAGCACAGATCCCGGACGGACCCCAGGTGTGCGCGGACCCTGGCACAGACCCTGGGTGGACCCCAGACGGACCCTGGGTGCACGCGGATTCCCGCAGGGATGCCTGACAAATCTGGGAAAGCCTTGGGGGTTCATGCTGCGTCTCCTTGTCCCTCCCTAACTAGAGTTTAGAGCTCCGAAATCCACGAACAGAAGCCTGCTCTGAATTATGGTTATTACTTTATAGTAATTCTTTCTTTTTTCAATGCCGTATGGGCCAGGTACTTTCCCGTTTCAGTGTTGTCCAAGCTCAGGCCTCGTCATGTTCAGGAGTCCCACGGCCAGAGCGGGAAACACTCTGATTCTGGTTCCCTCGTCTTGGGGTGGGGTCCAGGCATCTGAGTGTTTGACGCTTCTAGAAAATTCTAGAGCACAGCTGGGCTTGTGAGCCAGCCCTGCACACACATAATGTGGTGGTCTTTAGGACTCGCATTTAACCTGCAGTAGCCGACGTTCGATAAGCTCGCGGTGACGCATATACGTCTACTCATCGACCCGTCGCATTTGGTGTTTGAACCTGGTGAGTGCCGTGCCCAGAAAGACGAACATACAGACATGGTCTCATAAATTCTCCTGTGGGGACCCCCTTGTTACTGTGCCTTTGGTCAAGAGCTGGTTCCAGAGCCTGCCGTGCCCCCTCCAGCGGCCCACCCCTCTGGCCCGGCTGCTGACATTCTTCCCGGGACCCCTCGGGTCCCTCTGCTCCTGTGTATCCTCGACTCTGTGGTTGAGTCCTGGCCATTTGTCTCACCAGAGGTGTCTGTACGTCTCTCTTAGTATACAGCACCTTCCCTTCTAGGGCCCTTCAGCCCAGACAGCGTCCTGGAGGCCACATCCTGCCGCGTGTGCTCATGTGGTGCACAGGCATGTTCCTCTGTCCGCTATACATTCTGGGCCCTGCAGCTGGGTGCAGAGGCTGGGTCAGGCTCATGTGCCTTCCTGCGGCAAGATGGGATGTTCTGGTGTGTTCCTGCAATGGGGGCCCGTCATGTCTGCTGCTCTCCATGGTGTTAGTGGCAGTACGTGGTCAGTGCTTATGTCCATTAATTTGTAGGAGATGGAAAAAGATAATATTTTAGTCTTTATCAGCTGTAATTTGGGATTGTCTGTGTTGAAACACTTATTCTATTTCATTATATGATGGAACAGTTCATGTAGGAAAGACAAGATAAATGAATTATTTTTAAAGATTTATTTATTTAAAAGAGCACAAGCAGGCAGAGAGGCAGGCAGAGAAAGGAGGAGAAGCGGATTCCCCACCGAGCAGGGAGCCCGACATGGGGCTCGATCCCAAGACCCTGCGTTATGACCTGAGCAGAAGGCAGACACTTGACTGACTGAGCCACCCCAGGGCCCCAAAATAATGAATGAATTCCCATCACTGTGAGACCAGCTCATTAGAAAATAATATAATTGCATGGATTAAATACCCGTGGTGTGTTTCAGTGTGTGGTTATTTGCTGTAGTGGTGCTGACGACCCCCATCTTGGCTGGGGTGTGTGGGGCCACTTCCGACTTGGGCTCTGAGCCCGTGACACAAGTCTGCAGTCTATTTACTTATTTTTAAGTTTTCATTTAAGTTCCAGTACAGTTAACATACAGTGTAACACTGGTTTCTGGCGTACAATACAGTGACTCATCCCTTCCGCACACCACCCGGCGCTCATCACGGCAGGCGCCTCCTGCACCCCCGTCACCTGTTTCCCTCCGTCCTGCCCCACCCCCCCGGGTCCCCTCTGCGTGTTTTCTGTAGTTGAGTCTGTTTCTTGGTTTGTTGTCTCTCTTTTATATCTCCTTTGCTCGTTAGTTTTGTTTCTTACCTCCTGTCTGTGAGTGGAATCACAGTATTTGTCTCATTTAGCATCACGCTCTCTAGCTGCATCCATGTCTTTGCAAATGATGAGATTTCGTTCTTCCTGATGGCTGAGGGACACTGCGTCGTGCATGTATGCCGCATCATCCTCTTCCATTCATCTACTGATGAGCGTTCGGGTGCTCGCCATAAAGTCGCTATTGTTGATGGTGCTGCTAACGTGGGGTGCTTATACCCCTCAGGATTACTGTTTCTGTATTCTCTGGGTAAGTGGCTGACTCTAGGGTCTTTGATGTCCACACCATCCGTTTTCTGTCCCAGACTTGGAATTAGCCAGTGTCTGAGGAGACTTGATTTATTTAGTGAAAGTGGTATTTGGAGAAGACGGTCTTGTTTCTCAGGACGCTGTTGCTACAGGTCAGTCGCTGTGTCTAGACTTCAGCTGGACGCACATGTGAGTTTAGACAGACTGCTTTATACATTCATACGGATACTCAAATTCAGGACTCTGGATTGCTCACCACGCCTCTTCTGTGTTGCATTTGTGTCTGTTTCCTTCCACGCTGAAAATCCCGATTTCCAAGCGCGCAGGAGATAACAGTCGGAATGGTGGATAGCCAGGTGTCTTCTCTGTCCCACGCCGTGCGTCCGGCAGTCTTAGCATAACAAGGTGAAGACCACCGGTATGACTGCCGGAAGCCACGGAAAGTCTTTTTCCTGAGTTCTCACTGTTCTCCATTTTGGATTATGGCTCGGACTGTTGGCACGTTTGTGCGCTGAATTTGGTACTTTTCCTGTTCACATCTCGTCTCTGTTCTCCGGTCTTCGCGGCACCCCCTTGTCATGACTTGTGGAGTGTGCTCTCTCGTAGTTTCTGCAGAGGAGGCTCACGGAGACCCCGATCCTTGAGCACGTGTGCATTCATAGCATTTGCCCTGAGCCCTTCATCCTGGGTCGTGTCCGGGCTCCCCGCTGAGACACGGTGCTGGCAGCCGCGGGCAGTCTGTGCACTTCCTGGACCAGTCACTTACCTTTCCAGGTGATGCCAGCAGGCTTTAATTTTCTCCATGTTCAGTGATGGGATTTTAGGTCATGGCGTCATTTCCTCCAAGTTGGTTTCTCTGGTTCTTTCACTTCTGTTGCCAAACCCGTTTTTTGTGAAATTCAGTCAACGTCTCATGAATTACGTCTGTCCCACCACTTTAGTTCTCACGTTTGCAGACTCCTGTTCTCTCTCTTTTGCATTTTCTTTGCCTGCCTTTAATAGTTGGCACCTCCTGTTTGTTTTAAAGTTTCTTTTTTTAACCACCCCTCTCTCTGTCCACACGTGGTTTCCGTGGTTTCTTCTAGCGGATGCCTCCTTTCCGAAATGAGCTGTCCTTTATTTCCCAAGGTCCGTCAGCTTGTTCCTAACTTCTTCCAGTTTTGGTTTGTTCTTTGACATCTTGCCTCACTTTCTCAGTGTCTTGCACGTGTTTAGAGTAGTGGGTGCCGGTGTGAGGTTCTGCATGGACCTGCATTTCTGGTGCTCTCATGGTGGGGGGATGTCATTCTGCTCCTTTAAAACAATTCATTTTTCAGCCTTACTGGGATATTGCTCTTTTGTTTCTTGTAATAACGTAGTCAGACTTGACCTTGATGCTTTCCCGCTGCTCATCTTTGTGTCACCTGGCTTTTGCTGAATACTTTTGCAGACAGCTTTTCTCTCTCCATGAGCTCTCCCTGCTGTTGTTTGCGTGTGGAGTTAAAAATATGGCAGCGTGATTTCTGAGGTTTCTTGGTTCTGTTTCTGTTCCCCAGTTTTATCTTTACCTTTTCTTCCCTTAGCCTCAGTGTCGCCATGCTGCTGAGCTGTGACTGTGGGGCTCTGTCCCGGAAGGGAGGCTGTGCAACCAGACTCAGGAGTCCTAGGGCCGTTTCCTGAGGCCTCTGTGCTTACTGGCTGTCAGGCTGGGCGAACCCCCTTGGGGCAGCACCCGTGTGCTCGGGCTGGCCTGTGGCGTTTGCAGGAGTGCCCACTGGCTCCTTCCTGTGCCCGCATACACCATGCCATGCAGCTGCTCTGACCTTCTTCAGGTTTTGGGCTTCATGGGCTGCCTCCTCCTCGAGTTTGCTAGTACGTGGCCTTCATGAGTAACTTGCTACTTTGCACCTTTTGATGTGTTTTTTTGTGTTTGGGGAGGTAGAAAATGGTGCTGTTGGTGCTATTGTGTTTACGATATCCCCAACATCTATTTTTAATGGGGTCTTAATACGTTTTCCTATAGAAGTCTTGAAAACCTTGTGACGTTTTCAGTCCCTTATCTCCTTGCTCTGTTTTGTCTTTACATTTCCTTCATATGTATTCTTTTACAAACAAATGAGTGCTTTCAATATTTGTGACTTTATTTGAAAGATATATTTAAATGTTGGTGTTTCCCTGGCTTGTGTTAGATCTGTATCGTGACGGGTTATTTGGTAGGTGAGCTGCCGTACAGCAAAGGTAACGTATGGCAGCATGCCATGCAAGTGATTTTAAAGAGGGCCTGACAGTTGCCGGTTCCTGTTGATGTAAGTATTTGGTGCTGAGTACTCGTCCCTAGTTCCCATTTATTTGGCGCACTTCGTGGTTCGGCGTGAGCCCTGCTACATCTTCAGCCTCTCCGTGGAGATCAGGGAATTAGAAGTAAGGTGTGTCTGTAGGTCAGGAAGAGAGACTGAACAGAAAGAAACAGGACTGGCTCATGTGTAAGTCAGCTTACTTTTCTAAAAAGAAACTTAAAAAAAAAAGATTTTATTTATTTGAGAGAGAGCGTGCAAGAAAGAGCACAAGCCAGGAAGGGTAGAGGGAGAGGGAGAAGCAGGCTTCCTGCTGATCAGGGATTCCCCCTTGGGACTTGATCTCAGGACCCTGGGATCATGACCTGAGCTGAAGGTAGACACTCCCCCCGCCCAACCCCCAAGGTACCCTAAAAAGAAACTTTTAATAGAAATATAGCATGCCTTGAGAAAATTGTGCATCCTTAAGTTTATAGCCCCCTGAAGCTTCGGGAAGGGAGTGAGCCCTTCACAGCCACAGCTGGAAACATTCCCAGATGGCAGGAGGCTGGGATTCCCCGCGCCTCCTCTCCCACGAGGGCCCACACTGCGCCGGCTTCCAGCAACACGCGCGGGTCTTGCTTGTATTCGACCTTTCGTAAATGGGATTCTCCCGTGTGTGTGATCTTTCGTTAGCAACCGTGTTCAGACACTCTGCAGAGCATACAACGAAGCTCTTAAACCCACAGGTCCCTGGCTTCTCGTGTATTCGTGCCGATGTGCCCCATCACCACATGCAATTTTAGGACAGGTTCTATCCAGAAAAGACACCGAGCGCCCCAGCCTTCCCCTCCTGCCGCTTCCGCCCGCGCTACAGCACCACGTGGCCGCCGACCTGCGTCGGTCTCTGCAGATGTCCCTGCTCGCACGCTTCCTGTGAAGGTAGTTTCATGAGGTGTGGACTTCGTGCCCGTCTGCTTTTACCGGGCGTGGTGTTTTCCAGATGGACGTGCAGGGTGGCACGCAGCTCTTTTCCTCTCCCTGCCAACCGGCGTTCGGTCGCCTGGCTGCGCCGTCTCCTTCATCCTGTGTTCGCCGTGTCCAGATCTTGGCTATTACGAACGTTTCTGTTCTTGGCATTCGTGTAGAGATGCTTTGTGTGCACTGACGTTTTTGCGCTCTCGGGCGTGCCCCTGACAGCGGCATTGCTGGGTCGGGGGGTGAGTCCCACGCGTGGAGGGCTTGGGTCCACGCTCCAGAGCTGCTGCCCGCCTTTGCCTTCCCACCGTCAGAGAGCGGGGTCCCGGCTTCCCTGCGTCCTCCGGACACTCGCCTCTGGGTTCGCACCTGCGGCCTTCCGGTGGCTGACGGTGTCGAGCGTCTTTCCACGTGCCTAGCGGCCATCTGTGTATCTTTGGTAGAAAATCCATGTCATTTTTCCGTTTTTTTTTGCCCCCTATTTTTATTTATTTATTTATTTATTTATTTTTAAATTAAAAAAAAAATTTTTTTTCAGCATAACAGTATTCCTTGTTTTTGCACCACACCCAGTGCTCCATGCAATCCGTGCCCTCTCTAATACCCACCACCTGGTTCCCCGAACCTCCCACCTCCCGCCCCTTCAAACCCCTCAGATTGTTTTTCAGAGTCCATAGTCTCTCATGGTTCACCTCCCCTTCCAATTTCCCTCAACTCCCTTCTCCTCTCCATCTCCCCTTGTCCTCCATGCTATTTGCTATGCTCCACAAATAAGTGAAACCATATAATAATTGACTCTCTCTGCTTGACTTATTTCACTCAGCATAATCTCTTCCAGTCCCGTCCATGTTGCCACAAAAGTTGGGTATTCATCCTCTCTGATGGAGGCACAATACTCCATAGTGTATATGGACCACATCTTCTTTATCCATTCGTCCGTTGAAGGGCATCTTGGTTCTTTCCACAGTTTGGTGACCGTGGCCATTGCTGCTATAAACATTGGGGTACAGATGGCTCTTCTTTTCACTCCATCTGTATCTTTGGGGTAAATACCCAGTAGTGCAATAGCAGGGTCATAGGGAAGCTCTATTTTTAATTTCTTGAGGAATCTCCACACTGTTCTCCAAGGTGGCTGCACCAACTTGCATTCCCACCACCAGTGTAGGAGGGTTCCCCTTTCTTCACATCCTTTCCAACACATGTTTCCTGTCTTGCTAATTTTGGCCATTCTCACTGGTGTAAGGTGGTATCTCAATGTGGTTTTAATTTGAATTTCCCTGATGGCTAGTGATGATGAACATTTTTTCATGTGTCTGATAGCCATTTGTATGTCTTCATTGGAGAAGTGTCTGTTCATGTCTTCTGCCCATTTTTTGATATGATTGTCTGTTTTGTGTGTGTTGAATTTGAGAAGTTCTTAATAGATCCTGGATATCAGCCTTTTGTCTGTACTGTCATTTGCAAATATCTTCTCCCATTCCGTGGGTTGCCTCTTTGTTTTGTTGACTGTTTCCTTTGCTGTGCAGAAGCTTTTGATTTTGATGAAGTCCCAAAAGTTTATTTTCATTTTTGTTTCCTTTGTCTTTGAAGACATATCTTAAAAGAAGTTGCAGTGGCTGATATCGAAGAGATTACTGCCTATGTTCTCCTCTAGGATTCTGATGGATTCTTGTCTCACGTTGAGGTCTTTTATCCATTTTGAGTTTATCTTTGTGTACGGTGTAAGAGAATGGTCGAGTTTCATTCTTCTACATATAGCTGTCCAATTTTCCCAGCACCATTTATTGAAGAGACTCTTTTTTTTCCACTGTATATTTTTTCCTGCTTTGTCGAAGATTATTTGACCATGGAGTTGAGGGTCCATATCTAGGCTCTCCACTCTGTTCCACTGGTCTATGTGTCTCTTTTTATGCCAGTACCATGCTGTCTCGGTGATCACAGCTTTGTAGTAAAGCTTGAAATCAGGCAATGTGATGCCGCCAGTTTTGTTTTTCTTTTTCAACATTTCCTTAGCAGTTCGGGGCCTCTTCTGATTCCATACAAATTTTAGGATTATTTGCTCCAGCTCTTTGAAAAATACCGGTGGGATCTTGATGAGAATGGCATTGAAAGTATAGATTGCTCTAGGCAGTATAGACATTTTAACAATGTTTATTCTTCCAATCCAAGAGCATGGAATGGTCTTCCATCTTTTTGTGTCTTCTTCGATTTCTTTCATGAGTGTTCTGCAGTTCCTTGAGTACAGATCCTTTACCTCTTTGGTTAGGTTTATTCCCAGGTATCTTATGGTTCTTGGTGCTATAGTAAATGGAATCGATTCTCTAATTTCCCTTTCTGTGTTTTCCTTGTTTGTATATGAGAAAGCAACTGATTTCTGTACATTGACTTTGTATCCTGCCACGTTACTGAATTGCTGTATGCGTTCTAGTAGTTTGGGGGTGGAGTCTTTTGGGTATTCCATATAAAGAATCATGTCATCTGTGAAGAGAGAGTGTTTGACTTCTTCATTGCCAGTAGATTTTTGTAGACTTATGTTGTATCCTGCAACCTTACTGAACTCATTTGTTATAATTTTTTGAAAAATGGATTTCTTAGGTATTTCTTTGTATAGAAATCATATTACTTACTTACTGAGATAGTTTTTTTTTTAACTTCTTCCTTTCCGATGTGTATATATCTTATTTTTTTTTTCTTTATTGTCCTGGCTAGAACCTTCAACATTATGTTGAATAGAAGTGGTGAGAACAGACACACCTGTCTTGTTCTTGATCTTAGTGGGGAAAGCCTGTCTTCTGAGTGTGAGTTTGCTGTGTGTTTTTCATAACTGCCCTTTACCAGGTTGAGGGAATTAGCTTCTTTACCTAGTTTGTTGAGTGTTTTTAACATGAAGAATGTTGAATTTTGTCAGATGTCCTTTGAGATGGTTGTGTGTTTTGGTCCTTTATTCTACTGATATGGTAAGTTACATTATTTAATTGCACATGTTGAACCAAGCCTGCATTGTGAGGATAAACCTAGAATGTGTTCCCTTTTATTTTCTTTTCCCACTTGACATTTATCTGTGTCGTCATTGCTGTGTAGTTTCTGCTGTGTGATTTTACCACAATTCATCCGTTCTCTTGTTGGTGCACATTTAGTTTACAGGTTTCCTGTTGTGGGTGGTGCTGCTTTGAACATGGCTTTGCGTGTCCATTGCTGATCATATGATTGTATTTCTTCGGGTATATACTTGGAATGGCCCAGTTCCTAGGTTTGCCTGTGTTCAGGTTGAATAGAAATTTCTGGTTTTCCAGAGTGGTTTTACTGGTGTATGCTTCTGTCTGCCGTGTTTGGTAATTCCTGCTGCTCTATATTTTAGTGGACTCGGTATCTTCCAGGCTTTTCATTTCAAGCATCCTGCGGAGCTTACAGTGGTATTTTATTGTGGTTTTAGTTGGCATTTGCATTCTTTGATGACTAATGACACTTATGCCTTTATGTATGTGTTTTGGCTGCTTGACTCATTTTCAAGATGCTATTCAAGTGTTCTACCCATTTTTCTAATGAGTTGTCATCCTTAGAGTTTTTTAAAAAACCACATAGCAATAGTTCCCATATTCTGTAAATCCAGCTTTGATTCCAGTTATTTTTCCACTGTGATTTTCACTTCCCAAGTGATACATTTTTACTGTTATTTTCAATTTTATCATTATTATCATTTTTGTATGCAAACAGTATTTTTTATGTTACTTAATAAGTGTCTTCTGACTCCAGGCCCTAATATGACCTAGGTTTTCTTCTCATTTTTTTCTTTTTTACTTTTTTCATTTATATCTGCTCTCATTCTGCAGTTGATTTGATAAAGGATGTGTCTGTTTACTCTGAAAAGTCATACTTTCAAGCCAGAAGCATTATTTTAACTAGCACAAGAACTCTTTGGTACTTATGCTTGCATGTTCTCCATCACGACACGGAGCGTGTATGATTTATGCAACATTTTCTCAGTTTTATGGGTCAGGAAATTAGCCATGATGGTCAGGCATGTTGCCTTGAATCACAGTGTTGGATCCGGCATTGGCTTTCCCTTCCTCACAAATGGCTAGAGTGTCAGAGATCTAGCGGAAGTGTCACTGGATCAGAGAACAGCGAGCTCATCACTTTCACGGCAGGTGATAGTAACTGCTGCATTCGCACTGGGTCCCAGCATCACCTGAGGAGCAGAGCTTGGGGAATTCCTGTTTTTATCTCCAGCAGCAGGGAGCTGTTCTCGGTCTGGGGCTGGTGTGTTACCTTAACACTTGCAATGGCTCTGCCACAGTCACGATGCCCACGAGTGGCCTGGAGAGAGAGTAGCGAGTGCCTTCCTTCTGGGGTCACTACAGGTTTTCCTGATTCTGTAATTCTTCTTTGTTTTCTTTCTTTCTTTCTTTCTTTTTTTTTTTTTTTGAAGATTTTATTTATTTATTTGACAGAGAGCCTGAGCAAGGGGAGGGGGAGATGCAGGCTTGCAGCTGAGCAGGGAGCCCGATGCGGGCAGACACTTCACTGACTGAGGCCCCAGGTGGCCCCCAGCCCCGATTCTGTAATTCTTGTGTCTACTACACCAGGCTGAATGATGAATATTTTTTTGTGTATTTAACTTCCACTTTTGTTACGAATGTATTTAAATGTGTTTGTAAATATGCTGGTGACATGATTAACAATCCGGGCTGTATCTTGGCAAGTCCGGCTATTGGGAGAGAGAAACCAAGTGGGCAGACTAGAAGGAGGGTAGTCTCACACTCTAAGTTGAAAACTTTCTCTTTTCTTTGCTAAATATGTATTTTGCTGCATTCTTTTAGTATGCTGGAAAGACACTTGTAACTAATGTAATGTTCCTATCAAATGATTAAATACAGGTTTGCTGGATGGAGGGGAAGGCAGTGTGTAGGTGGAGCCCTCAAAGTTCAGCTCTAGGGCAGGGGGCACAGATGGGTGTGTGTGGGCCTTACATACACAGAACAGCCACACATCTGTCCTGTTATCTTCTGAAGCTTTACAGTTTTGCCTTTAACCTTTAGATTTTTAACTACTTGGAATCTAATGCTTAACCTTTTTGTTCATTTTTCTTATTTTAATGGAAAGAAGTGTTGCCAATGGACACATTTGTATGGTTTCTCATCACCATAAAATGTTTCTTTGACAGTTCCTTTCTGTTTCTAATTTACTAAGTACTTAAAAAAATCATGAATGGATTTTAAATTTTTACAAGTGCTTTTTGTTCATCTGTTGAGATCATCATACAGATGACTCTTGAGCAGTGTGGGTGCTGAGACACCGGCCCTCCGCACGGTCAGAAACCCACATAGAACTTCTGACTCCCCTGAAGCTTAACTGCTCTTAGCAGATTGTTCACCAGAAGCCTTACTGATCACATCAGTGGTTGATTACCATGTACTTTGTATGTGATGTGTATCACGTATTGCATTCTTAAAATAAAGTAAGCTAGAGAAAATAAAATGTTATTAAGAAAACCATGAAATAGAGAAAATACATTTACAGTGAAGTACCTTATTTATTGAAAAAATCTATGTGTAAGTGAACGTACCCAGTTCCCACCTGCTTTGTTCCCGGGTCAGCCTAGACCGTTTAACAGTGTTTATTCTTCCGGTCTATGAGCATGGAATGTTTTTCCATCTCATTGTATCTTCCTCCTCCATTTCTTTCATGTGTGTTCTGTAGTTTCTAGAGTACAGATCCTTTACCTCTCTGGTTAGGTTTATTCTTAGGGATCTTATGGGTTTTGGTGCTATTGGAAATGGGATTGATACCATAATTTCCCTTTCTTCTCTCTCATTGTTAGTGTTTAGAAATTCAACTGATTTCTGTGCATTGATTTTGTGTCTTGCCACATTGCTGAATTGCTCTATGAGATCTAGTAACTTGGGGGTGGAGTCTTTTTGGGTTTTCCACATAAAGTATCATGTCTTCTGCGAAGAGAGAGAGTTTGACTTCTTTGCCTTTTTGAATGCCTTTTTTTTTTTTAAAGATTTTATTTATTTATTTGACAGAGATTGCAAGTAGGCAGAGAAGCAGGCAGAGAGAGAGGAGGATGCAGGCTCCCTGCTGAGCAGAGAGCCCGATGCGGGGCTCGATCCCAGGACCCTGGGATCATGACCTGAGCCGAAGGCAGAGGCTTTAACCCACTGAGCCACCCAGGCGCCCCTTGAATGCATTTTATTTCTCTTTGTTGTCAGAATGCTGCTGCTAGGACTTCTAGTCCTATGTTGAACAAGAGTGGTGAGAGTGGGCATCCTTGTCGTGTTCCTGGCCTTAGTGGAAAAGCTCTCAGTTTTTCCCCACTGAGAATGATAATTGCTGTGGGTTTTTCATAGACGCTTTTGTGATGTTGAGGCATGTACCCTCTATCCCTATATTTGAAGAGTTTTAATCAGGAAAAGATGCTGTATTTTGTCAAATGCTTTTTCTGCATCTGTTGAGGGGGTCATTTGGTTTTTGTCTCTTCTTTGATTAATGTGATCTCTCATGTTGATTGACTTGAGTGTTGAAGTAGCCTTGCATCCCAGGAATAAATCCCACTTGGTCATGGTGAATAATCCTTTTAAGGTATTGTTGGATCCTCTTGGCTAGTATCTTGGTGAGTATTTTGGCATCCATATTCATGGGAATATTGGCCTGTGATTCTCCTTTTTGGTGGGGTCTTTGTCTGATTTTTGGATCAGGGTAATGCTGGCTTCATAGAAAGTGTTTGGGTGTTTTCTCTACATTACTATTTTTTTTTTAAACAGATTGAGAAGAACAGATATTAGTTCTCCTATTTTTTAAGGATTTTATTTATTTAATCACAAGTAGGCAGAGAGGCAGGCAGAGAGGGGGAAGCAGGTTCCCCACTGAGCAGAAAGCCCAATGCAGGGCTCAATCTCAGGACCCTGGGATCAGGACCTGAGCTGAAGGCAGAGGCTTTAACCAGCTGAGCCACCTAGGTACCCCTTAGTTCTCCTTTAAATGCTTGGTAGACTTCCTCTGGGAAGCCTCCTGGTCCTGGGCTTTTGTTTGTTGGGAGATTTTTGACTGCTGCTTCAATTTCCTTGATGGTTATGGGTCTGTTCAGGTTTTCTCTTTCTTCCTGTTAGTTTTGGTAGTTTGTATGTCTCTAGGAATACATCCATTTCTTCCAGATTGCTTAATTTGTTGGCATATAGTTGCTCATAACATGTTCTTAAAATTCATTTTATTTCCTTGGTGTTAATTATAATCTCACCTCTTAATGATTTTATTAATTTGTATCCTTTCTCTTTTCTTTTTGATAGGTTTGGCTAGGGGGTTATCGATCTTATTAATTCCTTCAAAGAACAAGCTTCTGGTTTCATTGATCAGTTCTACTGTTCTTTTGGTTTCTATTTCATTGATTTCTGGTTTAATCTTTCCAATTCCTCTTCTCCTGCTTGTTTTAGGCTTTATTTGCTGTGTTTTCCCTCCAGCTCCTTTATTTATAAAATTAGCTTGTGTATTTGAGACTCTTGTTTCTTAAGAAAGGCTTATATTGTTATATACTTTCCTCTTAAGACTGCCTTTGCTACATCCCAAAGGTTTTGAACAGTTGTGTTTTCATTTTCTTTGCTTACATGAATTTTTAAAATTTCTCTTTAATTTTCTGGTTGATTCATTCATTCTTTGGTAAAATGCTCTTTTTTAAAAAAAAAGATTTATTTATTTGACAGAGAGAGAGATCACAAGTAGGCAGAGAGGCAGGCAGAGAGAAAGGGGGAAGCAGGCTCCCTGCTGAGTGGAGAGCCTAATGCAGGGCTTGATCCCAGGACCCTGAGATCATGACCTGAGCTGAAGGCAGAGGCTTAAACCACTGAGCCACCCAGGCACTCCTGGTAAAATGCTCTTTCACTTCCAAGTATTTGAGTTCCTTCCAAATTTCCTCTTGTGATTGAGTTCTAGCTTCAGAACATTGTGGTCTAAAAATATGCATGAAATAATCCCAGTCTTTTGTTACCAGTTGAGACCTGAATTGTGACCCATAATGTGATCTCTTCTGGAGAATGTTCCATGTGCATACAAAAAGAATGTGTATTTTGTTGCTTTAGGATGGAATGCTCTGTATATATCTGTGATGTCCATCTGGTCCAATGTGTCATTCAAAGCCCTTGTTTGCTTGTTGAACTTCTGCTTAGATGATCTGTTCATTGCCGAGTGGGCTGTTAAAGTCCCCTACTATTATTGTATTTTTTCCATGTGTTTCTTTGATTTTGTTATTAATTGGTTTATATAATTGGCTACTCCCATACTTGGAGCATAAATATTTATAATTTTTAGATCTTCTTGTTGGATAGACCCTCTAAATATGATATCATGTCCCCCTTAATCCCTTACGAGAATCTTTGGTTTAAAATCTAATTTGTCTGATATAAGGATTGTGACCCCAGTTTTCTTTTGATGTCCATTACATGATAAATTGTTCTCCTCCCTTTCACTTTCAGTCTGGGGATGTCTTTGGGTCTAAAATGAGTCTCTTGTAGACAGCATATGGGAGGGTCTTGGGTTTTGTTTTGTTTAGTTTTAATCCAATCTGACACCCTGTGTTTTTTGATTGGGTTATTTAGCCTATTTACATTCAGCGTAATCATTAAAAGATACGAATTTAGTGCCATTGTATTACCTGTAAAGTCCATGTTTCTGTATATTGTCTCTGTTCCTTTCTGATCTATTATACTTTTGGTCTCTCTCCACTTATAGGGTCACCTTTAATATTTTTTGCAGGGCTGGTTTAGTGAATGCAAATTCTTTTAGTTTCTATTTGTCCTGGAAGCTCTTTATCTCTCCTTCCATTCTGCATGACATCCTAGCTGGGCAAAGTATTCTTGGCTGCATATTATTCTCATTTAGCATCCTGAATATATCATGCCAACCCTTTCTGGCCTGCCAGTTCTCTGTGGATAGGTCTGCTGCCAGTCTAATGTTTCTACCCTTCTAGGTCAAGAATCTCCTGTCTCTAGCTGCTCTCAGGAGTTTCTCTTTATCTCTGAAATTTGTGAGCTTCACTATTATATGTTGGGGTGTTCATCTATTTTTATTGATTTTGAGGGGGTTCTCTGTGCCTCTGACTTGAATGCCTGTTTCTTTGCCCAGATTAGGAAAGTTCTCAGCTATAATTTGTTCAAATATACCTTCTGCCCCCTACTCACTCCTCTTTCAATTTCTCTCCCTCCCTCTCCCTTCTTCCTCTGGGATCCCGATTATTCTAATTTTGTTTCATTTTATTGTATTGCTGATCTCTCAAATCCTCCCTTCCTGGTCCAGTAATTGTTTATCTCTCTTTGATCAGTTTCTTTGTTCTCCGTAATGTTATCTTCTCTATCACTTATTCTCTCTTCTGCCTCATTTATCCTAGCAATAAGAGTTTCCATTGTTGACTGTATCTCAATAATACCCTTTTTTATTTCAACCGGATTAGATCATAGTTCTTTTATTTCTCCAGAAAGGGATTCTCTGGTGTCTTCTATGTTTTTTTCAGACCCAGCTAGTATCTCTTATAATTGTTGTTCTGAATTCTAGCTCCATCATTTGATCAATATCCATATTTAAGTCTCTGGTAGTGAGTACTGCCTTTTGTTCTTTTTTTTTTTTTCTGGGAATTTTTCCTTCTGGTCATTTTGTTGAGAGAAGAATGGATGAATAAGAGAAAAAAATTGAAATAAAAATTTAAAAAAATCTTGACCATGACCTCAGTGAAATATACACTAGGGCAGTCAGAAGCAATCAGAAACCCAAAAAAGGAAAACGAAAGGGAATAAACAGAGAATATAATCAAAGACATGTACAGATATGGCAATATGCTTGGTCCTGGGTGTATGATGGTCTGTTTGTTAGAAGACACTTGATCCCAAAACTGTAAAGAAAGAAAAATTTATGTATATACGAAAATAAAATTGAATACAGTGAAAGGAAGCCAAAATGAAGAATATATAAAATGTAAATGTAAAAGTGTAAAAAAATGTAAAAAAGACTTAAAAAAAGATTTGATAAAATAAGAAGCTAGTTGAAAGGGAATAAAGATAAAAAAGAAAAAGAAAATTTTAAACGGAAAGACTGAGGATTCATGAGAAAAATCCTTGAAGTCTATACACTGTTTTCCCTGGAGTAGGAGTTTTTCAGTTCTGTGTGATCATAAACGTGGTTTCACCTGATGCTCCTGCTGGGATTCTCGGGGAGGGACCTGTGGCCCTGATTCTAGGTGTCTTGGCTGAGGTGGAATGGCACCACTCCTTGCAGGGGGCTGGCCTCAGTGTGAGCTGCTTCTGGTTGCTCTGGGTGCCTTTTGTTCCTTGAAAGTGTTTTGTGCTGCTTTAGAGGATGAAAAAAATAATAATAAAAATAGCTGTGGCCAATCTCCAGCCCTTGAGGTGAGCCGGCATGGCCCGTGGCCCCCCTTTCAGTGTGTCCTCAGGGAAAAGCAGTCACTTCTGTGTGTCTGGAAGTCTCCAGACTCCTGCGTGTTCCCCTGCACCAGTCCTCCCAGGGCAGTGGGAGTGGGGGTCTCACCGACGCACTCCTGCTTGCTGGGCCCTGCTCCGGGAGCCGCTGCCAATCCTGCGCACACCTGCGCCGCTCCTCCCTGGAAGGAGCAGGGACTCGGCGCTTTTGTCATGTGCTGGGCCCCTGCTTGGAGAGCAGTTGCCGGGTCCTGCTGTGGGTCACGGTTTATGGCAGCACCGAGCTGAAAGCCCACTCCTGGGCTCACTGACTGCAGCCGGCTTCCCTGCTCTAGTGCCTGGAGCTCTACTGCCCTCAGGCACCGCTGTTCTTTCTGTGACCCCGGGGATCCCGAGACCGCACTGTCGCAGCTAGGATTTGCCTGCTTTGCCACCTGAGCACCTTTCCCGCAGGGACATCCTCAGCAGACCTCTGAGGTTCCGGGTTTGCCATCTGCTGTACCACTTGCTGGTCGCTGGCTGCCGGAGGTGCCCTCTCCTCGCGGTTTATCTTCCAGTGTGTCCCCTCACATTCGCTTCTCTGCACCTCCTACCGTGTAAAAAGTCATTGATTTTCTGTTTGTAGAACTCCAGCAGTTATCTTAGATCTCAGGATGAATTCATAGGTGTCCAGAATGATTTGATGGATATCTAGGTGAATTCAAGGGTCCTCTATCCCTCTCACAACTTCCCTCTCCTCCTGGAATTCTTTTACCTTAGATATTTGGTAAAACTTTTGCTTGAGACCACGTGGGCCTGGAGTTTTCTTAGGTTTAAAACCACGGACAATAACTATAATGATTTTAGGAATACTCAGGGCTTCTACTTCTTCTTGAAACACTTCAAGGGAACTGTGTTTATTGACACTTATCTGTATCAGCTTAGTTTTCAAATTTGTTGACAGAATTTTAGTGTCTCTTATGATCTTTGATCTTTGTGTTATTTTTAGTTCTGTTCTTTTCACTGATATTGGCTTTTAGTGCCCTTACTTTTTTAATAATTAAGAACAATAATAACAGCTCCATTGAGATATAATTTATTGACTCTTTCTTTTATTCTATATAATTCTGGCTGGAATTTCTTACGAACTAGCCTTTTGCTGTTGTTGGGTCATCTCTGTTGTGCATGTTTTTTCTTTTAATTTCTGTTATCCTCTCTTCTGCCTTTCACCTCGGAGCTTTTGTGGTTGGATGGTTAGCTTGTTTATATGCTCCTTTTACTACTTAATATGAATATTTGAGGGGTAGAACCCTCCTTTAAGATGTTTTGGTTGTGTCTGGTATTACCCTGTTCTGAGTGTTTTGCCCCCTCCGGGCACCACCCGCTGGTGTCTTCTGTGCTGTGTGCTTGTTTTCTCTGGAATGCTGTGCACGGCGGTTACCTGCTATGTTTCCTCCTGGTCCTGGCACCCCTCACTTTGCAGAATGCCTCTGAGATTCACGCACGCTGCTGTGTGCACCCCTTTCCTTTAAAGAAAATTGCTCAGTAGTAGTGCATTGTATGAATGCACTCACATCTCTGTCAGTTCTGCTGTAGAAGGACATGTGAGCTGCTCCTGGCTTCGGCAGTCATGAGCAAAGCTGCTGTAGCTGTCACGTGCAGGCTCAAGTGAACGTGGCTCTTCACCTCGCACGTATTTCATTTGGTAAGAAGGATGGCCAGTTGAACGGCAAGTGTGTGTGTGGCTTTTTATGAACTGCCAAACTGCCTTCCTCAGTGCCTGTGCGTCTGCCTTGCTGCCAGCACGGCGACAGGTGCCCTGGCGTGTGTCCCTGCCTGCTCTACACGCTGGGTCGTGCACACTATGTGTGCGTGTGTGTAGTTTTCTCACGGTGTCTCCCTTCAGCTTGTCACTGAACTTCCCCAGTAACTAATGTCACTGAGCCTCTGTTCTTGTGTTTACTCTCAATCTTTATTCTCTGATGACGTGGCTTTAAATATTTTAGACAAATGGGCTGTCTGTATGTTAATGTTTCCGTGCATAGTCTGGGTACACGTCTTTTGTCAGGCCTGTGATTTGCAAATCTGCTCTCCCAGGTGTAAATTGTCTGGTTTGTTCTCAACAGTGTCTTTTGAACAACAGAATATTTTAATTTTAATAATGTGCAGTCTATCATTTTTATCTTTTGTGGATTGTGCTTTTAGGGTTCTTCTAAGAACTCTGCCTGCCCCAGGGCCACCATGACTGTGTCCCGTGATAGCTTCAAAAAGTTTTAGTTTTAAATTTTACATTTCAGTCTCTTAACTTTTTTTTTTTAACTACTTTTGATTTTTTTGGTAAGGTATAGGATGTGTTGAGGCTTTTTTATTGCATATCAATCACTTTTTTATCTTTAAAAATATTTTTCACCACATCAGTGTATTTTAAAATACTCTCACAGTTATTTTATTCTAAATGTATGTTTGTAGTGTGGATGTAATTACAGTGTCTAGCTGGTCAGAGTCTGAAGAGAAGATTTATGAATTCCTCATGGGTTCTTTGGTGCTGCAGGGGGTTTTCAGGGAGAATACTTACTCGGTTTTTATTTTGCTTATTCAACTAATTTTGTGCATTTATTAAATAATTAATTGTTATTTTAGCGGCACATAGGCTGCCTTTCCTTACATGTTTGGAGATTGTATGCATGGTTAATTACTCCATAGTGGGTTTTACCAGAAGTTTATGAACAGTGAAATACCAATTAAGATGCATCCAGGCACTTAAAAACATTCAAGTTCATTCTTCCTTCTCCTAAGGTGAGCCTACTGATGAACACAAACAAAATACCACAGGGATTATCAAACAAGTAAAACCCTTGTATTTTAGGTTACTGTAAAGCATTATACTTTCAATTAAACATTTTAAGAAAATCATGCTTCCTTTTAAGTATTCTAGGTTCATAACTTGTTATAATCTTGGGATGTATACCTCTACAACCGTTACCAGGGTCACAGTCTTTCCAGACCCTGTACGGAGGCATCTTGTCTACCACGAACCTGCATGACAGGGACTGGGACATTGGTTTTGGGTACGGGGGAGGTGCTTCTGTTGATCAGAACAGTTCAGGTACAACCATGGCTATCCAGCTGAGGGAGTCCCTTTTATAAAATCTAGCGACTCTTCTTTGTATCATTGGACCCTAAGGCCCCTATTTTTCATGTGGTTTTAGATTTTTTTTAAGACTTGGTTTTATTTCCAGGAATATGGTATTTTTTTTCTTTTTCTTTTTCTTTTTTATTTAATTTCTTTTCAGTGTAACAAAATTCATTGTTTATGCACCACACCCAGTGCTCCATGCAATCCGTGCCCTCCCTAATACCCACCACCCGGCTCCCCCGCCCCTCCAAAACCCTCAGATTGTTTTTCAGAGTCCATAGTCTCTAATGGTTCATCTCCCCCTCCAATTTCCCTCAATTCCCTTCTCCTCGCCAACTACCCATGTCCTCTGTGTTATTCCTTATGCTCCACAAATCAGTGAAACCATATGATAATTGACTCTCTCTGCTTGACTTATTTCATTCAGCATCATCTCTTCCAGTCCCGTCCATGTTGCTACAAAAGTTGGGTTTTCATCCTTTCTGATGGAGGCATAATACTCCATAGTGTATATGGACCACATCTTCCTTATCCATTCGTCCGTTGAAGGGCATCTTGGTTCTTTCCACAGTTTGGTGACCGTGGCCATTGCTGCTATAAACATTGGGGTACAGATGGCTCTTCTTTTCACTCCATCTGTATCTTTGGGGTAAATACCCAGTAGTGCAATAGCAGGGTCATAGGGAAGCTCTATTTTTAATTTCTTAAGGAATCTCCACATTGTTCTCCAAGGTGGCTGCACCAACTTGCATTCCCACCACCAGTGTAAGAGGGTTCCCCTTTCTCCACATCCTCTCCAACACATGTTGTTTCCTGTCTTGCTAATTCTGTCCATTCTAACTGGTGTAAGGTGGTATCTCAATGTGGTTTTAATTTGAATTTCCCTGATGGCTAGTGATGATGAACATTTTTTCATGTGTCTGATAGCCATTTGTATGTCTTCATTAGAGAAATGTCTGTTCATATCTTCTGCTCATTTTTTGATATGATTGTCTGTTTTGTGTGTGTTGAGTTTGAGAAGTTCTTTATAGATCCTGGATATCAGCCTTTTGTACTGTCATTTGCAAATATCTTCTCCCATTCCGTGGGTGGCCTCTTTGTTTTGTTGACTGTTTCCTTTGCTGTGCAGAAGCTTTTGATCTTGATCAAGTCCCTAAAAGTTCATTTTCGCTTTTGTTTCCTTTGCCTTTGAAGACATATCTTGAAAGAAGTTGCTGTGGCTGATATCGAAGAGGTTACTGCCTATGTTCTCCTCTAGGATTCTGATGGAGTCCTGTCTCACGTTGAGATCTTTTATCCATTTCGAGTTTATCTTTGTGTACGGTGTAAGAGAATGGTCCAGTTTCATTCTTCTGCATATAGCTGTCCAATTTTCCCAGCACCATTTATTGAAGAGACTGTCTTTTTTCCACTATATTTTTTCCTGCTTTGTCAAAGATTATTTGACCATAGAGTTGAGGGTCCATATCTGGGCTCTCTACTCTGTTCCACTGGTCTATGTGTCTGTTTTTATGCCAGTACCATGCTGTCTCGGTGATCACAGCTTTGTAGTAAAGCTTGAAATCAGGCAACGTGATGCCGCCAGTTTTGTTTTTCTTTTTCAACATTTCCTTAGCAGTTCGGGGCCTCTTCTGATTCCATACAAATTTTAGGATTATTTGCTCCAGCTCTTTGAAAAATACCGGTGGGATCTTGATGAGAATGGCATTGAAAGTATAGATTGCTCTAGGCAGTATAGACATTTTAACAATGTTTATTCTTCCAATCCAAGAGCATGGAATGGTCTTCCTTCTTTTTGTGTCTTCTTCGATACCTTTCATGAGTGTTCTGTAGTTCCTCGAGTACAGATCCTTTACCTCTTTGGTTAGGTTTATTCCCAGGTATCTTATGGTTCTTGGTGCTATAGTAAATGGAATCGATTTTCTAATTTCCCTTTCTGTGTTTTCATTGTTAGTGTATAAGAAAGCAACTGATTTCTGTACATTGATTTTGTAACCTGCCACATTACTGAAAGGTCATCCTTAATGAGAAGAAGCTGACAGCCTTCCCTTTGAGATCAGGAACTCGACAAGGAGTATGGTATTTTTTTTTAAAGGTTTGGAATCCTGTATTTCTTATGACTTATTGACCTGGTCTGTGATATTACCAAAGATGTATGTTCCTTTAAAAACTTCCATTATTGGACGCCTGGAGGCTCAGTCAGTTAAGCGTCGACTGTTGGGTTTGGCTCAGTTCATGATCTCAGGGCCATGAGATCGAGCCCAAGCTGGTCTCTGGGCTCTGCTTGTACTCTGCCTGAGATTCTCGCTTTCCCCCTCTCCCCGCCCTGCCCCTGTGCACATTGCTCTCTCATGTTCTCTGAAATAAATAAATAAATCTTTTAAAAAGCCTTTCATTGTAAGTAGGAGGACTATTTGGAGGTTTCATCTCCTAGGAGACAGGGACTGCATCTGTGCGCTGAGCTCCTAGGAGATTTGGCTAATTTGTCCTTTTGGAATAAACCTTTTGTGACAACTGGTCCCCATTACATTCTCAGACCCTGTTGGTGGGTCGTGCGTGACCCGCTCCGGACTGAGCCTGTCTGTTTTTAAGCAGTCCCTGCTTTCGCAGCGTCCACTCGTCTCGAACTCTCATTCCCTTTTGGCTTTCATGGAGAGAATGGAGAAGGGAGAATGTAATTGTCCCTTGGGAACAGACAGATACTGACCGGAAGAAGCACACCCGTTTTTTTCTTTGTAGTAAAACCAGCGAGTGGATATTTAGTTCCATTTATCTTGGCATTCAGATGCGTTCTTGTTAAAACACTGTGTTCATTCTTCCTCCTTGGGTGTCATGATCGAGTCAAGCTTCAGTATACACTGACTGACCTTGTTCCTCACACATATGTCGCCATCATCATCATCAGTATTAATGTTCGCTCTCCTGAGGGCCACACCTGCCCACTGAAACCCCTGCGCTCCCCCACCTCATGTTGACTCTTTGTCGTTTTTCTTCAGTGCCTGGAGTCTTTGAGGTGACTCCTGCATTTTGGGGACAGCAGGATGTTTCCTGTGTATCCTGATGTTTTCTTGTCTCTGGATGTGGGATCTCTGTCCTCCAGGGAGTTCGAGTTGAGAATGAAGCCTGAGTGCCAGAGGGCAGGTGGCAGGTCGCTGTCCCCCTGATGGGATGCTCCAGCTAGGAGGGCGCAGAGTGGGAAATGGTTGGGATGCTCATTTCTCACTAACCTTCCATGTTCTGTCCCTCACTTCTGGTGCGGGCTTTCCTCCACTGTAAACCCTTCCTCTGTGTTTAGTGGAACAGTGGTCCTGCCAGTGAGGAGCCCATGAAAATTTCCTGTGAACAGGTGTGATAACTGCAGCAGGAATGTGGGGCAATCACTCATCTGTCACTCTCTCAGGGGGCTTGCTATCATCTGTCTGTCGGATATTCCTGGTATCAAACTGTCTTATTTCTCCAGTTTGGGTTGGTTTCGTAGAAGGAGCTGTGATGAATTTGGGTTAGCCATTTCTTTAAACTTTTCATCTGTTGCTGGTAGAAGTCAAAGGTTGCTACTGTCATCCTGAAAGAATCATTTCCCCTTATTCAATTTTATTTTCTAACTTACTTTAGGAAGGAAACACATTGAACTTTTTACCATTTTTGCTGTTTCCCAGAAAGCATAAGGTAAGTATTTAAGAATTTTAGGAGCAAGCAGCTAATATTTGAATGTTTTGGCATTCGCATATATGCGTATGTGATGGGGTGTGTGTGCATGTAAAGTATGTTTGTCGTTTTATAACCCCGGTAAATGTTGGCATTTTTATGGAACACAAGTAATGAAATGAGACTCCACCAGAAACCAACATGTGCATCGTTGGGCTTTATCTATTTTGAAAATTATTTTATGACAGCATGAACTTGATTGTGCGTCTCTCTGGCCCCTATTAGAATAAATCCGAAACACTCTGGCCAGTGCTGTGGGACGGTAGGATTTAGCGATGAACAAAACCTGTCTTGGGTAATACTAAAGTGAGAGTTAAAAATAATTTTTTTTACATTAAAAAATTTGGAAATTGGGGTGCCTGGGTGGTTCAGTGGGTTAAGCCTCTGCCTTCGGCTCAGTTCATGATCCCAGGATCCTGGGATCGAGTCCCGCATGGGGCTCTCTGCTCAGCAGGGAGCCTGCTTCCTCCTCTCTCTCTGCCTGCCTCTCTGCCTACGTGCGATCTCTGTCTGCCAAATAAATAAAATCTTTAAAAAAAATTTGGAGATAAGTCGACAACATTTGTTAACAATTTTCTTCTCACGCATCTTTTACTCTTTCCTCCTCCTTGAAATACCTGAGATTTATAGCATTAAAACAATTGTGTGAAGAGAGCATTTACGGAGTCATATTACTAAACTTGGGGAGGTTCAAGCAGATAATGAAGATACACTTTCTAGATTCCAGAAGGGGTTTCTCTATCACAACAACATTTTTTCGATCATCGATTTCTTTGTATCTCTGTGCAGCAGATGTCTGCGTTAGAAGGAAGCCTAACGAAAGAGCTTTTAAAGTTCTCCTACTGTGCTTGAGCCCAAAGGTGTTTGTTTTTGTTTCTTTCAGGTGTAGGCTTGGCTCTCAGGACACATTTTGGGGACTTAGGTTTTACTAACCTTTATCCTTGCCTTAATAAAAAAAAAAAATCAATAGGGTGGAAATTGTCACACAGCAGTGACTTCCCACTGCAGGCAAGTATAAATGCATATATTAAAACTAATCTTGGTGACCCAGCCAAGGTTTTACTTTCAAAGATGGTGGGAATCCGTCACCGCCAGTACCCCAGTGACCTTCCTGCCACCCCCTTAAGTGATGAGTCGAGTCGAGTCACATATATTTATTTGTTGCATTTTGCCACAGCCTGGGACAACTGGTGCTGCCTTGGTGATGAGGAGTCTTCTGCTTTGGGCGGCTTCCTGATTGCTCTTAGGAGATGGAGCCAGCAGCCCTCCCTTGGTATGGACTGTGCGTCTGAGCAGATACCCACTGTCCAGTGTCATTTGCTTTAGTGCCTTTAGCAAATTTACAAATACTTAGAAAGTTCTTTTCAGAGCACTAATGTTTGTTTGTAACTCACTAGCTGCCCTCTTATTTTTGTTAATAGCGATGCTCCAGGAGAAGCTGGTTTTGCCAAATGTCCTGCATTGGTGGAAATCATCAGGATATGTGGTAGGATAGACAGTAATTTCTCAAAGTGATGTATGTTCTTAACTTCAGTAGATTTTGAGGGCCTTGGCTATGTATAGATTTTTTTTTTTTTTGAAAGATTTATTTACTTGTCAGATAGCATACAGCAGAGGGAGCTGCAGAGGGAGAAGCAGGCTCCCCACTGAGCAGAGCCTGATGCGGGGCTCCATCCCAGGACCCTGGGACCATGACCAGAGCTGAAGGCAGAGGCCTGACGACGGAGCTGCCCAGGCGCCCCGTGTATAGAGTTTATGAAATCCTGTTTCATTGAGTGAGCGCTACTAGTCTGTTGGATGCTGCAACGGTACTCTGTTAGCTCTAATACAGAGAACCTTTCCAGGAGTCCGGGCTCCAGGTCATCATTTCGGGGCACAGCCTGTCATCAGGGATTTGCGAGGCAGGCACGTCATCCGAATCTTTTCCTGACATCCTGTGTGTCTGATCGATTTGCATGTCATCCAGATAATTCAGATCATCTTCTAAAATGTGGGGTGAGACATCATGGGTCACTGAGGCTGTTGTCACCTTGTCTGAGATGTCCTCTGGGGAGTACCATGTGGCATTCACCACGTACACTCCAGCTCTGTTAGTCGCTCTCTTTGCAGATAAGGGACCTGAGAGGGACTACCTGTTGCCACTCTGGTCCCAGGCTGGGGCCAGTCACTGCCCCGGCTCGACCCCATCTCTGCTGCTTTCTTCTTCCTGCCCACCCCTTTCCATGTCATTGCCTGGATGGTTCCTGTGATTTCAAGGGGGCCCTGGCTGACCCACATGATACCGTGGTAATGTTGACAGGAAACGTGAAGGTAAATGAGACAAAAAACCACGTGTTTACGGCCCTTGAAATGTTTCCAGGAACATGAAGACATGGTGCTTTAATTAGAGCAGGGGTTTGTAACTGGGCTGCACGGACGTCCCAGGTCGACAGATGACTCGTGACCATGGGCTCGAACAGGAGGAACCCCATCCTTGTTCCAGTAGCTTCTGGTGGGAGCTTACACTTCCGAGGTGCACCAGCGGAGGCCGCCGCGGGATAGGTAGGAACGCCGTGGCCTCCCCAGTAGGGGCAGAGGGCAGCTCACATGGCGTCGGGGCTGGTGCGTCTCCATGAAGGAGTGAGTCCCTCCACGTGTTGAAATCAGTGTCAGTGTCACACCTGCTGTGGGATCGTCAGACATGCTAATGCACCTCCTGTATCATCAGTGCATCATGATTAGACATGTTTGACTATTTCAGTGTGACTGTCTTGTGTGTGTTTTGTCACGTGCCTTTGCGGACAGTCTTCTGATAGGGTCTGTGGGCTCTGCAGGACAGTGAGCCCCGCACCCTGTTGTAGGAGCACACTGTCTTTCCTCATCCATCTATCCAAATATTCGGACACGCTTCCAGGAGGTTTGCGGTTGTTGGTACGGTGTCCGTGGCAGCGGATGGGTGGGTGTCTGGATTCCCGCATTCACTGGACAAAGCGTATTGAATGCATGCCGCCGTCACACACCGGCAGACCCCGGGCTGTGCCGGGAGCCGCAGTTGCTGACTGTCTGGCACGGGCTTCCTGTTTGCTGGTGACCCTGTGTGCGCACCCTCAGGGGTCTTTACTGCTCTCCTTCTGTTGTTACCAAAGACACTGAGTCTTAGGAAGGTTCTATCACTTTCTTCAGGCCACTCCATGCGTGTGTGGGGAGCTGTGATTTGGGGCAGGTGGGCCTGGCTCCACGCAGCAGCTCCCCACCGCTGTGCCAATGGGTAGATGACGCCTGCACACAGGCCCCTTCACCCCTTCACGCTGCAGCGTTCTGTGAGGGCTGGAGGAGGTGCTCCCCTCTTGCTGGCCTGTGCTGGGAGCGGGTACAATTATAGCCCATCGCAACATTCTATGGTTTGGGGGTCTGATTTGATGGGAAGATGGAATCGCCTTTCTCTCCACCCTGCTCTGTCTGATTGGACACGTTCCTTTCCATTCCTTGTCCCAGGGTCTCGAAGTTTAAACAGGACGCACTGTTGATGGGACCCGGGGCTTGTCACCTGCTTCTCTTGCCTCTATCTTGCATGTAATGAGGTCACCATGACCTCCTGCCAGGAATCTTGGATCGGCTTTTCTCCCTCAGTCATTAGACTAATGGCAAATCCAATCAAACCATCATACTTTTCTCTGCCTTCTATGTGTTTATTGGCTGTAAATTTTAGCGAATTATCAGCTTCATTCTACTTAAGATTCTGTTGGGTCATTTTCTTCTTTCTGCTACCAGCTTAACTGAGCGTCTGCCTACAGTGAAGCAAATCAAGCGCTTCGGCTTCCTAGGCTTTCGTATAAATTGCCGACAGAATTACGTTCTCAGCAAACAGGGTTTGCACTGATTATAGCATCTACTGTCATGTTAGCATCTTTGCCACTTCCGCAGATCTGTCAAGGATAGACTCCCCACCAGAGCCCAGTGAGGCTTTGTGCCTTCCGTGAGCCTTTCCTGGGGAAACCAGAACGCTGTGCGCGTACCGTGAGGAACTCCTCTTCCTTCACATGCATCTCCTGTGGCTTTACAAAAGGCTTCGTTTCATCACATGCTGTTTGCACTCATGAGTCTGCAGATGGATTCAGGGATTCCCGCTGCAGACACTGGTGGGCCTTGTCCCATGTTTGCTGTGTACAGACTTGGTGCCGGACTCCAGGTCGCCCGATGCAGATGTGGTGTGAAAATCTGGGGGAGGTGGCATAGGGATGACGCCTGACACATGTAGGTAGGTGCTGTCAAGAGGAAGTTCAGAGCTTAGAGCCGTCACGACAGCAGAGTGAGAAGCTGGAGTGGAGCACTTCATCCAACTGTGTTGGGTCCCCAAGACCATCCCCCGCTGCAGTGCCTCGGCGGGAGGACTTGGGGACAGTCGTACTCATGGCTAGGATGTATTAGGGCAGAAGGATGTTCTACTGTGTCCTAAAACGCCTAATGTGCTATCTTGTTATCCACTGTCCTGTCCTCTATCCCTGAGCACAGGCACTTGTGTTGGGTGACAGTGACAAGCCCACTTTGGCCTCAGGGCTGAGTACTTTCTTATCAGTCTGTGCAGTGCTTTTCTTCATGTGTGTTGGTTTGTCGGGGCTGGTCTGACAACATGCCGCGCAGTTAGTGGTATAAACAACCAGAATGTATTGTCTCACAGTCCTGGAGGCTGGCAGTCAAGGTCAGGGTGCCATTAGGGTGGTCCCTTTAAGGACTAGGAGGGAGGTTCTTCTTTGCTTGTAGATGGCTTCTTCTGTGTCTCTTTGCTTTTTGTTCCCTATGTGCATATCTGTCTCTATGTTCAAATGCCCCCCCCCTCTTTTTTAAGGACTCCAGTCATCCTGAATTAGGGTTCACCCTTACTTTAACTTGACTATCTCTGTGAAGATCCTGTGTCCAAATAATATCGCATTCTGAAGTATTAGAGGTTAAGACTTCACTATACTTTGGTGGTGAGGGGCATGCCACCCATAATACCATGTTATAAGCATTTTCTCTACGATGCCTCTGTTCTCCACTAACTTGAGTGCTCTGCTAGCAAGGTGTGTATGTTTGGGACAGAACTATATGCCTAACACTTAACATGGGTGAGTCTAGTATGAACTCCAGAAATGTTTGTTGAATGCATAAATCAGCAAAAAGGAGTGACCAGAGAAGTGGAAGGAGAACCAGGAAGTTGGCATATTGGGGAAGGCAAGAGATAAGTTTCAAGGACATAGGGATGCATATTAGTGCCTGATATTAAAGACACATCAAGAGGAAGATAACGAAAAGTGTGTTGCATTGGTGCTATAAAGGTTCCAGGTAGGTTTCTGGTGCCCAATGGAAACTCAGATTTCATTTGATTGGGGAAGGAATGACAATGGCAGAAGGACTTAAGTTTCTAATTTCTGAGGCACATGGAACAAGTTGAAGGTTTATTTCATGTATGGGAGACTGGTTCAGCATTTGAAAATTGACTAGTGGAATCCAGCACATCAACACATCAAATAAGAAAAGTCATATAACCACATCAGCAATTGTAGAAAAAGCACTTCACGAAATCAAACATCTAATCATGATAAAAACTCAGAACACACTGGTATTACAGGAGCTTCTTCACAAGATAAAGAAAATCTGCAAAAACAGCACAACTGACATCATATGTAATGGTGACGAAGTAGAGTCTTTTCCTCTAAGATCAAGAGCAAGGGAAGGATGGCTCCTCTCTCCACTTCTTTTACCTTTGTAGTAGAATTCTTGGACAATGCAATAAGACAAGAAAAGGGAAATAGGTATACATATTGGGAAGGTTGGAATAAAACTGTTTTGACATGCATGATTGTTGATGTAGAAAATTTAAAAAAAGCCCACAAAAAACCCTTTCAGAACTAAAAAGTAATTATAGCAAGGTTGCAGGATATAAGGACAATATGAAAAAGTCAATTGCTTTCTTATGTACCAGCAATGAAAAATTGGAATTTGAAATTTTTAAAAAATCTTACATAAATATCTAATGAACTAGGGATCTGGGTGGCTCAGTGGGGTAAGCCTCTGCCTTCGGCTCAGGTCATGATCCCAGAGTCCTGGGATCGAGCCCTGCATCAGGCTCTCTGCTCCACGGGGAGTCTGCTTCCCCCTCTCTCTCTGCCTACTTGTGATCTCTCTCTCCCTCTGTGTCATATAAATAAATAAATAAAATATTTGGAAAAAATCTAATGACCCGTGTGTAAGATCTATTTGGAGATAACTACAGAACCTTTGTGTAATAAGTGAAAGAACAAAATAAAGGACTGATGTTGCATCGTGGTCATGGATAGGAAGACCTGGTGTTGGTATGATGGCAGTTTTCCACGGCTTGATCTGTCGATTCATTACCACCTCAGTGAAAATACCAGCAAGTTACTTTGTGGATAGCAACAACTGACTTGGAGGTTTATGTGGAAAGGCGTAAGACCCAGAATAGCCAGTGCAATAACGAAGGAGGAGAGCAATGTCATAGGACTGGCTCTGCCAGCTCCGAGACTTATTAAAGATACAGCTAACGGTAATCGAGAGAGTGTCGTCTTGGTGAATGTGTAGACAAATGGATCAGTGGACCAGAATGGAGAGCCCAGAAGAGACCCAGATAAATACACTCAACTGATTGTGACGAAGGGGCAGGAGTGACACGATGGAGCAAAGATGGTCTTTTCAACAAATGGGGCTGGACAGTTGGAGTCCCCATGCAGAAAAATAAATTTAGACACATACTTACATCCTTTACAAGAATTATTTCAAAATGGACACAGACCTAAATGTAAAATGCAAAACAAAAAAAACACCTAGGAGAATCCAGACGACTTTTGTTATGTTGATGATTATCTTAGACACAACATCAAAGGTATGTGATTCACGAAAGAACTCACTGATAAACTGAACTTCATTAAAAAAAAAAAAAAACAGGAAAAAAAACTTCTGCTGTGTGACAGATAGTGTCAAGTGGATGGAAAGACTGTCCATAGACTGGGAGATAATATTTGCCAAAGACATAGCTGATAAGAATTAGTATTTAAAACATACAAAAAGTTCTTAAAACTCGGCAATAAATAACTCAGTTTAAAAATGGGCAAAGGAGGGGTGGGTGCCTGAGTGGCTCAGTCAGTTAGGCATATCTGACTCTGGATTTTGCCTCAGCTCATGACCTCAGGTTCATGAGATTGAGCCTCGGGTTGGGCTCCATGGTGGGTGTGGAGCCTGCTTGAGATTCTCTCTCTCCCTTCCCCTTCCCACTTAAAGTCTCTCTCTCTCTCTCAAAATATTGGCTGAAGGTTTGAATGGGTTTATCATCAGAGAAGAAATATATTGCTAAAAATCGAGTAAACATCTGTATACACATGGTAGATAAATGTATGAAGAGCAGGTCCACGTCATACATCCTCAGGGAAATGCAAGTTAAAACGAGGAGATGTCCCCATACGCCAGCGAGATGGCCGCCGTCCAGATCATGACCGCACCATGTGTAGGAGAGGATGTGGGGACCAGAGACCCTCCCTCACTGCGGGCTGGAATACGGGAGGAGCGTCCACTTTAGACAGCATAACAGCGTCATGAGGAACTGAAAATACTCTACCATTTGCTCCCACAACCACACTCTTCAGTATGTACCTACAGGAGTTGAAAGCATGTGTCCACAGAAGAATTTGCGCATAGATTTTTGTAGCAGTTTTATTCATGATTCCAAACTTGGAAGCAACTGATGAGTCCTTTAGTAGGTGGATGGAAAAATAAACAATAAACTGTTGTCTGTCTAGACGGTCGACTGTTGTTCAGCACTAAATAGAAAGGAGCCATCAAGCCTTGGAAAGACATTGCAGAACCTTCATGCATATTATTAAGTCAAAGACATCCGTCTGGAAAGGCCACATTCTGTAGGAATGTGACCATGTGACCTTCTGGAAAAGGCAGAACTACACAGACAGTAAAAAGTTGAGTGGTTGCCCGTGTTGTGAGAGGGAGGGATGAAAAGGGGGACACACAAGGTTTTTAGAACAGTGACACTTCTCTGTAAGATACTGTATGATACTGTCTCTCTTACTCTGATACGATAATATCATTATCCATTTGTCTAAACCCATAAGATGTGTAGCAGCAGGAGAGACCCTGATGTAAACTGTGGACTTGAGTCAAGACCAACATACTAATGTGTATCAGATGTTCATTGAAAGGGAACCAGAAGCCAGGTGAGGAAGCAGTCTATGCGAACGCTGTACTTTTTTTTATAACCCTGAAACTGCTCTAACGATTGTCCTTCTTAAAAAGTTTGATTTGCACACTTTTTTTTTTTTGCTGTACCTTTAAAAGAAGAGCTGGTTAGTGGCAGATCTTTGGGTTTGAACCAAGGGTGTCTAACCTCAGGGCTCAGCACATGTGGGCCGGACAGAATCCCTGTGGGCAGTGACCACACATTTGAGCCTCCTGACCTGACCCCAGATTACTTCCTGCATGAATCTGGTGTGGGGGTTCTTGGCATCAGGGCACCTGACTGCCCCTGGTGACAACGGTGTTGACAAGTCTAAAGTAGCGGCAGGATCCCAGGGTTACCCCATGTTTGTTCCTGCCTGTGATTTTATCCGGGGTCCTGGGTGTTCAGCAGCTGGGGTGACAGGTTCCTTCCCGGCCCCAGCAGGAGAGGGACACTGGAGCAGAAAGGTGCATACACAGCTGGGATGACGACCTGGTTACGTCACACGCACAAACACAGGGAAGGTGGGGCTTCGAAGATGCTTCTCAGAATAGTTCTCGGTTTTTTAAAGTTTTTTAAAGATTTATTTATTTATTGAGAGAGACAGAGAGAGCACATGCGCAAGCAGGGGAGGAGCAGAGAAGGAGAGAATCTCAAGCAGACTCCCTGCTGGGTGTGGAGCCTGATGCAGGGCTGCATTCATGACCCTGAGGTCATGACTCAAGGTTAGACCCTTAACCGACTGAGTCACCTGGGCATTCCTCAGAGCATTTCTAATATTGAGGTTTTGCCTTTTTTTTTTAAGTTTGTTAGCATTAATGTGATAAAAGTAAAGTTATTGTAGCCAACGTGATTTTTTGCATACTAAATTGGTTTTTGTTTTTGACTGTTTTTTTTTTTTTTTCCCAATTAAAGAAAGAAATCAGGAAGGGTAACTCTTTCTTGATTTTTCTTTCCTGCTTTGATGCAGATTCTATAATGGCTTATAGGAGTTTTCCAGTGTTCCTGAAGTAGCCCTCATCACAGCATTTCAAGTATGACCTCTGTTAGGTAAATTTTCAAATCCTCGGTTTAGAAATTAGAATGGGGTTCTGGGATGACTTCCCAGGTTTTGCTGAAAAATCACTTAAATTACCAACAACTCCTTGCCGCTATGAACTCCACTGATACCGTCAAATGGCAGGTCTTCTTGACTGATTTGCTGTGGTTTAACAATAAAGACAGTCCTCAGCTTCAAAGACGTCTCCAGGATTCTCCATCTGTTTATCACTGTGGCTTTTCCATCCCAATGGAATGAATTTACTTGTCCTGGAGTAAATAGCTTTGTAAGGCTTGTAGTGAACCTGTAGGGGTCTGTATTTTCCACTGAACCTTTACAGGGTGCCCACTCAGGGATTTAGCTAAGGTAGATATGTATTCTTCCTTCTTTATGCAATCCATAACTCATCACCCGGGGTTAAGTCATTTCTTCTTTTATTTCTTTGCAAAAATGTAAACATAATGAATGTTCATTCACTCATTTATTCCACAAATACTTCCTTGTGTCACATATGTTCCATGCATGCTTCCTGGTGATGAGGACCAGACAGGTAAATCCCTGTTTAAAGTCTAGTTGTTGAGACAAATAGTAAGTAAACAATACTGAAATAATAAATGAAACAGTAATTTCTGTCAAGATAGGATAACATAGGAGGAGGGTAAAGAGAGCAATGAGGGTGTCATAGGTAGAAATGCCTCTTTCACTGAGCAGAGGTGACATTGAACAGAGACTTGGGTGAGAGCCTGCAGGTCTTTCATGGTAGATGAATATTGCAAACAGAGGGAGCCACAGGTGCAAAGGCCCTGAGGTGGCACCGTGTGATGTGGCCAGAGACCAGCTGGAACAAAGGGAATGATGGGGGAGGTGGCCCAGGCCAAATGGCCCAGGGCTTTCCAGGACACAGGAGCAATGCTGAGTCTTGCTTTCATCTTGAGGGGCAGCTGTTGGCTCGCTGTGGGCGGGGAGCATGGTCTGACTCACATTTGGCAGCATCTTTCTGCTGTTTTCTGCAGAGGAGAAACCGTAGCAGAGCGAGCCCAGGGACCAGACAGCAGCCTGTGCCAATCCAGAGGAGGGGTGATGGTGGGCAGCTGGTGTGGGTGGAAGATGTGGGAAACAGGGTCCCTTTCTGGGTTCACTTGACAGTAGAGCAAGCAGCATTGCATGATGAGTTAATTAGATGTGAGTGTGATGGAAAACAGGAAATCATAGGTGACTTTGGGGATTTTTGACCTGGCGGCTGAGTTGGGGATGATTGTCTTTATTCATCAGTTTGCTGTGTCATCTGCTGTTTCCTCTCCCAGTGGCCCCCGGATCAGAACCTGGCTTCCAGGGGAACAACTCCCCCGTCCCTCACTGCTTCACATGGTGTGCGTCTTCTGCCAGTAGTGATTGCTCTCTTTTGGACCTGACAAATCTCCCCCTCTTTTATAAGGTTCAACTAAAAGCTTGTCTTTATATGTATGCCCCAGTTCTTACCCCATATCCCTGCCAGGACAGCCAGTGCATGTGGCTCTGGGCACACCTGGGTTCCCTGAGGACCAGGTGCCCAGGACTGGCAGACAGCAGACGTCTAGCTGTTGATCAGATGAGGGAATCGCTAGTTGAGAAGCTCTTCATTAGCTGCAAAGCCAAAGGATTGGTGTTCTGACATAGGTTTTATCCAAATACAGTGGTTTCATAAAGCATTCATCTACCTACGTGCATTTAATTCTTAAATGGTTTATGTTAATATACTGTTTTCCTCATTTTATTATACACCGTTTCAAGGGCACACCTATGAAGAGAGAACAATATAATATTTGCCCCTGTACTACTCCTTGTATTTATTAAATCTTAATGCCATTCCAAGTGTGTTTCATACTTTTTCTAAGCACTAAGGATGTGGTTCTTTGGGGATCCATTTTACTTTCTTCAATCCCATTACTGTGTTCCCATGCTGGAGCTGGTCTCTGTCATGCATCTGGTGTGTATATTCCCAGGCATGTTTTTTTTGTAGATGACATCTTTGTGCGTCCAGAAATAATATGCAGAGTTGTTCTACAGGTGTTTTCAGGTAGAGATCTCTTTGTACGGCTGTGTTTAGCCTTAAATGTTAAAGTACTGCATGGTTATTGTGTTCCTGAGAATGACACTGATTATCCTTCCTCAGTGTGATTGAGGGGATGGAAATTGTTTCCAGAGTTTTCAGTATTGCGGAGCTGAGCTGCAGTGAATAGCTCCCATGTCCCCTTGGACACTGTCCACTTTAGGCAGTGGTTCTCAAAGTGGGGTCCCAGGTCCAGCACCATCAGCATCACCTGAAAACATACTAGAATTGCAAATTATTGAGCCCAGCCCCAGACCTCCTGAATCAAAACCTTTGCTTTTGAGGCCCAGAAATCTGGGTTTTAACAAGCCCCCCAATGATTCTGATCCAAGCTAAAGTCTGAGAACCTGCTCTAGAATATATATTGGAATAGAAAGAACTTTTGAGTTTTATAGGGTAAGAAAATCTCCAGTTTAATTTTACTTTTAGTTTGATGTAAAATGTGGTGTTCCGTCATTGTCATTGTAGGAGAATTCCTTTTGTTTTGCATTCTATTCAACAATTGCTGTTTTAAGAATTTAATATTTTGGCATCCTGATCCTGTGGAATAGTCTCTCATTGTATTTTTCTGTTTGTTTCTAAATTCCTGATTACTAATGAGTTTGCACGTATTTTTCTGAGGTTTAATGACTCTTCATATTTCCTTTTATGTTAATTGCCTCTTCTTACGCTTGGCTCATTTTTCTATTGGTTTGTCTTTTTATGATTAATTTATAGATGTTCTTTCTTATTTGAGATACTAATCCTTGCCATCTATGACTTCTTTAGTAACCTCTTTTATAGTATCTATTGTCATCCATTAAAAAGTGTTAATTTCAGTTAAAACTTAAAACCTACTTCTTTCTGTTTTGCAGTTTTTGTTTTTTAATTTTGCTTTAGAATGACTTCCATACCTTGATATGATAAAAGATGTCAATTTTTTTTTCTTCTAGAGGTTTTAAAGTTCGCATCTCACACTGTTACATACTTAATTTACCTAGAATTGGTTTTTTGGGTATGGGATGATATATCAAACTTTATTCTTCAAAATGGGTAATCTGTTTTTTCTGGATAAATCAATTTCTCATTGGTCTGAAATATATCACCATTACATGTCAGTTTTTCACATAGGAATAGGTCTTTTCCAGGGCTTTCTCTTTTGTTTCCTTGGTTTATTTATTAAAACTATGGATATGATTCCCTTTCTTAATTACTACATCTTCAAAACAGAATACTTGATAGAGTAAATCTCCCCATTGTTATTTCAGAAATTATTTCAATTATTCTAAACCACTTACTTATCCACATGAAAACTGCTTATTACGTTTTCCAAAACATGATTGAGATTTTGATTCAAAAATTTTGAATTTATAGGTTATGATGGAAAACTTGTAGCTTTATAATATTTACAAATATATGTGCCCATATATTCAGGATTTCTTTCATGTTCGAAATAGTATTTATTCCACTTCAATTTTGGGCAACTTTGATTAGATTTATACTTAGGAAAGTATCTTATAGTTTTAGCTCCTAAAGGGGATTTAAAAACACTCTTGCCTATTGCAGTTGGTTACTCCTCTGTGTTATGTATGCACCAAATTTTTATTACCAACTTAGTGCCCAGCAATACATGCATCTTAGTTTGTTAGTAGATTCTCTTGGATTTTCTATATGGCTCATTTTATCTATGAAATAAATTTTATCTCTTTGTTTTCATATTTTTATATTAATTTTGAAGTCTGTTAATTTTTTTTGTTGTACAGAAGGCTTTTTTTTTTCATTTTCAGTTAGTACATAGATAATTGGGAGGAAGAACTTGGACATCTGTTCTTTTATGCTTGTGTGGACGGGATTTCCCTGGTACTAGAGTTACCTCAGTCTTCTGGAGGCAACATTTATGACCGAAGTAATCTTTTTTTATTTTTAATTTTTTTCGACTGAACTAATCTTAATGCTCAGAGCTGATTTATAAAGGAACTGAAAATGAAAGAAAAATTGGATGTGGTCCTTGATTTTGTCACTCTCATTCATACTCTAAACTTATAGCTTAGACTTGAATGCTTCTCTCCTCACACTTGCTGTGGAGTTTCCAGATACTCCTGTAAGAAGTTTGAAGCTTAACTCCAAATCCTCCTTGGACATTTTTTTTGAAGATTTTATTAATTTTTTGACAGAGAGAGGCAGGCAGAGAGAGAGGGGAAGCAGGCTCCCTGCTGAGCAGAGAGCCCAATGAGGGGCTCTATTCCAGGACCCTGAGATCATGACCTGAGGCAGAGGCTTAACCCACTGAGCCACCCTGGCATCCTACTTTGGACATTTCTTTTAAGGAGCAAGCATTTCTTATATCTCTAGTTCCTAGCATTGTTATTGCTATACCATAGGTATTGTTGAATGAAAGAATGATAAATAAATTCAAAGACAGCTGGTCACATTTTATTCTAAATAGGAATTTTGTAAACTTAGCACCATTTAATATGAAGTTGAATATAAAATTGCAAACAAGCTGGAGAATTATTCAGAAGATTATAAGAAATGTGTTTGACAGTCTTAACCATAGCAACCATTTATTAAAAGTATTGATGTAGTAAGCTGGGTAAGTGTACTGTGGATCCTGGTTCAGGACAGAATGGCACCTGCTCCATATCCGTGTCACAGGAGCAGTAGGGCGGGCTCACACTCCAGTGGAGATGCGTTTCCTGGTGGTTGCTTTGCTGTTTTGCTGAAAGATTATTCTCTGCTGATAATTCACATGCCATTTTATCCCTCAGATAATACTGTTTGGCTCAGTGTAAATAAATGCAAATTATCTTCTTTGAAATCATTAGGAAATTATTTCAAAAGGCAGTTATGCATAAATTCTCATGCCACCAACTGCTTAAATTAAGAGATTTTTGAAAGAAATTCCAATCTCCTGCATCAGTGTTTTCAACACAGTTTTCTATAATTCTTCTAAAATATATGTAGAAACAATCATTTCACAGCTTCCTGAACCTATCATGATTGTGGCTCTTCTAGTAGACCTAAGTATAATTGAATTTGGAATCAATGAAAACCTCTCCTTCGAATACTGCCTGAGCTGTGGGAACAATTGATATGTGGGTGTCGAGAAATTAACTCGCTCGCCTCTGTGTACTGTCAGAGCAAGAAGCTGAGGACAGAGCAGGGCGTTGTAGGCAGGAGAAGACAGCGTCCGGCCGAGAGGACCGGAGTCTGGTGCTCTGACCCGGGCAGCAAGCACTGTGTCCTGTGGCCGATGGCCCTTTCTGCAGGCGTCCTGGAGGGAGCACAGGACACCAGGAGTGTTGGGCTGCAGTTTTACTCCTGGACTTATGGCCTTGCCCTAGGAAATCTGCTTACTGCTGTCTGTTCCTCAGTGTCTCGTCTATGAAGTAAGACTCAGAATCAACTGCACCCAGGCCGTTTCCGAATCCACATTGAATTTGAAGCCTCGGTTTTTGAGGTGTTGATTTTGCTAGTTTGCAGAAGTCTGGAGTGGGCACACTCACTGATCCAGGACTGTGAGTGGTCACTGGTCTTGGTATTATTTTATATTTCTCTTGTGAGCACCCCTAGTTGATAGAATCAGGGAAACAGTCAAAGTACTTTTCCATTGTTGCAGAGAATACGGTTAGTGTCCGAGTCAGATAGGAAAAAGGCAGCGACGCTGATGGCAGGTGTACATCTGCTGTGTTTGTTTGCGACACGGTGTTTGTGTGCCGTCACACTTGAGCGTGCGACTCCTGTGAGCCTTTTTTGCTGTGTGTCATTCCTCTTGCTCCCAGAACAGCTAAGTGGCCGGTGTAGTTCACTGGTTGGGATGGTATTGGGCTGGGAGTGAAGGTCAAGCATGGTGTCACCCTCCCCCTCTGGATGGGGGCTGGGGGTGCCCCACGGATGTGTTAGTGCCAGTGGCACATTTTCTCTCCGGTTTGAGTGGCTCAGTTCCACACGAGTTCCCATGTCACTGACGCTTGATTGACGTGCACAACAAATAATGATTAAATTCCTAGTATTTAAGATGTGGTGACCTTGGCTCATGATGAAAGAGTAAGTTCTTACTGTCTTTCCAGTGTAGATAATCCCACACTGGGTTGTGTTCCAGCGTTCAGATGGTGTCCATATCTCCTGGAGATAAAGTCTCAGGGATCTGGAATCTCTCCAAAGCTAGAAAAAGAGATGAGGGTTGTTCCACCAGTAAGTAATACCATATGATACATGACTTGTCTGCTTGACTTATTTAAATTAGCGTGATCTCCTCCACTCCTGTCCATGTTGTATGGTGACTAACATAATAAAAAGAAATTTAAAAAAATAGATGAGGGTTGATCTAGTGGCTGCAAAAGAAACTCTCTGGTCATTTGTAAAGATGCTTTGATACATAATTCTAACTTAATTTTGATGAAATTAATGTGTTTCTGCCCACTGGGAGTTCAGGATGACAAAATGTAACATTCAGGGATGCAGTCAAGCAATATTCCTTTCAGTAAATATCATAAATATCATAATCATAAAATGTGGAGTGTTAATCTGTGTTTGGGAGCTCATGGCACTTAATGACAAATGGCCAAGTCTGGCACTAATATGGATAGTTTACTTCTAAATAAAGAGATTATTTAAAATGGAAAACCTCAGACATGTTGTGCCGGAGATGTTGGTGCTGCATACCAGGCCGTCCCAGTGAAGCAAATACGCAGTGAAGGGGGTCCAGGGGCTCTGTGGTTGCACAGTGTGTATGAAAGCTGTGTGTGCAATACTGTGGCCCTTTAAGTGTGCATTAGGGTTACATCTCAAAAGTGTACATACCTTGATTAAAAAGTACTTTATTGCTCAAAAATGCTAACTGTCATCTGAGCTTTCAGGAAGTCGTCGTTCTTTGCTGGTGGACAGTCTTGCCTCCATGTTGGCAGCTGCCGATGGATCGGGGCGTGGGTGCTGAGGGTGGGAAGCCTGCGGCAGTTGCTTAAGACAACAAGGAAGTTTGGTGCCTTGATGGACTCTTCCTTTCTGGAAAGTCTTCTCTGCCGAAGAGAAGCAGGCAGTGTGGTGGCGTTTCACACACAGTAGGGCTTCTTTCAGACTGCAGTCAGACCTCCAGACCCTGCCGCTGCTTTATCAGCTACGTTTACGGAATGTTCTAAATCCTTGGTCGTCATTTCAACAGTCTTCCCAGCATCTTCACCAGGAATGGATTCCACCTCAAGAACCCACTTTCTGTGCTCCTGCACAAGAAGCAGCTCCTCGTCTGTTCGAGTGTGACCCCGAGAGCACGGCGGTGCAGTCCCGTCTGCAGGCTCCTCTTCTGATGCCCATTCTCTGGCCCCTTCCGCCCCGTCTGTGGTTCCCTCCTCCACCAAGTCTCGGACCCTCAAAGTCATCCATCGGGTTGGACTCCCTTCTTCCAACCTCCTTTTTGTGCTGATGTTCTGATCTCTTCCCATGAACCACAGATGTTCTCAGTAGCATCTAGAATGGTGAATCGTTTCTGGAAGGTTTTTACTTTGCCCAGATCCACTAGAGGAATCACCATCTACAGCAGCTGTAACCTTACGAAATGCATTCCTTCAGTAAGAAGACTTGAAAGTTGAAATGACTCCTTGATCTTGGGCTGCAGGATAGATGCTGCATTAACGGCATGAAAACCATGTTACTCTCACGGTCCGTCTCCATCAGAGCTCTTGGTGACGGGTGCACTGTCAGCGAGCAGCAGTGTTTTGAAAGAAATCTTGTTCTCTGAGGATTTGGCCCCAACGGTGGGTTTACCATATTCAGTGAACCGTGTTGTAGACAGACGCACCATCATCCAGGCCGTGTCGTTCCATGTGTAGGGCCCAGGCAGAGCAGACTGAGCGCGATGCTGAAGGGCCCTGGGATTTTCAGAATGGGATGAGGGCACTGGCTTCCACGTAGTCACCGGCTGCATCAGCCCCTCACAGGGGAGCCAGCCTGTCCTTCGCAGCTCTGAAGCCGGGCATCGACTTGTCTCTGGCTGTGAAAGTCCTAGATGGCGTCGTCTCCCGACAGAAGGCTGTTTGGTCTACACTGGCAGTCGGTTGTAAGTGTGGCCGCCTTCCTGAGTTCTCTGAGCTGGATCTCCTGGGTGACTTGCTGCAGCGTCTCCGTGGGTACCTGCGGCCTCATCTGGTCCTTCATGTCAGGGCGACGGCTGCTTCCCTTAATCCCACCAGCCAAGCTCCACAGGCTTCAGACTTTCCCTCTGCAGCTTCCCCGCCTGCCTCAGCCTACGAGATTTCGGGCCTTGTTCTGGATCAGGCTTTGGCTCAGGGGAGTGTGTTCCATCCAGACCACTCAGGCTTTCTCCGTGTCACCGGTAAACCCGTTTCCCTTTCTTCTTGTCCACGTGTTCAGTGGGGCGCCCTTTAACGACCTTCCAGAATGCTCCTCTGCCTTCACAGTGTGGCCGGCTCTCTGCCGCAGGAGCCTCGCTCTCAGCCTGGCTCTGCTCCCAGCACAGCCCCCGCTGAGCTCCGTCGCACCAGCTCTGGATTTCAGGTGGGGGCGCGAGCTTCTTCCGCTCAGCTGGAAACGTAGAGGCCCCTGTAGGTTATTCATTGGCCTGATTTCCACATTATTGCGTCGGGAGGGATCAGGGAGGCCTGAGGGCGGAGCCATCAGAATACACACAGACGGACTGAATCCGCTGTCCTGTGGATGCCGCTCGCCGTGCCCCAAAGCACTTACAGGAGAACAGCAAAGCTCCCTGGTCACAGATGACCATCACGAACACAGCTGTAACGACAGAGCTCGGAGTACTGTGCCTGTTACCAGAGCACGACGCAGGGACTTGAAGGGAGCCAATGCCGATGGCCTCGCTCAGCATGGGGTTGCCACAGATCTTCGTTTACCAAAAAAGCAACATCTAGAAAGTGTGATATGGCAAAGCACAATAAGATACGGGCTTGTAGTCAGGCATTTTAAACTAAAGTTAACATTTACATTAGCCAATGTTCTTGTCATTTACGGTAATAAGATAAATGATACACCTGAATTATTTTTTAATTTTTATTTATTTTTTAAATTTCTTTTCAGTGTTCCAGAATTCATTGTCTATGCACCACACCCAGTGCTCCATGCAATACGTGCCCTCCGTAATACCCACCACCAGGCTCACCCATCCCTCTCCCCCTCCCCTCCAAAACCCTCAGTTTGATTCAGAGGCCACAGTCTCTCATGGTTCGTCTCCCCCTTGCAGTTTCCCCCAACTCCCTTCTCCTCTCCATCTCCCCATGTCTTCTGTGTTATTCCTTATGCTCCACAAATAAGTGAAATCATGTGATAATTGACTCTCTCTGCTTGACTTATTTCACTCAGCATCATCTCCTCCAGTCCCGTCCATGTTGATGCAAAAGTTTACACCTGGATTTTTTAACACTTCTTTCCCCTTTTGAAATTTTACGTTGTATTCCCAGATGTAGGAAAATTGGAAAGTGGGTTTAGGGATCCCAAATGTGAACTTGTTGAAAATCTGAATCTGTTCTCAGTAGCATTGTCTGGCATCCATTCTCAAATCTGGAATTGGCAGTTTTCAGTCTGTCCCCCTCCGATGGGCGAGGGCCCTCTCCCTCTGGCGCCCAACCTCGCTGTCCTCTGGGTAACCAGAGCCACTTCAAGGTCCCATGTTCGCTTTTGCCCTCAATTCGTGTGCTGCTGTAATGTCTGTATGTCTGCTAGCTTGGGGGATGGAAATGTTCCCGTGTGGCTCTCCCGGCTGTCCCCGCTGGAGGCCGGCAGCACAGAAGGGCACTGGGGAGTTGTTCCTGCTGCTAAATGCTGAGCTCCTGCCCCCAGCCTCATGCTTCGACATTAGCTTCTGGCTGCTAAGACTGGTGTTAAGATGGTACTTCACAGTTAGACTTCTGAGACTCATCTTGATTTGCACTAACAGTCCCGTGTCCAGACCACTTTTAAGCCTCACACGTTTCTATGTTGATCTGACGCTCTGAAACACCCCAGGGCAGGTGCCGTCTGGACACACCGTGTGAGCGCTGCGGTCCATACCCCTCCCTTGACTCTCCTGCCCTAACTGGCCACATTTGTTCACCCTCCCATACATTTTCATGTGGGATTTACTTGTGGGGGAAAGATGAAGTCTGTGCTTAAATAGGGTTTTATAATCACGGTAACAGCTGGCCTGCCTGGGCTGCCTTCTCTTTCCACGAAGTTTGCTGCCGGCTCACTTCCGTGTGGCTTTGGGTGCCCCCTGCCGGCTTTCCCTGCTCTTTCCCCAGTGCAGCTCCTCCGTGCGCTTCCGCAGGAGAGGTGCAGTCCGGGCGCACACGGCGGGGCATAGCTGTCTAATTCGATCCCTTAAATCCAGGACAGCTTAAAAATTCCTGGCCCTCCCTGCTCAAGCCACATCAGCAGTAGGTTACGGGGAGTGTTTGGTAGGGCAGAATCTTCCAGTCCAGTGACTGTCATGGGTTTCTTCTTAATTTGTATATAGAATAAAAGTAGGGTCTTAGGACAGAGTTTTGGGGTGTGTAATGTTTGTTGAATTGCTTGGTTTTAGGCCTGGGCAGGATGCACCCCACCTGCAGCACTGCTCCCCTCTTGGGGGAGAGCGCCCCATCCCCCTCTGCCCTGAGTCTGACTAGAAGCACGCATCTGAGGAGGCTTCTCATCCTGTGCTGTTCTAAAGTTTTTAAATGTCGTCCTAGAACCTCATGGCTCTGGCTCTTACCAGTGGTGCTAATGCTGGCCCTGGCTTGCCCTCTAACTCCGATCCCACCTCCTGCCACCCACATCCAGGGGGCATCCAGGGAGGGCTCTAGGCGGACATCACACCTGTGGGCGTGGAATGCTCAGGAGGGTCCTGCACAGGTGCGAGGCAGTGAGCCCATCGTTCTAGTCTTGTTGTTAAATATGTCATAGTTTTTAATTCCCAGCCACATAAGGGGGGGGGCCCCAACCCCTCATCTTCTGATAAACCCACTTCTCTGAGATCTGCCTTGTCCGTGAGTTCTAACAGGGCTTGTCTGTACGTGACCACAGCCCTGATGATCTCCTTTATGCCCACGGAAATGGAGTTTTACGAATCAGCCTATCTGAACAGGGGCATTTTGCTGGCTGTGACTTGTTCTGAGAGAACCTGTTGTATGTTCTGATGATCATGACTGTGGGTTCTAAATATTTTTTCCCATGCATTATTAACTATGAGCATCAAATTAATAAATCCCATTCATTTCTAGAACATGAATTAACCTAGCATTTGCTGATCTTCATTCTTCTGGATGTTAACCTTGTCCTGTGTGACCTCTGGGAAGACGTTGCTCAGTGGTGATTTTCCCCCTGTTGCTTCAGGGGAAGCACGTCCCTATACTTGTCATGCTCCCTTGGTCTGGCGCTGTCATGGCTTCTTTTTGTATTGTTTGTTTTCCTCTGCAACAGGAAGGCCGTTCTCCCTGCTGCATCAGACTGATGCAGTGCAGGAGTGAAGTGTTTCCGCCATTCTGTCCTTGGTTCATCTGGGAATCGTTAACTCTGTGACTCCAATTTGTATACTGTCTACCTGCTGTCACCATTGATAAAGTGACAGTTGACTTCTGGGTTCAAAGGCAGAATTGCAATTTAAATTTTATCTTTGTCTACCAAAGCTGAGTTTGTTTCATGGGAGAGAAACATTGTATTTTCTGTTGTGTTTCCCAAATGCAAAGCATCTTTTTTTAAAAAAATAGTTTTATGTTGGAATGTGTGGAGTTCAGGTCTGTGTAATTATCACAACTTTATGCCTCTGATAGTTTTCATTAGCAAACGTTAGCTCCTAAGTTCCTATTTTTCTCATTTGGTGGGAAGGAGAAGGAACAGTTGGAGGAGGAAGGTCTGAGTCTTGTTATGGTGCTACTTCGTTTTAATGTCTGGATTACGTGGCAGCAAGAGGACAATGTTTTTACAGTTATGTCCCATGGATTTTTCTGTTCTAAATTCAAACTGAGGCTGGTGACAGTAATCTTTAGTGATATACACAACTGTGCACAATTTTGGATGTGGGCTTTAATGATTCTGAATAAATCACCCAGTATTGTCTGTAGTTTCATATTATTTATGTGAGATGCTACCTTACCTTGTCATCTAGGCTTTATGTTGGGGTGGCTGTCTCAGATTTCCCAGCATGCAAGCTCTGTGCACTCTGGTTTCACAAGGGGAAAACGAAGCTTTGAATAATTCTGTTTTGAATAAAATTCGAGGATCTGAGCTCAGAATTTTAAGATGTGAATCCAGCATTATTTAAGTAAATGATACATTTTGGTGTGTCTTTACTTATTTTGAACATATTTACTCCCTTGTGACACTTGTATTAATTTTATACTCATTTCAAAAGAGTTAGCATCTAGAAAGATAAGTTTAACATTTTAAGTTTAGGGGCGCCTGGGTGGCTCAGTTGGTTAAGCAACTGCCTTCAGCTCAGGTCATGATCCTGGAGTCCCGGGATCAAGTCCCACATTGGGCTCCCTGCTCAGCGGGGAGCCTGCTTCTTCCTCTGACCCTCTCCCCTCTCATGAACTCTCTCTCGCTCTCTTTCTCAAGTAAATAAATAAAACATTTTTTAAGTTTGTTTTTAAAATTCCTTATAAATTGCACCCATCCTGTGTCCATCACTTCACATGTAATAAATACTTATAGGTTATTTAAAGGTATCCGTTTTCAAGATGGTTATATGTTTTATTTCCAGCTAATTTAAAAACGTTCATATTTATTCCTTTGTTATTTATATTTAGGGAGTATAGCAAACCTTAAGGATACTGTGAGAAAAAGGTGTTTAAGGGAAAGAAATGGTTTTCATTTATACTGAAAGGCATTATTTTCATGTGTCTTGAGGCATGACACATGTGAGTGTGTGTCCCAGGGACTTACACTTCAGGTGGGGGGGGGTCGCTTCTCACTGGGGGGCGCTCGGGGGTTCAGATGTGGGACCCTCGCACTGGGAAGACCACATACATCTGTTCTGATATTTGATTCAGAAAATGTAGTCATCGCGACTCTGTAGTCATTTCCTGGCAGAGAAATGGAGCGTCTTCCCCGTCGCAGGAAGCTCCCTGTGTTCCCCGGGTGACGCAGCAGCCGTGGCCCGGGAGCCCCGCGTCATGGCCCGTGGGCGCCGGCACTCCGAGTTGGCTTCCGATCAAATCAGCAGGACAGAGTGAAGGTAGACACCGTGGGGGGTAATCCGAGAGGTGTGCTGTGCTTTCGGAAGGTGATTTTAAAGGAAGGCTTCAGAAATAGTACAACCGTCAGCCTCTTCGGGATTGTTCGCTGGTCCCCGAGGATGTGTGCATCGGTTTCGAACATCTGACACGCATTCAGCCCACCGTCTTGTGATCACGCCTGTGAACGGTGTGTCCCTCCTCTGGGTGGAATGCTCGTGGGTCCGACGCCACCCCGAGCCGGGAAGGCCTAGAGAGAAGGCGACCGTGGACTGGACATGCTGGACTGTCTGAAAATGGTTTCCAGTGATGGTTTCACTTGGTTTCCTGCCACGAAGCTTCCTGGTACTTGGGTCCTCTGTGATCAGTGTGACACAGGAGAATTTGAGGAAATGAAATTCCCCCCTTAGGAAAGTTTTGATTACTATTTGGTCTGATTTTGATCAGCAGAAAAGGATGCCCCATTTCTCTGCAGACATCCCTGTCAGCCAACTGGACACTTGAAGCCCGGTGACTGGCCCTGCCCACACCTGCTCTCCCAGGTCCCACCAGCGGCTGGCATCCTCTTTTCTACCCTGAGGGCCCTCGGACGCCTCCTCTTCTTGCTGTATGTGCGTGTGCAGCTTTGCATAATTCTGGACCGTTTATTATTTTCCCCTTTCGTTCCCAATAAGCCACTCCTGCTAGTTCCTGCGAGCTTGGGAGTCACCGGACCTGCCCTTCCTCGTTGACTGCCGTTTCTCTAAAGCTCTCAGCCTGGCTACGGCACAAGCAGGATTATGGGCCCCTCCCGATGCGCCCACCTGCTCTTCCTCGGGGAAGCGATGCTCTCCCCGACGCCGTCCCCTTCCCAGAGCTTTCTCTCTGAGGCAGTGCTGCACATTGCCTTCTTTAGCAAAAGAAAATGCCCTTTATATTTGCACTCTGAGAGCTTGAAAGTACAGTCATTAAAATAGATGCTTCTTAATTTTGTTCTGTGGAAAGGGCTGGCCAGTCACAGTCACTACTAAGAAAGCCATGTCTGAAGCACGGGGTTTTCAATTATCCCAAGACCACCAGGTCTCTTCCCACGTCTCTTCCCACGCCCATGGCAGGAGAAAGTTGAACTTAATACACATAATGAGAAAACGAAAAGCCTCCTTTGATTTCATAATGATTGTGCACACATCGTTTTGAATGGAAGCCGCAACATGATGGGACGAGAACTGGCCAGGAAGCTGGATGGTGTTGAAGGTTATTCTGGAATCTGGATCACCCTGTCAGGATGCAGACCCTCTGCTCGTGCCCGAGCGGCCCCCAGCAGCGCCCGCTGTGCGGGACATGGCCTGAGGCCAGGCTGGGCCCGGGAAGGGGCTGGTGGGAATACAGAGCGGGGCCTGCTGGTTTCCTCCACAGCACAGAGGGTTGCGCCCCAGCCGGGGAGGACGTCAAGACTAATTTATGAAGCTGGGATTGGATGTGGAAAGTGGAATTCTAGGGCCTGTTTGTTCTTCAGTGGCTGCATGGACAGTTTGTGTCTATTAAACCATGGCTTTCTTTACACATTCTCTCTGGCTTCCCTAGGACGACGTGACCCTGGTTTCCTTCTGCTTTGTCACACCATCTTTCCGGGTTTTACCATCTGCCTCTGCGCCTCGGCGGGCTCCCACAGCTGCCAGGTGCCCTGCGACTTGGGTTATGACTTGCTCTGGGGGGGCGCCTGTGGGCCACGGTCTCCAGCGTAAGCCCCCAAGCCCGGCCTGTGCATCGTGGATCCCTCTGCCCTGAAGATGCGGCTGCGTCCCCTTCCCCAGCTCCACGGCGGCCGGGCCCTCACACCGGGAGACCGTATGTCCCTGCCCCCGCCAGGCCCCGTCTTCACAGCGCCGTGCTCTTTATCTTCGCGATTGTCTCAGCCCCGCTGGCATTTTGGTGAAGGATTTCCGGAAGCGCACTCAGTGTATTCTGGGGCGTCCCCCTACCTCTGGGGTGTCTCCACCGATATCCTTGCCCTGGTGCCTTGTGCTCGCAGCCAGGGCCAAGAGGGGATGGGCCTGGGCTGTGGGACGGGCTGGGGACTGGAGATCTGTCCCTGCAGCTGTGCTGGGCAAGCCTGGGGCTCTGAGGCCCGCCTCCCTGGGGGCTGGCAGGTCCCTGGCACGCCCCGCGGCGGTTCTCCCTGCTCTGAGGCCTGTGAGTGCAGCATACCCAGCCCCATGGCCAAACGTCTTTTCCTCTCATTCTTCAGAATAAACAGAAGCCACCCAACAACCCCGTTTGTTTCCCCCGAAATGTTCAGTGGCAACAAAGACAGTCCTCTCAGGCCTCTTCATCCGACCCTGGATTTTAGTATGTGATGAAGGAGATGCTTCCACCCGTACCGCGCATCATCCCTGTCCCCTGCCTGTGGAAACAGGAGCCCTTGGGCCTGAACCTGTACTCAGAGCAGGGACCAGGTCCGGGACCCGCCGTGCTCTGCCAGCAGGTCTCCGTACCCCACCCGAGCTCGGGAATCTGTCTTCTGTGCACCTTTTAGTCGAGCTGTAGGTGCAGCTGCTAGTGAGCACTGTTTCCATGCGTCCTTGGCTTTACTTCCTGACTTTTCTTCCCTCGCTGCAGCCACACCTTACTGTTTCGGGACTGTTTAGTAATGTTGGATGGGGTTATCCCCTCTTCTCAATGTGTTTCTTCATCCAGATAAACTTTAAAATCATGTTTCCATGTCTTTTTTGTATGTCTTCTTTGGAGAAGTGTCTGTTCATGTCTTCTGCTCATTTTTTGACGTGATTATCTGTTTTTTGGGTGTTGAGTCTGAGAAGTTCTTTATAGATCTTGGATATCAGCCCTTTGTCTGTACTGTCATTTGCGAATATCTTCTCCCATTCCGTGGGTTGCCTCTTTGTTTTGTTGACTGTTTCCTTTGCTGTGCAGAAGCTTTTGATCCTGATGAAGTCCCAAAAGTTCATTTGCGCTTTTGTTTCCTTTGCCTTTGGACACATGTCTTGAAAGAAGTTGCTGTGGCTGATGTTGAAGAGGTTACTGTGTACATTCTCCTCTAGGATTCTGATGGATTCCTGCCTCACGTTGAGGTCTGTCACCCATTTTGAGTCTATCTTTGTGTACGGTGTAAGAGAATGGTCGAGTTTCATTCTTCTATATATAGCTGTCCAATTTTCCCTGCACCATTTATTAAAAGACTGTCTTTTTTTCCACTGTATATTTTTTTCCTGCTTTGTCGAAGATTATTTGACCATAGAGTTGAGGGTCCATATCTGGGCTCTCGACTCTGTTCCACTGGTGTATGTGTCTGTTTTTATGCCAGTATCATGCTGTCTTGATGATTACAGCTTTGTAATACAGCTTGAAATCAGGCAATGTGGTGCCCCCAGTTTTTTCTTTTTCAACCTTTCCTTGATGATTCAGGGTCTTTTCTGGTTCCATATAAATTTTAGGATTGTTTGTTCCAGCACTTGGAAAAATGCCAGTGGAATTTTTATCAGGTTGGCATTGAAAGTGTAGATTGCTCTGGGCAGCACAGACATTTTAACAATATTTTTCCTTCCAATCCATGAGCATGGAATGGTCTTCCATCTTTTTCTGTCTTCTTCAATTTCTTTCATGAGTGTTCTGTAGTTCTTTGAGTACAGATCCTTTATCTCTTTGGTTAGGTTTATTCCCAGGTATCTTATGGTTCTTGGTGCTATGGTAAATGGAATTGGTTCTCTAATTTCCCTTCCTGTATTTTCATTGTTAGTGTATCAGTTATACTGATTTCTGTGCATCGATTTTGTATCCTGCCACATTACTGAATTGCTGTATGAGTTGTAGTAGTTTGGGGGTGAAGTCTTTTGGGTTTTCCACATAAAACACATAGAATATCACGTTATTTGTGAAGAGAGAGAGTTTGACTTCTTTGCCAAGTTGAATGCCTTTTATTTTATTTTTCTTTGTTGTCTGATTGCTCTTGCTAGGACTTCTAGTACTATGCTGAACAACTGTGGCAAGAGTGGGCATCCTTGTCATGTTCCTGATCTCAAAAGGAAGGCTGTCAGCTTTTCCCCATTGAGAATGATATTTGCTGTGGAATTTTCATAGCTGGATGTTACAAAGTTGAGGAATGTTCCCTCTATCCCTATACTCTGAAGAATTTTAATGAGAAAAGGATGCTGTGTTTTGTTAAATGCTTTCCCTGCATCAATTGAGAGGACCATGCTGTTCTTGTCTCTTCTCTTATTGATCTGTTTTATCAAATAGATTGATTCGCGAATGTTGAACCATCCTTGCATCCCAGGGATAAATCCCACCTGGTCATGGTGGATAATCTTTGTAATGTACTGTTGGATCCTATTAGCTAGGATCTAGTTAAGAATTTTGGCATCTGTATTCATCAGGGTTATTGGTCTGAAATTCTCCTCTTTGATAGGGTCTTTGCCTGGTTTGGGGATCAGGGTAATGCTGGCCTCGTGGCAGCAGTGTCCCCAGTTACCAAACTGTGGAAGGAGCTGAGATGCCCTTCAGCAGACGAATGGATAAAGAGATGTGGTCCATATACACAAAGGAATATTACGTAGCATCAGAAAGGATGAATACCCAACTTTGCATCAACATGGATGGGACTGGAGGAGATCATGCTAAGTGAAATAAGTCAAGCAAAGAAATTCAATTATCATATGGTTTCACTTTCTTGTGGAACATAAAGAATAACGCAGAGGACATTAGGGGAAGGAAAGGGAAAGTGAGTGGGGGAAACCAGAGGGAGAGACAAACCGTGAGAGACTGTGGACTCCGGGAAACAAAATGGGTATTACAGAGGGCATGTATTGCGTGGAGCACTGGATGTTATATGCAAACAATGGATCATGAAATGCTGCATCAGAAACTAATGATGTACTGTATGGTGACTAACATAACATCATAAAAATAAATAAATAAATAAATAAATAAAATCACGTTTTCAATTCCACCATTTCTAACATTGTGTTCGTTCATGTTCCTGTGCTGCCGTCCCCACCATCCATTTCTAGGTCTTTTCTGTCATCGGTTAACACCAAACCCAAAGTCAGGAAGTGTGACCACTATGCGTCTTTCTGGGGGGTGTATCAGCTGAGCCCTCATGCATTTTGAGTTGACCTGTGTCTGGTGTGAGGTCCAGGTCCCCCTCATTCTCTGGCATGCAGCTCTCTAGTCATTCGGTGCTTGTGTTTAGACGCCTCCTTTCTGCTTCGGGTGGTTTGGGCGCTCTTGGTGGAACTCAGTTGCCCATAAAGTGCACGGGTTAACATCTTGATTCTCAGGGGTATTACACGGGTCTCTTCTCGTGCCCTTGCCACAGGATTGGTTATTACTGTTTTGTGGTAAGTTTAGATGTCCAGACATGAGTCCTTCTACTTTGTTATTTTTCAGGACTGTTTTGACCATTCTGGGCCCCTTCCAATTCCATGTGAATTTTAGAATCACCTTGCTAATTTCTACAGAGAAGTTACTTCTGTTCTGAGAGGCACTGAATCTATTCATAAGTCTGAGAAGTATTGGCACCTTAATGGTGTGACGTCTTCTGCCCTTGAGCATGGAATGTCTGCCCATTTTTTAGATATTTAATTTCTTTCCACAGTGTTTTAAAGTTTTCAGAGTCTATGTTTTTCACTTCTTTTGTTAAATTTACTCTGAAGTATTTTATTCTACTTGATACAATTGTGAATGGAATTGTTTCCTTGGTTTTATTTACAGATTGCTCACTTCAAGTGTATAGAATTATAATTGACTTTTTAATACTGATCTTGTATCCTTCAACTTTGTTGAACCCATTTATTCTAATTGTTTTTAGCTCAGTGGGTTTCTTAGACTATTTCAATTATTACTATTTTTATTATGTTAGTCACCATACAGTACGTCATTAGTTTTTGATGTGGTGTTCCAAGATTCATTGTTTGCATATACTATATATAGGATCATGTGTTAGGAGGTGGAGGAAGGACAGTGAAATATCCCCCAGACTGGGACGGTACTTTGAGACTGGGAAACGAAGGAGGCCACTCCGAACAGTTGACCTAGAGTTTCATTCAGGGTCATTGCTGACAGCTGATGGGGTGGGGACGGTCCGTGACAGCTGCAGAGATTCCCCGCAAAATCTAGAGCTCAGTCCACAGATTTTATAGCACGAAAGGACACGCAGAAGTGCACTGTCATGAGATCAGAGAGGTTCAGATGCAGCCGCGAGCACTTGCATTCATCCCAGTGATGAGCCTTTACCTGAATCTTGAGGCACCACCTCTGCAGCAGCTGGGGAGAGTACTGTGTTACCGCCAACGGATCCATGGGAGGCCAAACAAGCCTTCCCATGCTGGCCTGGGCAGGCATTTCCGAGATGTGTGTGTTAATCACCAGGGGAAACTGGAACATGTGGCCCCAAAGAGGTCGTTGAGCAAACATGAACAAGAAGGTGGGCCAGAGGGGCGCCTGGGTGGCTCAGTGGGTTAAGCCGCTGCCTTCGGCTCAGGTCATGATCTCGGAGTCCTGGGATCGAGCCCCGCATCCGGCTCTCTGCTCAGCGGGGAGCCTGCTTCCTCCTCTCTCTCTGCCTGCCTCTCTGCCTGCTTGTGATCTCTCTATCAAATAAATAAATAAAATCTTTAAAAAAAAAAAAAAAGAAGGTGGGCCAGAGAAGGAGTTAGTATTGTCAGCACTCCCACAATCGTCATCAGCAATAAAAGCTAGTTTTGCATCTTCTTCCTTTCCAATCTGAGAGCCTTTGATTTTTGTGGCCTACTTGTCCCAGTTAGGACTCCGATTCTACATTATTGAGTAGAAACAACCTATGTTGTTTCTCAAGAAGTTTGGGAAGTTTTCAGTGATTATTTCTTTGAATATCTTTTCCATCCCTCTCACCTCTTTCTGACTGTCCTGTTGTGTGTGTGTTTGCGGGTTTGGCAGTGTCTCACCTTTCTGAGGCTGTCACTGTGTTTTCTTCAGTTTGCATAATCTTTATCGCTCTGTCTTCAAGTCTGTGTTTCTTTCTTCTGCCAGCACAGAGCTGCTATTGTGCTCTTTGGGTAAATTTTTATTTTCATTATTTTACTTTGTAGCACCAGAATTTATGTTTTAAAAAATAATTTCTCTTTATTCCTATTCTCTATTTCTTTCAGCATTGTCATCAGACCTGCCTTTACTTCTTAAGTCATGGTTCTCCCTCAGTTCTGTTAGCATGTTTACAGTGGGTACGTCACTGAGAGGAGATCATCAGTGTTCTTACCACAGACACGCACATGGAGTTAGCAAGGCGATTGATGTGTTTGTTAACTGGGTTGTGTTAATCATTTCACAGTCTGTGCGTATATCAAATTATCACAGTGTACACCTTAATAATATAAAGTTTTATTTGTCATATTTTCCTCACTAAAGCTAAAATAAACAGATTGAGGGGCTTCCAGTGTCCTTACTGACCAAATCTAGCAAGGTTGTGTGTTAAGAAACAAAACAAAACTCGACAGTTTAATTATTTAACTTAAATATTTTACACAGACACAGATGCCATCTGAGTACATTCCATGTGGGATCCCAGATGGAATCCAGGATGGTTTCAGTTTGGGCTTGATTGGTTCACTCACTGAGGGGCAAGAACATGTGCAGAGAAACATAAATTGTTTCCCTCTTGGTTGCTGATGGAGAACTTTCTGCCCTCCCAGAAGTAATTTGCAGTTTCTGGTTACGTGATCACCAGCCCTGAGGTAGTGGCTGTTCTGTTGTTGGAATGTTCACAAAATGGCAGGCTGTGCCTGAGGGGTGCCGGGGAGCACTCAGGGATGGACATACAAGCAGCTGGTGGTGCCTGTCAGTAAGCTGCTGGGATTTTCCCTGCCAGCGCTCCCCTGCCCCGTGCAGGGGCTTTCTCACCCAGTTTTGGTTTGTCTTGTGAGCCCCTCTTCCTACCCTGGTGACCCTGTGCCATTTGAAGACCCTAGTCCTTGGACCCCTGTGATGACTCCTCTGTCTGCCCCATCTTGTGTTTAAGGATCATTCCTGGGGAGTCAGGCCCTCACAAATGTATTGTTTTGGGCCATGACCTTGGCCATGACTTTGGCCATGGCCTCCTCCCTAACCGTCCCCCTTCCTAATCTCTCATTTTCCTCCTTGACAAAATTCCAAGCATGGGATAATTCCGTAACTGAACTGCTCAGTACCTGCACGAGATGATTTCTGCAAAGGAAAACCATATATCCGTGCAGATAATGCTGGTTTAAATTCAACCCCGCCCCTCAGCAGGTCTCCAATTTGTACCCATATTGTTACCAGCACTTTCTTCTCTCTTCCCTGTCCAGATGCACCTCCATTCTCCCACCCCATCTCTCCCTGTGGTGAGATTCTGGGTCTCCACTCTCTTCCATGGCCTCCCCATCTCCTTCATTCATTTGCTCTCCGCAAGCAACATGCTCTCGTATTTCACATGAAGAACCCCGGTCGGATGCTGTCCATACCTCTGTCTCCACTATGCTCTCCCTTTTTCCTCTTTTGCATTTACTTTGGGAGGCTGAGGGGAAGTGTCCTTCCCGCCGGGGTTTTTCTGTTCGCTGTGTTCTTGGCTTCTTCCCCATGTACGCCCTTTGACCTCATTCCATCAGGTTTATTCCCTCTTCTCAGGCGTATCACCGTGTCCTCCCAGCCAGTTCCTCTGCTGCTGACATTCTTCCCTCTAAGCTCCTCATGCTCCAGATTTGCTCCTCGATCTGGGCTCTTCAGGTGCGTATCTGCCAGTGTTTTGTGAGACCCCGTCAGTGCTGACCTGCATCGAGTCCGGACTCGGAAAGGATGGTGTCCGTGATGACTGTCACAGGTGCGGCCACTCCACAGTCTTTGTGACATTGTCATTCATGCCGGTGACTCTGTACGAGGACACTGCTGAGAGTAGTGTCCCCTCCCCTCATCTTGGACAGCTTCTCTCTCCTATTGGCTCAGCACAGGTGCGAGTTCCTCTGAGAAATCCCTCTTCCTAAACCAGGGCAGGTGCCTCTTCACGCGTAGCCGTGCTGCTCTGAATGCCGCTTGGACCGGCGCGCACGGCGGTGATTTGTGGCCGGTCGCACTGGGCCCTCTCCGACAGGACAGCGGCTTTCATCCGCAGGACTGCGCGGTGGGTGCTCGGTGAGCGCCTTTTTAAATGAGGAAGATTCGTCCACCTCCGTTTCACAGAGCTAAGGCAACGAAGCTAAAGAACTTGCAAAAATTACATGCAAGGTGACTTATGATAGTAAATTTAATCTCACATACTTTAAAGTAGAATATTCCTTTTTAAAACAATTCAGCAAAGTTGTACAACCTAGAATGGGGAATTTTCCTTTTCAGAAAATTAATAGACAATCTTGATTTGAGCTATGAAACTCTCTCCACTGGTGATAGGTCTTCGTGGGCTTTACATGACCACGAATCTAATTTATCCCTTAGGTTTCTATAAGACATTTGTCCCCTGTAATTTTCAGATTGTAGAATACTTCACCAGAGTATCTGGTTTCTCTTCTGTTCCCCACTCTCAGATTACTGTATTTTGAAAGCATGACTGCATCCCCCCATCTTTCCTGAGTTTATTCAACAGAAACATTTGAGTTTTTCCCGTACACAAACCCGTAGTGGTGTGTATAATATGTAGTTTTAGGATAATTACCTGTTTTTTACCCATTCTGTCTGGTAAAATCTTGGTATCATTAGTAGAGTCATGTCTTCCAGTCCAGACATTTCTCTGTAATGTGATGATTCTTTACTGGAGAACTCAGTGAAGGCAGTCCATGACATTTTGAATGAGAAGTACCTACCTGAAGACATGTGTGCGTGTTTGCACACAGACACGCATAGGCCTCTCTGCACGGCTAACCTCAGCATCACTACCTGTGGCGGACAGGGAATGAGACTCCCGGGGATTTATTTAATTCGGTTCGCTCATGACTGAAAGCTGTGAACGCCCCCCTTGAGTGACTCCTGTACTTGGCGTTGCTCTCTGCGCCCCAGCAGCTGGCACTTTGGGATGTTGTTTTGCTCTGTCAACGTCTCTGCCTTAGTCTGTGTAGGAACAGCTGCTCGGAGGGATGCTCTGAGTGGAGTTTTGTAGATGGCAGCCCTGAGGTTTGCTCCCTCCTTGTTCTCAGCAGCAGCATGGCTCTGTTACATTCTTTAACCTCCGTCTGTGTGTGTTGCCGTTTTGTGAGCTGATCGTGTGAGTGGTGTAGACTGTGCTGATAGGCTGGGTTAATTCTGCTCCTTTTTGTAGGAAGACTAGCTTTCCAGCTATGTTCTGAGCCGAATCCTGTTCCCACATTGGGCAAGTGTTGACAGCGCTGTCCTCACCTGCCCTCACCTGGGCTGTCACCTTGTAGCACCTCCAGGCTGCATGCTTGCCTTCCACACACTCGTTGTGGGGCATCGGGTCAGGGGTGCACAACCCAGAGCCAGGAGGGCCGGCTTGGGACACCACGAAGATCACCACATTTCCATCACTTGGTGCACAGGGATTTAGATTCATGACCCTGAGACATGTAGTTTCTGAGAGAAACATCGAAGGAAACATTTAACCGATAACAAAGCACGTGTGTCACACACATCCCATATCAGAGTGGAACTTTGTGCAGGACGTTTTCGAGTCCTTAGTGTGTTAGTTATCGTCACCACGGTGGGCATGTGATCGATATTTCGTGTTCCCTCATCTTCTCTGGTCCGGAAACTCTCCAAATGGAGTTTGGAAAACACCATTCTAGACTAATGGGAGGTCAGAAATGGGAGCCACCTCAAATTCTTTGTCTTCGTGTTTAGCTGCAGGTAGTTAGTATACAGCATAACGTCCATTTCAGGCGTGCGATGGAGAGGTTCAGCTCCTCCGTCCATCAGCCGGTGCTCATCACGACAGGTGCACACCTTCATCCCCATCACCTGCTTCCCCCACCCCCATACCCACCTCCCCTCTGTAGTTGAGAGTCTGTTCATCTCTTGTTTCTGTTTCATTTCTTAAGTTGCATACGTGGTCGCCATGTCTTTGGGTTTCCAGAGGCTCTCTGTCACTGTGGGACGGAATGTAAACTCTGAGACCCTGGACCTCTGCTGTGCGTGTGCCTCTAGCCTCGCGTCTTCCCTCCCTGTGAGCGCTCCCTGCCCGACCTGCTCCACCCCACATCTGTCCCGTCCTCGCCCTGGCCTCTGGAGCATTGAGCGCCTTCACCTGGCCTGTCCCTCAGACTTCCTCCCTGGAAACCCGCTGCTCATTCTGCTCCAAAGCGACCTCCGTGCAACCTTCCCGACCCCAGGCTTTGCTGGGGGCATATCTCCCCCCTTTCTGTCCTGCTGTCATACCTGGGGGGCTGCAGGTCTGCCCCCTCCCTCCCCATGGTGCTCTTCTGGGGACAGGCTTGACATGTCTGCCACCCCTCCCCCCATCCCGTAGCTGCTCTTCAAATGCTCAGGACGCATTTGTACCTTTTATGCAGGTGTAAGAAAGGGCACAGTCTTCTGGGGGCTGCGTCCCATTTATGGGACACCGTGTGGGGCACTGCGGGCAGGCAACAGCCTTTGAAAGTTAAAGGTGAGTGAGGCCTTTGTGGTGTGAAGGAGTCGAGGAGGGTGTTCCTTTCAAACTTAATTTGGAAAATATTTCCATAGAAAGGTGAAGAAAGGTCACCAGGTGGAGTTGAGAAACTGAGCGTCAGAAATGTCGGACTGTGTGGGGAATATAAACCACCCAGCTGTTAGGGGCTCGCAGATCAGAGAAACCCCAAAGAACCTCCCCGGTGACTGTCACCCCGGGTGGTCAGGCTGCAGGCAGCTGGCTTGCAGCAGTTTCCGCCGAATTCAGGCGTCTGCTGGGGCCACAGAGGGGGGTGAAAGCCCTGGTCTCGGGGTCCCTCTGTGCACCTGTCTCCCTCCCCAGGTAGGCGTGGGTCCAGGGAGGCCAGCGGCAGGTGCCAAACCTGGGAGCGCACGAGGGCTGGCGATAGGCAGGGTGTGTCTCACATACGCAGTGAACGGGGTGTTTGAAAGACAGGCGTCACACTACACAGGGACTCGAAATGACCAGCTGGGAGCGGGAAGGCCTGGGACCACGCCAGGAGCCGGGGCCGCAGGGCGGGGTGGGGAGGCATAGAAGGAGGGTCCTGAAGTTCTCAGCTGCCACTGACACAGCAGGTCGTGCGTGTGTGTGTGGGGGGGACCGTGCTGGCAGGGGGAAGTGTGTGAGTGTGTGTGTGTGCGCATGTGCGTGCATGGGACCACGCTGGCAGGGGAGGTGCGTGAATGTGTGTGTTGGGGGGGCCACGCTGGCGTGCGGGAGTGTGTGAGTACGTGTGCGCGCACACGTGCTCATGGGACCATGCTGGCAGGGGAAAGTGAATGTGTGTGTGTGTGCGTGGGACCTCACTGACAGGGGGAAGTGTGTGAGTGCGTCTCCAGTGACTTCGTGCCACCATGGTGGCTGCTGTCAAACCCCCGCGAGTGGCAGGTGTGGGCGAAGCCATGGAGAAGTGGACCCCCATAACCCCTGGGAGGGAATGCCTAAGCCGCAGCTGTGGGGGGGCCCTCAGAAGCCAACAGGACTGCCATGTGGCCCAGAGTTCCCTTCTCACTGTGACCCCGAGCCTGGAAGCAGGGACGCAGACTCTCGTATGGTCACGTTCATGGCTGCCATGAGCTGCGACAAGGAATTCATGTGGGTAGGGGGCTGAGAAGCCCTTGTATGTATACAGACAGACGTACATATGTGTATTTCCCGCTATCCGGTGGGGTGTGTTTCTCTAGAGAACCCCAACTAATAAAACATGTCCACGTTCAGTAGAAAGGAAGAAAAATTGTCGAGAATAACCCTGAAGAGGAATCGTTCCATGTGTTTTAACCGAGCCAACGTGATCAATTAAATGAGCACGCACGTGTGATTTATCTCCGTTACCTATGCTCTGTGCACTCAAATCTTCTTACACTGCAAATAACTTTAATTAACTTTAGTTAAATGGATGGAGCCAATACGCACTCTTGTCTACTGTAGAGAAGGAGAACAACGTGAGGGAAGAAGAGGTTGGTTAGGTCAGTCCCATGGTCTTGGGCACAGACAGGCTGCCAGGCGAAGCCTTGGGGCCAGCCCCAGACATGGAAGCCGTGGCAGGACTCTTCCTAGTGGGATTCAGCCATGACTGAGTCCACCTGCCCTCTTGTCTGTGGGTCTGTCTGTGTGATCATGCCCCAAATGTTCTTTGGGACGATGTGCACACAGCCAGCTCTGTGGTCGGTGTTCCAGCTCTGGGATGCTAGTGCGTGACTGTAGCACCCCTCTACACGGCTCCTGTGCTCATCCTGGAACATTGGAGCACCCCTTGGACTTACAGACTCTGCGGAGGATGCCACCGTGCCCAGCAGAGTGCTAACTTACCACTCAACATTCTGCTGTCCTCCAGGACAGGGCAGGCGGTGACGGCATGGTCGTGATAGGGAAGTGATTCTTGCCTCGTCCCCAGCATGCAGGGAGAGGGTGTCCTTGTCATGGGTGTGGCCGTGGGACTGCACTTTGCACCAAGGAAATGTCAGTGGGAGCCCCACGCTCATTGTGGGAGAAACCTGAGAGGGCGGTAAGGGAGTGCTTGCTCAGTCCTGCCCCGTGGCAGATGCTTGGGACGTGGACACTTGCGAGCGAGCTTCATCCCTGTGGCCATTACCCCCTGGCATCTGGGAGCTGCACACTCGGATCTTTAAGATCAGGATTCTGAAACAGTGTTTGTGAGCGGTGTTGAACCAGACCACATGGGGGCAAGGTCGGCCCTGCCCACAGTGGCAGGAGTGTGGTTTCTGAGGCAGAAGGACTTGTGCCCTCTTGGGCTCTGAGCTGCTCCGCGGTCATGTGATGTTGCCATGCCTCATGGTACCTTTATTTATTTTTAATTTATTTTTATCAATTTTTGGTTTTATTTATTTATTATTTATTTATGTATTTATTTATTTTTATATTTCTTTTCAGCATAACGGTATTCATTGTCTATGCACCACACCCAGTGCTCCATGCAACCCGTGCCCTCTCTAATACCCACCACCTGGTTCCCCCAACCTCCCACCCCCCGCCCCTTCAAAACCCTCAGATTGTTTTTCAGAGTCCATAGTCTCTCATTGTTCACCTCCCCTTCCAATTTCCCCCAACTCCCTTCTCTTCTCTAACTCCCCATGTCCTCCATGCTATTTGTTATGCTCCACAAGTAAGTGAAACCATATGATAATTGACTCTCTCTGCTTGACTTATTTCACTCAGCATCATCTCTTCCAGTCCCGTCCATGTTGCTACAAAAGTTGGGGATTCATCCTCTCTGATGGAGGCATAATACTCCATAGTGTATATGGACCACATCTTCCTTATCCATTCGTCCGTTGAAGGGCATCTTGTTTCTTTCCACAGTTTGGCGACCGTGGCCATTGCTGCTATAAACATTGGGGTGCAGATGGCCCTTCTTTTCACTCCATCTGTATCTTTGGGGTAAATACCCAGTAGTGCAATTGCAGGGTCATAGAGAAGCTCTATTTTTAATTTCTTGAGGAATCTCCACACTGTTCTCCAAAGTGGTTGCAAAACTTGCATTCCCACCAACAGTGTAAGAGGGTTCCCCTTTCTCCACATCCCCTCCAACACATGTTGTTTCCTGTCTTGCTAATTTTGGCCTTTATAACTGGTGTAAGGTGGTATCTCATTGTGGTTTTAATTTGAATCTCCCTGATGGCTAGTGATGATGAACATTTTTTCATGTGTCTGTTAGCCATTTTTTGTCTTCATTGGAGAAGTGTCTGTTCCTATCCTCTGCCCATTTTTTGACGTGGTTATCTGTTTTGTGTGTGTTGAGTTTGAGAAGTTCTTTATAGATCCTGGATATCGTCTGTACTGTCATTTGCAAATATCTTCTCCCATTCCGTGGGTGGCCTCTTTGTTTTGTTGACTGTTTCCTTTGCTGTGCAGAAGCTTTTGATCTTGATCAAGTCCCAAAAGTTCATTTTCGCTTTTGTTTCCTTTGCCTTTGAAGACATATCTTGAAAGAAGTTGCAGTGGCTGATATCGAAGAGGTTACTGCCTATGTTCTCCTCTAGGATTCAGATGGATTCCTGTCTCACATTGAGGTCTTTTATCCATTTTGAGTTTATCTTTGTGTACGGTGTAAGAGAATGGTCGAGTTTCATTCTTCTACATGTAGCTGTCCAATTTTCCCAGCACCATTTATTGAAGAGACTGTCTTTTTTCCACTGTATATTTTTTCCTGCTTTGTCGAAGATTATTTGACCATAGTGTTGAGGGTCCATATCTGGGCTCTCTACTCTGTTCCACTGGTCTATGTGTCTGTTTTTATGCCAGTACCATGCTGTCTTGGTGATCACAGCTTTGTAGTAAAGCTTGAAATCAGGTAACGTGATGCCGCCAGTTTTATTTTTGTTTTTCAACATTTCCTTAGCAATTTGGGGTCTCTTCTGATTCCATACAAATTTTAGGATTATTTGCTCCAGCTCTTTGAAAAATACCGGTGGGATCTTGATCAGAATGGCATTGAAGGTATAGATTGCTCTAGGCAGTATAGACATTTTAACAATGTTTATTCTTCAAATCCAAGAGCATGGAATGGTCTTCCATCTTTTTGTCTTCTTCGATTTCTTTCATGAGCGTTCTGTAGTTCCTCGAGTACAGATCCTTTACCTCTTTGGTTAGGTTTATTCCCAGGTATCGTATGGTTCTTGGTGCTATAGTAAATGGAATCGATTCTCTAACTTCCCTTTCTGTGTTTTCATTGTTAGTGTATAAGAAAGCCACTGATTTCTGTACATTGACTTTGTATCCTGCCACGTTACTGAATTGCTGTATGCGTTCTAGTAGTTTGGGGGTGGAGTCTTTTGGGTTTTCCATATAAAGAATCATGTCATCTGCAAAGAGAGAGAGTTGGACTTCTTCATTGCCAGTTTGGAGACCTTTTATTTCTCTTTGTTTTCTGATTGCTGTTGCTTGGATTTCTAATACTATGTTGAAGAAGAGTGGTGAGAGTGGGCATCCTTGTCGTGTTCCTCACCTCAATGGAAAGGCTGTAAGCTTTTCCCCATTGAGGATGATATTTGCAGTGGGTCTTTCATAGATAGATTTGATGAAGTTCAGGAATGTTCCCTCTATCCCT